>NC_136948.1:19010957-19348457 GCF_949987615.1 Pollachius pollachius | reverse complement strand
ACAAAAGTTTGTACCTACGTTGTGCAGCTCAGAGGTAACAAAGGCATTGAAGCTGTTGTGGTGTGTGTGCGTTTGATGAGAGTGGACACATTGTGCAGGAGAGTGTGAATGAAGAGGAGAAGAATAAGAAACCCTGCCATCTACCACTCCAATGGAGGATGCTTGTATCTGACATTACCATACAGTATAACGGCCCAGATACGTCATGGTGATTAATATGACTCTACCACATACGGCCATCGCTGGCAATTCTTCCTGTGTTACATGCCAAACATACCCCAATGGCTATGCTCTGTCTGTCTGTCTCTCTCTCTCTCTCTCTCTCTCTCTCTCTCTCTCTCTCTCTCTCTCTCTCTCTCTCTCTCTCTCTCTCTCTCTCTCTCTCTCTCTCTCTCTCACTCTCACTCTCTCTCTGTACGCCCAGAGAGACACAGTTCTGCACAAAAGGTGTCTGTTGACACACAAAAAATAGACACACACACACACCAACACGTGTATGTGCGCGCACACACATTCACGCACACACAGATGCGTACCATGCACCGTTATGATGAATGGGCTGAGTGGGATGAATGAGCAGGATGATCCAGGAGAGTATAGAGATTAAAACGTGGAAGATTTAAATTGAGATTGCCAGACCTTGCACTACTAGTGCAACCGGGATTGTAGGGTTCATTCTAGGGGATAAACATACCCCAAATGTAATCTGAGAATAACCCTCACTTTTTATTTTGTAATGTAAGCCCGCCAGAATTACTTGCGAGGTTATTTACTAGCTTTGTCACATACTGCATTGCATGTATACCTGCATGTATACATGTACACCTGTGTACCTGTTCATATTGTAGAAACTGTACAGCTGTATCAAACTCAACAGGGTGGCATCACCAGCAAAAGAAAGCCAACTGCTGCTCATTGTGCCCGAGTGTCTTATTTCAAATACACATCCTGCACGAAATACTTAAATGCTGTTGCTAACTCTACCCGCCCCCAGGTTACGGCTAAGGGCTTCGGTCCGCTGCTCCAGTTCGCCTACACGGCCAAGCTGGTGCTGAGCCGCGAGAACATCGCCGAGGTTATCCGCTGCGCCGAGGTGCTCGGCGTGCACAACCTGGAGGACTCCTGCTTCCGCTTCCTGCAGGCCCAGCTGCAGAACGACGGCGAGCAGCACATAACCAACGGCCGAGCGGCGTACGACAGCGACGGCAACGGCGAGCCCGGCGAAGACGACGACGACGACAACGTCACCGCGACCGAAGAGCACTTCCTGTCCAAGGCGCCGGGGGTGAGGTCGACGGACGTCGCCGAGGAGACCGTTGAGTGGCAGCACGAGCAGGGCCACGCCGCCATCGACCTGCCGCGCTGCGCCAAATACAGGAAGTACCAGTACCAGGACCCGCAGCATCAGAACGGAGACAGCCGTCACGGCGACGCCGATGGAGACCTAGTCAACCATACCTCAGTAGGCTCCCAGAGCCCCAGGCCCTCTGACAACGGCACAGCTGCTCCTCCTCCTCCCCCCACTCCCCCTCCCCATTCACAGGGGCACCTCCTCACCCCCTCCAGGATCAAAGAGGAGCCCTTTGTGTTTGAGGGGGAGGGGGGGGGCGGCGGCAGTAGCTGCCCTCCGGAGTCCTGCGCTGAGGAGGAGGTGCTGGAGATGGAGCTGGAGGTAGAGGGAGGCCCCGTGGCCTCGGAGCTGTCCCCCGGCGACAGCGGCAGTCTGCCCAGCTCCTGCCTGCGCTCCTATCTCCAGAGGGGAGGCCTGGATCTCACGGGGGTTCCCAGCACAACCATCCAGCAGCTGCTCTCCAGCAGACTGTCCCTGGATCACTACCGGGAGCTCGCCCGGGAACGGGAGCGCGACAGGGAGTCGGCCCCCCAGAGCCACTGCCGCAGCGGGGAGCTGAAGGCGACCTCGCTGGAGCCCGCCAACGGCTCCAAGACCGAGGCGGAGCTGGACCGCCGTAGCGTCATCTTCTCCTCGGCCGACGGCGAGCGTCTGGGAAGGCCGGCCCCCCACGCCTACTCCTCCTCGTCCGAGCGGAAGTTCTCAGAGAAGGAGCCGCCGCCCGACCTCCCGAAGGCGCCCTGCGTCCCTTCCACCAAGCACTTCCCCTCGGCGCTCCTGTCCTCCTCTTCCTCCCCGTTCGGGGACCAGGCCTCCTCGGTCGCCCGGCCGCGCCCCGTCTCAGCCACCGCCCCCACCACCGCCGCTCCCACCAGCTGCCCCATCCCTGTCCCGGTCCGGATGGCCACCCGCTCGCCCTCCCACCCGGCCGCCGAGCCCCGGACACGCACCTCCAGCTCCTGCTCCTCCTTCTCCTACCTGGAGGACGGGGGCAGCGGGGGCTCCCCGTCCAGCCTGCCGCAGTACGACTTCTCCTCGTCCTCGCCGCGCTCGCGCTCGCGCTCGGGCTCGGGCTCGGTGTCGGGGCTGGCCCGCTGCCTGGCTGGGGGCGGCGAGGAGCAGGGCAACCACGCCGCCGACGCCGTCTTCACTCAGGGTCGCGCCAAGATCAAGCGCGAGCACAGCGGCTACGGGCCCAACGGGACCAACTCCAGCGACGAGTCGGGATCCTTCTCCGAGGGCGACAGCGAGTGCGGCGTGCCCAGAGAGCCGGGGCCTGAGGTGGGTTTACTAGTGCATCTTTATTACGTTCCCCCCCACCGTCTACCTGCCCCATAGCCTTATCTCCAAACCAACAGAAGGTAGCGGGGCCCGGATAGATCCGGGTGGGGCCCACACTTCAATAGATCTCCAGAGGCAGCGCTTAATCAAACAGAGGGTCTGAAAGCGAATGTCCTGTCATGATGTGGAGATGTCATAGATCTGCAGACACTGCAGATAAATAAAGTGCGTGACGCTAGAGGATGGACTCTAGTTGAAGTCCGGTTTGAATCGCAGCCTTAATTGTATGCTGCCCTATTGCCCTGAGGTGATACTCCCACTTAGTTGAATGTACATTCCTCAAAGAGCTTGTGTAGATAATGGCTTCAAATGAAAAAGAAAAGGCCTATGAGTCATCAACCTTACCACAGCTTTGTGCCTGCCTACACATACTACATAATTGATTTGAATGTCTGGACTTTTGACGTGGTCTTAAAGAAGATTGAAAAAATGCATCGCCACCAAAAGCAGAATGCTACTGAACGTAAAAGACAACAACTGAAAGCAGTCGCAGTGGGTTTGCAGTCTTCCTCGGTTGGTGTTTCTATTACAGACACAAATAAAATGTCAATACAAGTTAGATGTTGTCTGTGGAAAGGGATGCTGTGCTGTCAGTGGTCATTGTCCCTAACCCTGCAGGGCTTTGCAGCCACTGAGCTCAGTCTGTACATACCCAGTGATTCACCGCCACTGTGAGCCCCAGTAGTTTCAGTTACATAAAAAAATGATATATCGCACATTCTATCTGCGATTTACAGAGGAGATCTATTCTTGGACCTCTCTGTGTCTTTGGAGACATGCCACACAGCAGAGGAGCCTGCACACCCACACACACCCACACACATTACACCCGCATAGTTGCACATGCACACACACACACACACACACACACACCCACACACACACATGCATATGCACACCATCTATGTGGAGTTGAGAGCTACTCGGTTGCCATGGTGATGCTTTAGCACATCCATATCTAGTGAGATGTGAGTTGTACGCTGAAACATGTGCACGGGAAACCTTCACACAAACATACAGACACACACACACACACACACACACACACACACACACACACACACACTATTATACCAATACACAAGAGAACTCGGCTGTGGATTAGAGTTCTGGTGAAGAGGTGTATGTGTGTTAATGCACAGTCTTATTATGTGCTTTATCTTACTTAACGTATCTATGAAACGTGAGCAACCAATCACGAGGCCAGTGAGTCGAGAGCAGTTGAAATGCAGCAGGTAATTTTTTAATTTTGACGTATTGACATTATAATCATTTCATGAGTGGGAATGCATTAGTGTCGTGTTAGTGTGCAATTATAATGTTCTTATGGTAGCCAGCCTATTATTTAGCTGTTGATTTACTAGAATAGCTTGAATTTGATCACATTTGTCTTGGCATCAAACCTTGGCAAGATATATCAAAGAAAGAATGTCCTGCTATACTATGTCTGGGGCACCCATCCCGACCCACCATGAAACTAGCACAAACACAAAACATAAATCAAAATAACACCATGAAAGCATACACACAGGTGTGTGACCAACAGGTGAAGTGTGTGTGTGTGTGTTTGTGTGTGTGTGTGTGTGTGTGTGTGTGTGTGTGTGCGCCTGCATTTGTGTGTGCGAGAGCGTGTATTTGTGTGTGTGTGTGGCATGTCCCAGTTCTTTGCATTGACCCAGTTGTGTCACACTGAGAATGGGGGTGCACACACACACACACACACACACACACACACACACACACACACACACACACACACACACACACACACACACACACACACACACACACACACACACACACACACACACACACACACAAACACACACACAAACACAGGATGCCCCGTAGCCAGGTGGAAGGTGTCCTGTCCGAGTTCCCTCCACCATCTGCTTCAACCACCCCTTCCCTCTCTCTCTGTGACACCTTCAAATATGGGCCATTACCACCCACCCGCCTCTCCACCCCTCCACACACACACACACATCAACTCCTTTTCTACAACATAGAGAGAGACCAATGAATCATGGTGGAGGAGTTGGGGGGCTGATAGATGGATTTAACTCTGCCATCAGTTAAGAGAGAGAGAGAGAGAGAGAGAGAGAGAGAGAGAGAGAGAGAGAGAGAGAGAGAGAGAGAGAGAGAGAGAGAGAGAGAGAGAGAGAGAGAGAGAGAGAGAGAGAGAGAGAGAGAGAGAGAGAGAGAGAGAGAGAGAGAGAGAGAGGGAGAGAGATGCTTGGCCCAACAACCTCCCTCTACACCCCAGTGCCTGTCTCCCTGCTGGGACCCACAGCCCATATACATGGAAACCAGAGCACCAGAGAGAGAGGGAGAGAGAGACTATGAGTGTCTAAAGGCTTACTCTGTCATTCTAACCTTATTATGTGACTGGTTGGGAGTCATTGGGCTATATATAGATGTGTATCAAGGAGAGAATGAAGAGCAGGATAGCAGGAAAGTGTAACGGGGAGAGCGGCACATCATTTTCCCTTCCCTTTGTTGCCAGCCAGTGTGGTGAATGACCTCATCTTTAAGCACACACTGCCCAAGTTCAACTCCATAGGCACACGCCACGGGAATGGAGAAATTGGCACGACGAGCATATTATACTAGCACTACTAGCACGAACGTCAGCTCCGTGGTCGATTCTAATGTAGGAAAGCCTATATAGAGGTCATTACACATGATCGCACAGGAGATTATTTTATGGTTTTGTGGTTGTTCAGCTGCTTCCTATATGACTTATTACCAAATAAAAAGAAAAGTAAAAGTAAATAATATGAAATAGACAATGCACAGTCTCCGGTTTATAACTGGCCAATGCAATCCCTGCATTAAAACAATAGAGGTATACATCAAAATGACAAACACGCATAGGGCTTTACCGCAAGAATCCCAACGGTGCAAATGCTTACGTCTAGCAAAGGGAGAGATCCTTTGTACAAATCTGGAAGAACCGGAAGGAGTAATTAGCGGCTGTATCGATGACTCACTATGAAGACATTGTTTGGAGAGGCATATTTGTTACGTGACGTTTTTATTTCAAATCTAAATAAATAAATCAAATTGTTTTAACGAGCAACTGACCGGCAATGACAAAGAAGTCGTCCATCTAATGCAAATCCCACCCCAGTCATTATCAAGGTCATGGGCTGGAATCTATCCCAGCCCATAATTAGCACGAGGTGTAGCTTAAAGACCATAGGATGCCTCCCCTTGCAGGATCACACACACAAGGCAACAATGTGAGATTCACTCCAAGTTGTGTAACCTGCATGCCTTTGGCCCGCACAAACAAAGGAAATAGGCCGACAGCCCAATGCAGAGGGGGTCGAAGCATTTTGATTTGAACTCATGGTTCAGATTGAAGAGGCACTCGAGCCTAAGCACTGAATCAACATTCCGACCCTTATTTTAGACCCGCGTAGGAATTCTGTAAAAAAAAATAAAAATATACGAAATACAATGCGGTTTTGTTGTGAATGAAAGAGAGCTCCTATTGTTCCGCTCAACCGTGTGACGTGAAACGCAGCTCTGTAGTGACATCTAGTGGACACATATGACCTATTCCTCCCCAGTGCACCACTGTATTGTGAAGGCAACTGGATAGGCTAATCCTCGGTCCTTTCTTTCAATTGATTATCCACAACTTTTTAACCGCAATTTTTTTTAACCTAACCTAATCCTTACCTTTCTTTCCCATGTTGTTTTATTTCTTGTACACAAGTTCATATCTCCCAATAGTTAGGGTTAATTCCTCCAATGGAAATGCATTTCATTGCTACTGGTTAAGTCATCTCTTGCCTCCAAAGAGGTGTGCAAGGGGATTGTATCTCGGCTTCATGAAACACAAGTTCAAGTTAAAGTTATTTTATTAGTCACAGCAGAACATAACAGGCAAAGCAGTCATAGCTGGCAATGATATTTTTGTTTCCCAAGCTCCCCTTAACAATGCAAACAATTAAAATATAAAAATTGTATAAGTAGATAAAGATAGTAAAAAGAGTAACAAGGTACAGTGCAATTAAGAACAAAATAGTTTAAATGAAACTTGAATATATATATTTATATATATATAAATAATATGTATATATATATATAGATACAGTAATATCTATATATATATATATCTATATATATATATAGATATATAAAAAACAATAAAGTGTCAATAAAGACAGTAAAGTCAATAAATGATTGACGTAAAGCAAAGAACGCATGAAACACAAAAGAGGGACCTAAACTCACATTGTGTGTGGTTCTGTAGGTGAAGCTTCCTTTCCCGGTAGACCAGATCACCAACCTGCCCCGCAACGACTTCCAGATCCTGGTCAAGATGCACAAGTTGAGCTCGGAGCAGCTGGAGTTCATCCACGACGTGCGACGGCGCAGCAAGAACCGCATCGCCGCACAGCGCTGCCGCAAGAGGAAGCTCGACTGCATCCAGAACCTGGAGGTGGAGATCCGCAAGCTGGTACGCTTCATGGCTGTTACACCCCTTAACCCCCGAGCTCTACACCCCTTAACCCCGACCCTATAGCTCTACACCCCTTAACCCCCGACCCTATAGCTCTACACCCCTTAACCCCTGACCCTATAGCTCTACAGTACTCCCCTTAACCCCCGACCCTATAGCTCTACAGTACTCCCCTTAACCCCCGACCCTACAGCTCTACACCCCTTAACCCCTGACCCTATAGCTCTACAGTACTCCCCTTAACCCCCGACCATATAGCTCTACAGTACTCCCCTTAACCCCGACCGTATAGCTCTACAGTACTCCCCTTAACCCCTGACCCTATAGCTCTACAGTACTCCCCTTAACCCCCGACCCTATAGCTCTACACCCCTTAACCCCTGACCCTAAAGCTCTACAGTACTCCCCTTAACCCCCGACCCTATAGCTCTACACCCCTTAACCCCTGACCCTATAGCTCTACAGTACTCCCCTTAACCCCCGACCCTATAGCTCTACACCCCTTAACCCCTGACCCTACAGCTCTACAGTACTCCCCTTAACCCCTGACCCTATAGCTCTACACCCCTTAACCCCTGACCCTATAGCTCTACAGTACTCCCCTTAACCCCCGACCCTATAGCTCTACAGTACTCCCCTTAACCCCTGACCCTATAGCTCTTCACCCCTTAACCCGTGATCCTATAGCTCTACAGTACTCCCCTTAACCCGTGATCCTATAGCTCTACAGTACTCCCCTTAACCCCTGACCCCGACCCTATAGCTCTACAGTACTCCCCTTAACCCCGGACCCCAACCCTATAGCTCTAAAGTACACCCCTTAACCCCTGACCCCCTGGCTCTACAGTACACCCCTTAACCCCGGACCCTATAGCTCTAAAGTACTCCCCTTAACCCCTGACCCCCTGGCTCTACAGTACACCCCTTAACCCCTGACCCTATAGCTCTAAAGTACTCCCCTTAACCCCTGACCCCCTGGCTCTACAGTACACCCCTTAACCCCGGACCCCTTGACCCCCAAGCTTTTACTTACGGGGATTTGTCTTGACCAATGTAATACTTGTTGGTGTCCTGACCCTTCTACTGTAAATCACAGTATCAACCATCTCATGATTATTGTTTTGTTGTTGTGTTGCATATTCTATAATAGTAAAAAGGTCTTGAATACGCCTTTCTAAGACATCGTATGTTGTGTGTCCTCTCCCGCCGGGCAGGTCAATGAGAAGGAGAAGCTACTGAGCGAGCGCAACCAGCTCAAGGTGTGCATGGCCGACCTCTGGCAGAACCTCTCCTACCTCTCCCAGGAGGTGTGTCGGGACACCCAGGGCAGCCCAGACAAGGCCCACGACGACCCCGCCCTGGACTCCGCCTCCGCCGCGGGGGCCCTGTCGCGAGCCGCTTGGGCCAGCGCGGCCCCCACCAGCATCGACCTCACATCCAACCCCGGGTCGCCTTCCTCCGAAGCAGGAAGGGGAGGAGGAGGGGGAGGAGGAGGGGGGAAAGCAAGAAGAGGAGGGAGGAAGTCAATTGTGGCGGCGAGTGTGGATCGGGCGCCGCTGGACGAGGAGAGACGGGGGCCCGGGATGCAGGGGTACAGCTTGGGGCGGGAGGAGCGAGGTCCTCCTGCTGTCTCTCCTCCTCCCCCTTCTCCTCCTCCTTCATCGCAGGAGGGCAGCTCCAGCGGGGATGTATGTAGCGCCACCGTGACGGTAGACTTCTGTCAGGAGATGACGGAGAAGTGCACAACAGCCGAGCAGCAGGCACACAGTTGTGCTTAAAGAAAAAAAAAAGAAATGGCCGCTGGCTATCTACTCCTTATTATTTTCTCTTTGTTCTTTTACGTGTTTTCGAGTCTTTGAATCTTTTACATGTCTCTCTACCTTGATATTTGAAGTCCAATTTGTAGTTGGTGTTATTTTTTGTTTTTTGTAATGAACAACACTAGAGTTGTCTTATCAGCAATACTGGTCACCAGGTATCTCTTTTGGACTGGTTACAATACCATTACCACGGGCAGCTTTTTCTCTCTTGGGCCCCGTCCACATGTTTGCATCTAATTTTGAAAGTACAAAACTCCAGTTCGCTCTAATTTTGTAGAAAATCTCTGCCCAAACGAGAAAGCAAAAGTGATGGAAAATGCGCATATTGGCCAGGCCAATAGGTGGCGACATTGTATCCAATATATAAGGTTAATACCAATTGAACAAGGACGCTCTGTGCAGATTACTGCCAAAGCAAATTGAGGTCATGATGTCACCGTTTAAAAAAAACATTGGTTTCACATTGCAATTTTCAGCCGACGACAGGCCAAAACAAATAGCCAATACTATGTTTTCAGAAATATAAGTAGGTAAAATAAGTATGTTTTCAGAAATATAAGTATAATAAGTAATAAGTACACTTGTGGATGGGGCCTCACTCCTTCTCTCTCTTGCTGTCACTCTTCTTCTCTTTCTTTCTATCTCGGCTCCCCACTTCTCTTTCGTGCGCCAGGGGAGGTTAAACTCAGGAATTACTCAGAATGTTCAGTAATGTCTCCCTGTTAATATGTACACACATTTTTACTTTAGAGTCCTGTCATAACTTGTAACCACTAAGAACCACCATAGTGTGGCTGTAAGTACTTATTTACTTACGTACAGGAAATATTTTCCAGTGGCATTAACAGGGTCTGTTTTAACCTATGGTTCAAACACAACCCACTACGGTTATTTGCTTAAGAAATGAAATGACACATGTTTTGAAATGATGTCAGAACTGACACAGATATCAACAATCAACATTTAAGGAGTGAAACAGGACTTTAAAGTGAAATGTTACCAAAGGTATGAATTTGTAAAATTTGTACATTTTAATGAACTGGGTGGAATGAGCTGTCATTATGCAAAGGTTTCACATTTTACTTTCTTCGGACTTCAAGTTCACAATTGCCGCACTGAAGTGGACTTTTCTGCATCCTCCGCCTCCTCTTACATTTAACTTTCCCATATCAGAGCGATACAGAGAGGACACATGTGTGCTACACAAGGAAATGTTTCAAATAATTGGCAAAACACAAAGTAGGAGCACTATCTGAGCACCTCCAAGAGGCCATGTTTAGCGTTCAAAAGCAGAGGATCGAGGAATGACCCCGGCACTTACAGGCGGACCTCAACAGAGCAACTTAATCAGACCGTTTGTTTGAGCCAGTAATTTATTGTCTATTGAATCTATGAGTGAGTAGTCCCTCCGTTTGGCTCTGGGATCCACTGTTGATGTTGTGTTGTACATAGGAGCCAAATTACCCCTACGGAATAAGCATTTGGTATATTTATGTAGGACGTTTGCGCAATTGAAAATGTTTCACATTTTCGTTTTTTTTTGTTGTGGTTTTTTGAATTCACGCAAAATATCTGATCATTCTCTTTTCAGCTTTCGATTAAGTGCATCTAATGGTGCACACTAACAAATTACAAGCTTCAAGAAAACAAAAAGGAGACTATCATTGCATCATTGATTGAGGGAGATGCCAAATTATTTAGCTGTTAAGTCAATTCTGAAGCACGTGGCAGGGTAGGCAATGACATGGAAAGGGTTGGCTGGAGACGTGTGTGTGTGTGTGTGTGTGTGGGGGGGGGGGGGGGGGGGGGGGGGGGTTGGCCCTGTACATTTTTGCATCACTATGGAGGGTTTTAGGATCAGAACCTGTTTCAAAAAAAGTCTAGATCTAAATTGTGAGTCTCCAATGTTGTTCGGGGTCCCCTTTTTGGACCTTGAGGTTTTGGGGCTGTCCTCTGTAGATTGGATGTATGATTGTGTTATGGATTACAAGTATACCCATGGTAAAGACGTGACCAACAGGTTATTACAAAGACGGACCCAAAGTCATGAAATAATCAACCATTCCAGAGCATGACAGTAAGGTTTAACTGAAGATGAAACTAGCCACCACAAATAATCCAGAGATTGTTAAAAAAATAAATCTAAACACGGAACGACCCTTAAGAAAACACTGAAGAACAGCTGATGTTAGATAGGCGTTGATTCATGTGAACATGCTAATTTATTTATTTGTACTTTGTTGTTTTTCAAAGGGGGGGTTTGTGGGGGGGTGGGGAAGGGTGGTAGTGTAAGGAATAGGGTGGGATGCGGGTGGTTTGGGGATCTGGTAGATACTAAAATATAGGCCGCTACCTATTTCCTAGCATTGATTCTGTGTTCGGTAATGGTTGTTTTAAAAAAAAACTTTTTATTGTGTTTAATCATGGTTATCTGCGACTATTCGAAAGACAGATGAGATTATGTCTTTGATATATTATGACTCACAAATGTCCTTGTTAACTAAGTTATACTTAGAGGGATGAGAGTATGTTTACAACAGTTGTTTTTTCTGCTTATGCATCTCAAGGCCAGACCCTGAGATGCAGTTTTAATAGGAAGATTACAGTTAATTAGATGAATATGTTGAAATTAGAATCAACTGACAAGTGCAGCTCAAACTTTTGCCTTAGCTGTTTTGGAACCCAAACTCAGAAAGCGGAAGATTGCATTCAAACAAAACTGTTAAATAATGCAATGGCAACAAAAAAGCAAAATATCACAAGGGTACCCATCCCTTTCAACATCTAAGGAAGTCAGAAAACACAGTTGATGGTCAAATCTTTAGCTGAAAAGAGAAATGTTTTAATGTGTGTCCAAAACAAATTGAGAAATTCTAAGTGAATTTCAACCAAATCCTCATCTGCACATTACAACTACAATTTGCGTAACAAGAAGGCCTCGTTTGAAACTTCTAATTTGACAGTTAGAAAACTTTTTATAATGTGTTATATTTGCTGGGTATTGCCAATTTGGCTGCTAAGGGTCTATAAGTTAAACAACTATTGATAACGAAAGCAATAACTTACTCAATGATTCAGGCTTGTTAAAATAATCAATGTTTTTTCACCAAAGCCATGAATTTATAACAGCATAGCACTAAAGCCTAAACTTGATAATTGGACGTGATTATTGTGACTACTTGTGTTGGAAGGGGGGTACTCCAGAGGATAGGAAGTGCAGCTTTGCTTGAATCCTAGGTTGTGTTTTCTCAGACCTCATCAAAACAGACTGGACTCCTTGACACTTATCTACCTGGACAATTCAGCATACCTCTTCTTTTAGGTAAGGACTGTAACCATAGATATGTAGGCAGTTTACCTTTTTTTTTTTCTTTTTTTCATAACTTTTTACAGTGGTTATATCATTGTATTTGTAGATTTTGGTGAGACATTTTTTTACGTGTATTTACAACATGACTGTTACTAGCAGAAACAACCTCATCTAGCCCTCTCCCATTTTTTCTTATTGATGAATGTTGAACTTTTGAAATTTGCCTGTTCTTTTTTTTGTTCTTTTGTAAATATTGTGTAACATGTCGTGTTTTGATTATTTGATATGCAAATGTTTTGAACGAAAAACAGCTCTTTTGTCTAGGCATTTTGTGTTCAGAATAAAACAAAAAGCATGAGACAATTTCAAAGTTAGCGTTTGTTTTTTCTTCATTTTTCTATGAGTATCACAAAAGCTATGCTGGCAAAATGGATTCCATTTCTTGAGGAAGCTTTTAATATTAACATTTTATAAATTCTTATTTTTTTTTCCATAAAACAATGTTGCTTACAAATAACTACAAGTAATACACAAGTCTTTGACTTAGAAAAAAATAAAACTTTTACATTTGTTTGTTTAAAATAGTCCATGCTATTATAAGCATCACCATACCTCAAGGATATCCCACATAATCCAGGGGTCTACATTCTCACACATTCAATATCACAAACAGTATGTGGTTTTCGGTGACACAATCAATTTGAACCATACCAATGATCCTCAAATCTTGATTTAAAAAAGTGTATTTTAAGGTGCTTGGAATGGAAGTCATATTTGAGGTTGGTACTGTGACTACCTAGGATTTGTGCTGTGCGCTTGGCAGCATTTATTGGCCCAGGGTTAACAGGACTGTGTACTAATGTTTGTGGATGAATCTTTGATATATCCTTTTTGCTTTCTTATACCGTACACAACTACATACACCATCCCATAACACCATGTAGTCGTTATGGTGACTTGTGTTGGAGCTACGTTGTCTTCTTCTCTTCACTTTTTCATGATTGAGGAGATATCCAGGAACACACTCTGTTGAAAGACAGGGAATTTAACATTATTGGTGGACGATAGAAAATATGGAACATTTAAGACAAAAAAAGTTCTAAAAGTAGAGTAGGCAATTGGGAGAAACCAACCAGAGTAAGCTATTCCCTCAAAAACAGCCTAGCTTGCAAGCTTTAGCAATAGGTCTGCCTACGCTTGCTGAAGACTCCAGGTATGTGCAGCACAGGCAGCTCGGTGGGTAGGTAGGTAGGTACACAGACAGGGATGCAATCCAAGCACTCTCTTCAGGCTGACTTACGTGAATGACAACCACAAATACCCTTCCTTTGTTTTTCTTTTTTCGATGAGAGCTATTGATTGATGATTCCAGTCAGGAAGGCAGGAGGCATTTTCTTTTGTTGGTCACATTCTAAGAAGTAGGGATATATATATATATATATATATATATATATATATATATATATATATATATATATATATATATATATATATATAAACCCTTTCATTGTTTTCATTATTTTTGTCAACATTCTCCTTTCTCAAATATGGTTCCTGTTCCTTGTGCTCAATATCTAGCTTTTGTATGTACAATTTCTCAGGTCAGCTTTCAAGCCATGTCCATGCCTTCTGCCTCGCTATCTCTGCTATTGAGTGATAACTGTTGCTTTCCGCTGCACTGTGGCATTTGGATCCCATTTATACCTGTGATTACTGGATTGGATAACTTACCCTCTATGTCTGAGTTTCTAAATCACGTGATATCATAAAAGGCATAATTGATGCTCGAAGCAAAAAGCAATATTTGAAATTAAAGACTAATCCTAAAAATGTGCATCAAGAAAGATTAACAACAGAAAATATTGTGCACCATAAAAACAACCCGTCGAACATTGCCCTCCTACTTCATATTGGGTTTTCATTCATGTTAATATTATACATGAAGCCGACGTATGGTGGCTCCTCACTCACCATGGACATCCTGCGACCTCCAGCAGGTGGCATCATAGGCATGTCCCCCTGCAGAGAGCCCAGCTCGTCAGACTCCTCCGACGAATGAATCGAGGGGCTGCTGGACCCGCTGATGGTGGACATGCTCTCGGACGGAGGCTTTGCCATGAAGCTGGTCTTCCTGTGGTTCAGATGAAAGAGGTCACTGCCTATTGAGTACTTTCTCTCCACATCCTCCTCCATGTCCCTGGCTGCGAGGCTGGGCCTGTGGGCCATGTTGTACCCCTGAGTCTGGAGCACTCGAGGAGGCTCCATGGGTCGAAGGAGCTCCTCAGGGTATTGAGTCTGGTCCTTTGGCCAGCCTTCTACATTACAAGGAACCGCAGGCCAGACCAGAGGGTGTTGGTCCATCAAGGCCCTGGAGTTTGTCTCTGGGCCTTCATGGGTTTGGAGGCCTTGAGTGGCCCCCTCCTGCCCGGTCTGGTATTGGTTCTGTGGTACCATTGATCCAGGTGCGATGCAGTTTGTCTGATAGTGTCCAAGAGGAGCCAGGCTGTTATGTCTGGTTGTTGTTGTTGTTATCGTTGTCTGCTGGTTAGCTCTGAGCCCCATGTTCTGATGAACTGCGTTCGTCCCTCCCTCAGGAATCCCCTTAAATAAGGTTTGAGTTGACGGCCCGTTATGAGGTGACAAGTGGCGCATAAGACAAAGGTGCTGCAAGGTGCGCTTCTTCTTGGGCTTGTAAATCAAGCTGTCCTCTTCGGAGTACTTATCTCCGTATATCGTCTGCCTGATTTTCCTTACTCCCAGGTGGGATATTTCCAGAAGGTTGAGAAAAAGCGAGACGGCAGCGATGACGAACATGAAGGCCATGAAGATGGTCTTCTCTGTGGGCCGGGAGATGTAACAGTCCACGCTGTTGGGGCACGGCAGCCGTTCGCACTTGTAGAGGGGCTCCAGGCGCAGGCCGTAGAGGACATACTGGCCCAGGATGAAGCACACCTCCACCACGGAGCGTGTGAGGATATGGATGATGTAGGTCCTCAGCAAGGAGCCTCTGAGAGGCACCTTCTTCACCCTGCGCTGCTCCTCCAGCCGACGCAGCGCCCTCTCCAGGCGCCGGTGCTCTTCCAGGGCCACCTCCGGCTCGCCCAGCTCGTCGCGCAGCTGGGCACGTCTCCGGTGGCGCTCCTTGTCCAGGAAGCGGATGCGGTAGAGGGCATGGCCCATGTAGACCAGAGAGGGTGCCGACACAAAGATGACCTGCAGCACCCAGAAGCGAACGAGGGAGATGGGGAAGGCACGGTCGTAGCACACAGCCTTGCAGCCCGGCTGGTCGGTGTTACACACAAACTCCGTCTGCTCGTCCTCCCACACATCTTCGGCAGCCACCCCGAGTACCAACATGCGGAAGATGAAGAGGATGGTAAGCCAGATCTTGCCCACGATGGTGGAATGGACATGGACCTCCTCTAGGATGCTGCCCAGCAGGTTCCAGTCACCCATGGTCTCACTGCCACATGCCCTTGGGCTGGAGAGACAAATATGTGTCACACGTATTTATCACAATTCCTTTGTGCAATATGGTGTTCTTTTAACACCAATTAAAAATATCACTTGAAAAGGGATAGTTTATTCATTTAGAAATGTTCCCAGGGGTTACAACTATTCTTTTTAACAGTATTGGCTAATGAAGTAGTATATATCACTCATATTATGTAGAAAAGTTTCCAATATGATAAAATAAGTAATGCTTGATTTTTGTAAGAAGACTTAAGAGCATTCCCATACAAATGTTACGATATGAGTTATTCTTTTTTACATTATCAATGGTGGTGATGGTGGCCAAACTGGGAAAACTGTCATATATTGGAAGGCTGGGAATGTACATGACCAACATTAAACTCTAACATTGAAGTCAAAAAGCCAATACACCAGCACGCGGAGAAAAAAGACGTACAAAAAAAACCACTTACATTCTCAATGATATGGGTTGTCACTCCGTTTCTTGTTGTAGTTAGCCATGTTGACCTTTGCGAAGGTATTCCATCGGAGGAAATAGCCCAACCTGATTACCCCATGGAGAACTTCACAGGTTAAAGTCGCCTTGCACTCGTCCGAAAAACAAATCCCATTCCTTATTTTCTCTCTGGCTCTCCCCCTATCCTCTCATTCTCTGTTTTGTGTGCAGTATGGCCGTGCAGACTCTGCTAGTGTGCTCCCGTGTCATTGCATGTAGGGTTTACAGGATGTGACAATTGATTGCCTCTCGACGGGACAATGGCCCATGGCACATCTTGCCAGGCAATTGGTAAGCCCCAATCCCCCCCCCCCCCCCCCATTCCCCCACAACCCCCCTCCTCATATTCCTTCCGCACCAGCAATGCCAGAGCTGGCCTCTACCACCCACCCATCACCGTCGATATCACCCTTGTTGGCAGGGAGAGCGAAAATGTGCTTATTGTTTTGGCGCTCATAACGACTGCCTTTGTCACCTATTTATTTTGTAGATGTGACCTTTCTAATTGGAGGGTTGAATTCAGGATTTACATAGCTATTAGTCTATGCATGGTAGCATTACAAATGTTTAAAGAG
This sequence comes from Pollachius pollachius, assembly GCF_949987615.1. Classification (NCBI taxonomy): domain Eukaryota; kingdom Metazoa; phylum Chordata; class Actinopteri; order Gadiformes; family Gadidae; genus Pollachius; species Pollachius pollachius. Next base: position 19,331,613 of record NC_136948.1, on the reverse strand, counting down.
CTACTGGATTGTTTGTTGGTGTTATGCCCAGGCTTGGGCATTCCGAGAATTTGGGGCAGATCTTAATTGCACTGTGGATGGCGGGACAGGGGTAAAACGTAGATACATGCATTTGTAATGTTGCTCTTCTGTTTTTTTCTGTTATTCTTTTATTCCAGGTTGGTGAGATTACTGCAACATACCTAAAGTTCTGCAGATTTTCTACACTATATGTTTCACATATTAAGGGCCTTCTCCTATCATCAATTAATGATACATCCGTCCATTATTTGGCTAATTACTACAAAGCAGCAAAACATTTAGAAAATGTTTGTTCTATGTTCATAACATGAATTCTATCCTACCAGAAATGTGTCCTGACCTGATCAGGTTGCTTGTATAATAGGAGGCCTGATACAAGCAACATATAGTGTAATATATAAGCCACAATATATAATATATGCTAAACTTTGGCTCAATAGACCCTTTTCCCAGAGGTGTTATTGTGGGGCGCACATTAGAATTTTTATGGGTCTCCTCGTTTAATGTACCATGTACCTGAAACATTTTTAAAACCATAATTTGTTGTTAAAAATACATTAAAAAAATCAAATCAAGTGCTTCACATTGTTAAAGTTATTCCCTCAGCTGTTTCTATTTTGTCATAATTTCGGGCAGTGATGTTGGATACTGTTATAACTTGACTTGGCTGACTAACATGCACTGTGTCTACAACGTGATATATTGATATTGTTTGATTGCCATGGGTGTTGATCTTTGTCTTGTGCGTCGACGTTGTTGTGCGTTGTGTGCGAGTATTGAATCTGTTTGTATTTTGGAATCGGTCTGTAGTAGCCTTCTGTGCCCTTTGATGCGCTGTTATTCAATAGTTTTCTAGCTGTAATCATCCACCCTGACCTCACACCGATCCCCCAATTACATTGCGTAAAACGCATCTAAAAAAAAGAGATAGATCCTATACCACTTTGGACACGAAGTGACCCCTGGCCTGCGTTCGTCCTGCGATGACACCTCGGGAACACGATCTATTGTCCTGCGGTGATGATACGCAGAACCATACTCAAATGTGTCACAGTATTACATTTACCGAGTAGGTGTTGCATATCAACACTATGATTCATAACACCACACAGGCCACACATTATTTGAACATGATTAACTCCTATTCAGGAGTTACCATAGGTAAAAACATCATATCACCCCCACTCCACAACCGTGTTTGTAGAGTTACTACATGTGTTTTGCTCAACTCTTCATTCCACCTCTCAGTGTAGATCAGAGAAAGCTGTGAAAAAGCTAATTAGATCCTTTGTGGTATGGTCGTTTCAGGCTAGGCATGACTCTGAGAGTGGTTAATGTTCAACACATGGTTTATTTCAACAGAGACACAAGGTCAACGAGCTTCACCTCTGGAGGTGGTTTATTAGGCATCTCTCGAACACAGGTAAGAATTCAGTTTATATTGGAAGTGGGCGGAATGGTTAATAAGCCACGCCTACAGGTTCTAATTTACCCAGGTAAACCTTTGTCTTGGCTTGGCTTGGGCGGAGGCTATGTTTGTAGTGTCTAACTCATCTGCAAACTCATAAAACCTTGTATGCTGTTGTCCACTGTGTGGAGAAGAAACCTTTCATAACTGGTGTTAGCTTGAAACATGTCATCAAAATGAAGCATAGACCAAGATAATTTATACCAAGCAGCACTGCAGCCGGTAGTCGTTAGTGTATGATGGTGTGTGGACTGGAGAGTCACTGAGGTTCAGCCTGTAGTCGTTGGTGTATGGGGGTGTGTGGACTGGAGAGTCACTGAGGTTCAGCCTGTAGTCGTTGGTGTATGGTGGTGTGTGGATTAGAGTCACTGAGGTTCAGCCTGTAGTCGTTGGTGTATGGTGGTGTGTGGATTAGAGTCACTGAGGTTCAGCCTGTAGTCGTTGGTGTATGGTGGTGTGTGGACTGGAGAGCCGCTGAAGTTCAGCCTGTAGTCGTTGGTGTATGGTGGTGTGTGGACTGGAGAGTCACTGAGGTTCAGCCTGTAGTCGTTGGTGTATGGTGGTGTGTGGACTGGAGAGTCACTGAGGTTCAGCCTGTAGTCGTTGGTGTATGGTGGTGTGTGGACTGGAGAGCCGCTGAGTTTCGCGCTCCGCTGCATTAAATGACCAGCCACGTGGCCTGCGGGCGCCTTAATTAGGTTTCCATTGCTCGCTGACAGAGTCGATGTTGCATTGATTCCGATTTTCCCTTCAGCAGCCGCCGCCGCTCGCTGCTGCGATAGAAGCCGACCGCTCCGATGTCACCCCGGGATCATCGGGGTTACGCAACGGCTGGTTCATCAAGTGCTCCGCGGCCCCGCCCCGGCTGACAGCCCGGGCCCGGACGGTCTGTTTGTTGACGGTAGGCCTTCCCGTCACGCACACAATACCCTAAGCACGCACGCCACATGATGATGCTATTTGTTGTCTTCGGTGAGGGGGGGGGGGTTGTCCTTCGCCCTGCTATAGTCTGAGGCCGGGTGGTAGAAGGGATTTTTGTTGGTCAGCAACATATCCTCATTTGTTATGAGCCATGCATGTCTCATCGTTTGCTTAGACACAAGACAACGTGTGTGTGTGTGTGTGTGTGTGTGTGTGTATGTGTGTTTGTGTGTGTAAGAAAAATAAGGTTGATAAAAGTTAAATTAAATTATTAATTAAATTTGACGTTGATAGTCCAGATCATTTTCTTTTTCTATTTTCATGAAAGAATTCAAGGACTTTCCGAATGGTAGATGGTGGTTGTACATTTACTTACTTAATATTTGAAGTCATTAAAAAACATCATAAAATTGCGACAACCTGCTTTTTTAAATAAACATAAACAACAAAACAAGCAGAATACATGGCACACTCTCACACACACAGACACACACACACACACACACACACACACACACACACACACACACACACACACACACACACACACACACACACACACACACACACACACACACTCCATAATGGGATGGTAGGCATGTGATGCGACTGACACTAAATCATTAGTGCATTATAGAACTTCATGGATCCATGGTCTACTCACGACTCGTTGCTCTGGTGACCTTTCATAACATGTCACATCATACAAAGTATAACAGAGGATCGGGAACAAGAGTCAGGAAACAAAGAAACACTGAGCATTGGTTATGGGCAGAGAGGAAGATCAAGAACAACATTCTCCCTCTGTGTTCCTGACTTTAACTCTCTCCTTTGTTTTTGTGGATGACAACATGCCAATCATTGATGTAGCAGTCACTGGGTTTTGGGGGAGGGAACCGGTGGAATGGGCGGGGCCCCTGAGCGCTCTAGGCCTTGTCATTGGCTGTTAGCCGCTGGATCTCCTCTTCCAGGTCGGTGATTCGCTGCAGGAGCCGCTTCATGTCCTGCTGTGCCCTCAGCTCCGCCTGTCGCTTGGCCTCTTGCACCTTGCTCTCGTACCAGCGCTCCAGCTGTGCCGACACCGCCTCGAAAAACCGCTGAGTCACCTGGCAAAGGGGGAAGAAGGTTGGGGTGTCCATTATTTGTATCCTACACTATAGATACAATGAGGGGGCAACTTTTTAAATTGCAAACATTTCCAACCACAGGAAATCAGCTCAGAGGATGGCGTCATTAATCACGGCCGATTTTCCTACTATAACTAGTTAGGCACTGAACTTTTGAATCTGTTTCATTGAGTAGGCAGTGACCTTTGAATCTACTTCCAGGGTATACATTCAGTCCAGTTGCACTCAAATGTCGCCTTTAGCAGACTGTCTATTAGTTAAAACTCTTTGTCCTAATTTTTTAAAGGTTAACCATCCAGCTTGGCCATTTTCTAATATCAGAGGGTACTGCTTCAAACCTGTTCAAACTTTATCAAAAATCCTAGAACACAACATCAAGTTGGTCTATCTTTCCCAGGATTCCCTCCCCCCCAACCCTCATAAACTCACTTCAACAGCTTGCCGATTGTTCCTTTCCTGGATTAACGTTTGCCGGTCGGTACAGACCCCCAGCACAGCGTCGTTGTCAGTGCTTGTGCCAGCGGTAGCCCGCCCACGGGCCAGCACGGGTTCACTGAGCTGTCTCTTGCAGGCCCAGCCGTAGCTCCTGTGTCCTAACCGCTGGCCCCGGGTCGCCAGTATCTCAGCCTTCCCAGGCTTGGCTGGGACAGCAAACAAGCTGCTCCTACTGCCACTGGTGGAACTGCCCCTGGCCCTCCCCAAGCCTACGACGGCCGGAGGAACCACGGAACCACGGAGCGTCACTGCCGGAAGCCGCCAGCAGAAGTCAGCAGAGCTCACCGGCAGGCCTGAAAATAGAGTCGTCATTATGTCAGGTCTATAGTTTTTGATTAAAACCCAACCTGGGACCACTCCACATTGATCTCAGTTCTTGCCCTCTGGTGTCTGGTGGTTGTGGTCGTCATTGGCCAGGATGGCGGAGGAGGGAAGACTGGGGAGACCGCTGACGTAGGTGGCCAGGGAGGAGCTGTTGCTGCTGTCGTCTCCAGGCACCACATCCAACAGCGGGAGGGTCGACTCCAGCAGGTCAGACTCTGCCGTAGAGACCTCCACAGAGGGTGAATGGAGGAGAGCGTAAGGCTCGGGGCTGGGCGGGAGATCCATGCCCCTCATCCGGGACAAGCACCACCGCTTGAGGTCCCGGCTCATCGCTGCCTGCTTGTGAGGGGGAAAACATCACCCACCACACAACGTTATAAGAAGCTGGTTTCACTTTTTTGGCTCTGTTTGGTATGTTTGCTTTCTAGATATTATACAGCTATATGAGATTAAGGCAGGCCAAACCAAGAGATAACTATGAGTGGTTGAATTTCTGCATTTTCTTTTCTTATATCGCTGCTTAAGATTGTATAGTTTGACCTTGTCAACTGGCAGCTAAGTGAAGTGTGCCACTCCCGTACCTGGCTCCTCGTGGCTTCTTCTCTGGCCTGTTCGGCATGCTGGTCTATCCTGTAGAGCATGGCTTCTCTCTCTGTGGCCGCTCTCTCCTGATTCACCATGTCCAACACTTTGATCTGAAAGAATACATCAATACATCAAGGTATAGCATGCTTATATCTCTGCTTCTCAGTTAAGCAATGATGGGCTGCATTTAAGGAACCTTAATCCTTTATTTTGGATGAGAAGTTAATCAAAGCTTTGACTTCCTGTGGTCACTAAGGATCCCATGGCAGTGGTCAAAGTGTAGGTAGGGGTGCTAGCCCCGGTGTTGGTTCAATTTCCAACCTGGCTCTAGCAACAACATGGCCGCCTAATCATCCCCTGGTCTCTGATTGGATAGTATCTTTTCTCACCTCTCCACTGGGATTGCTAGTGCGAAGTGAGCATTCTGGTGCATAATGGCTGCCCTGCATCTCCCAGCAGGGTGCTACACACTGGTAATAGATGAGCTTTAACCTTCCCAATGTTAAGCACTTTGAGTGCCCTGAAAAGGGCTACACAAACGCAATTCAATGTAGGTTGGAAGTAGATGATATGTGGTTGGAAATCTTGACTCTCTCCCCTGCTTTATGGAAACACTGCCTGATGAAGTCAGTTTACCTGATGTAGGTTGCTGCGGTGCAGCCTTCCCAGCTGGACATTGAACTGGTCCTGCAAGCTTACGATGTGCGACTTCATCTCCTCCTGGTTGGCTCGGATCTGGCCCCCCAGCTTCCTGAAGCGGGCCCTACAGTGGCTCCCTCTGGCAGGAGCCTGGCATATCCCACCACCAAACCACCCCACCATGCCAACCCAACCATAGATGGACAGTTGATGGCAAATAAGTTTATAACACATTCTTATTATGCTTTGTTTATCTTTCACATAGGTTTTAAAACATATTTTATCCTCCGCCGCCATATTTGTTGGTATATTTTCATCTATCGTCGTTCTAATGTTTTAATTAAGAAGCGTCAAGGCAATATGGAGCCGCGTTGAGATGCTGGTCAAAGTCTGTTACATAAACAATTCAAAGATTCCTGGGTTCCTCTTGTTAGCTTAGACGTGACACTGATCGCATCACATCGACCTGTCGTACCGTGCCGTGTCTGTCTCGGAAGGGTGTGTATAGCTGATAGGCCCTGGTCTTCAGAGGTTCCCTGCAGTTGCCGGACGGGAGAAGTCCTTTCCTCCTTTGGGTCTCTGAAGGGACTCCCTCTCCACTCCCTGCATGATCTTTATTCAAGGCCTGGGAATGACACATGCGGCTACTTTCACTTTGTTTTCTTTTACCCCATCTTGGGACCACTGTTATTCAACCTTTACATGCTCCCACTTGGTCAAGTCATAAAAAATAACTCAATCTCCTACTATAGCTATGCTGATGACACCCAAATGTACCTAGCTCTGTCACCAAATGACTACAGCCCCCTTGACTCCCTTTGCCACTGTATAGAACAAATGAATAACTGGATGTCCCAGAATTTCCTTCAGCTGAACCAAGATAAACTGAAGTGATCGTATTTGGTCAAAAGGAAGAAAAACACAAAGTCACTGCAGTGTTTCCCCCAGAAAATGTCTTACTCAAGGAGGTCAATCGGTGATACTGTTTTGAACCGTATAACCAATGCATTATTTATCCTTAGTTTTTGTACCTGATGGAAGTATGTTTTCTTTCCCTACGGGAGTTTTGTACTTTTTTAATGCATAATAATTAAAAAAATATATATATAAAAAGAAAAATATATATATATATTTTTTTATACATTGGTAGTCAAGGCGGGGCCCTATTGTTGCTAAGGCAGCCGCCTTAACCATACAGTGCCGGGGGAAACACTGCACTGCTATTCTGGATTCTAAGGGACTCAAGGTAAAACAAGTAGTGAGTAAAACAAGATCACGGCTGTCTATATTGACAGTGATCTACATTTTAACTGCCACATAAAGTCAACCACTAAATCAGCATTTTGTCACCTTAGAAATATAGCTAAACTGAGGAATTTTATGGCAAAAGAAGATCTAGAAAATCAAATTCATGCATTTCGGCTCGTCGACTGCAATGGCCTATTCCCAGGCCTCCCCAAAAAGCCATTAAGAAGCTTAAACTCTTACAAAATGCATCAGCCAGAATTCTAACAAAAACAAGCAGAACGAATCATATCACCCCCATCCTAAAATCTCTACACTGGCCTCCTGTATGTCACAGAATTGACTTCAAGGCACTATTTCTGGTCTACACGTCACTAAATCGGATAGGACAGTTTTCTGCTAATTCCTGTTTCATGTTTTTATCGCTATGCCCTTTTATCTATTTACAAATATATATTTGTCTGCACATGTGGATATTCACTTATTTTTATACTTTTATATCTAATGCTTATATAGCTACAGTTTTGCACTCCCTTTTATGCTTTTATATGTACATTTTATTTTGTTTTTATCTTTTGTTAAGCACATTGAGTTGCCTTTTTGTCTATGAAATGCACTATACAAAATAAACTTGACCTGACTTGAATTACTGATGTATGACATTACATTGCTGGTCATTTTCAGGTGTGGTCCCGATGAAGGTTGGGGCTATTTTTAGGTTATTTTAGGCTATTTAAGCACATTACCGGGAACGGCATCAATGGATGAACGTATCCGTGAAGATCTGATATTGATCTCCGTGCAACTTTACCCCACTCCCTCGGCCGTGCGGTCCTCTGGCGGTGAGGGCGGCCATCTTGCGGTGACGGTGGGGATGACAATGATAGCCAGTCGTGAAGACGGTCGGTCGGGTGGCCCTCGGTCTGGTGGCCCTCAGTCCGGTGGGCCTCAGCACAGAGTCTAGCTCGCTGTCTTCGGCGGAAGAGGCGCTCTCCTGTTCAGAAGAGATGTAACAAGACACAGTGGTGCGGTCTACTTTTGTCTTTTAAATCTAACCTGTGAAGTAGTCCCTCTTTTTTCTGGCTCCTCTTCCCTACCCTGTCATAATACTTTTAATCTTTCTAGCTCATAACATTATCTCTGAATGAGAATGTTTTTATAGATGTATGGAAGAATGTATGCATTTTCTAAGTTATAAGGCAAAACAAGCCAACAGCTCAATTTTTATGATAATGCATCAATGGATTGGTGGAAACCCCATTTGAGTAAAATAATATGTCCAATAGGACAACATGCTAACTCGACAAGAAAAGCTCTGTGGTAGAGGCGGAGTATTTGACTCCTCCTTAACAAGGTACACACCCTTTTAGACAGTGTGTCGACACTAGTGACGGACTGGGTCCTGTGCTCGACCCTCAATCTCTCTCTCTGCTTCCTTATCGTTCTTCCTCGCATGAAGTGATGCACCTGGACAGCAAAAGATAATTAAAGACTGGTTATCCATTTTTTTTATTTTTTTTCATTTGAATGTTAAACACATGTGTTTTGGTCCATGTTATTTACAAATACTGATCAAGTTCAAATTCAAGTTATTTTATTCGTCAAATGCACAACGTAACAACGTAATTCTCAATGAGATTTTGGTAGCCCAAGCTCTCCTTAACAATGCAAATAATAACAATTAAAATGGCATAAGAAGATAAAAAGAGTAGGTACAGTGCACTTAAGAACAACATAAGAAAAAAATATTTAAATAAAACTAGAATATATGTACAGTATATATATAAACATATATGTATGTTCAGTCAGCTCGGATGACTGCAACCGTGTGTGGCGCCATCTTGGAATAAAGTTAATTTACCAATGTGAACTAGAAAATGTCATCATTGTTTAGTTGGCTCAACTCGCTCAACTCATTGACTTGTTTGTTTGTGGAACCAACAGTGCACTGTTCATTGTGCCATTGGTTGCCTTGAAGCGGCGGTTATATGATATGAGAGTTGTACAGCGGGTAAGCAGAAGAGCGTATGATTCTGAAACAACCACCCGCTCAGCGTAGAGATGGACCCACCTGTGGAGCCCGGGTGAGGACCAATGCTGCCTCTGTGCTGTTGTTGTCCCTCGCTCTGTCCAGGGCCGTCCTGCCTGCCTGGAGAGAGAGTGGGGAGGGATGGGGGGAGCCCATCAAACTAAACGCTTCAGTATTCAGGCAAACAACTTGCTCTTTAAACCTGCTACATGCAAATTGGACAAAAAACAGACAAGACAGATAATAACAGTTGACTTAGACGAGACAAGAGGGTGAGAAACGAGTGAGTTTGAATTTGAATGCGTGCAGTGGATGAGGTGAGAGACCCACGTTGTTCCGGACGTTCCCGTCTCCTCCGGCCTCCAGCAGCAGCTGGACGCTCCTCTTGTGGTTGAGCGCTGCGGCCGTGTGCAGAGCCGTGTCCCCCTCCTGGGGGGTCACAACCAGGGTCAGCTGAATGAGGGCCTTTGGTTTAGGACTGCTGAGGAAGTGCATGTAAGTACCTGGTACTTAAAGAGTGCTCCCTGAATCTAATAAATAGTCTGGACTTATTTTGACTCATAATACTGACCTCATTGAGATCGGTGAGTGCACATCATGTATTCTCTGCCCTGTGTGTGTGTGTGTGTGTGTGTGTGTGTGTGTGTGTGTGTGTGTGTGTGTGTGTGTGTGTGTGTGTGTGTGTGTGCGTGCGTTTACAAGAACACTTAGGATGCCGACTGAATTAATAAATTCAAGTGCATGCCAAGACATAAGCCTGGACAGACCAAAGTAAACACTGATGGAAACAAACCCCTCGTCAAATTGATTAATATCGACGTAGCATCAAGTAGCATTGACATCACACAATGTTAGTTGTGCGTTGTCATTCTAGGAGGAATATACACAGTACCTGGTTCTTCTCTGTCACAGAGCACAGTGTACTCAGCAGAAGCTTCATCACCTTGACGTTGTTGTAACGAGAGGATACATGCAGGCAGGTGTCCCCCATCTGAAAACCACCACACAGAGTCATCTTTATCTCATTGTAGGTTAAAGGCACCGCTTCTCCTGTGAAACAACAGACTGATACCATGTTACACACAGGGAGAACAAGAGGTAGGTATAAAACACTGATGGATCCTTGAGGAAATGAGCCAGGCTTCACTTAAACATCTGTTGTCAATATCATTTGGCAAAATTACTTCCTTCTGCCTAAGTGTGTGTGTGTGTGTGTGTGTGTGTGTGTGTGTTTGTGTGAGTGAGTTGGTAACTTGCCTTGTTCTTGGTGTCAGCCGCTGAACCTCCGAGCAGTAAGACGCGTGCGCTCTGAGCGTGTGCGTTCTGACACGCAAGATGTAGAGGCGTGTTGCCGGCCTGCAAGGTGGGAAGGAACATCATTCACCTTCAGTCAAACGTCAACACTCATCCCAATACGACATCCTCCGATATTAAATACATGTTGAAAAACTGTTTCAATCATAACACAGTGTGGGTCCTTCATCCTAATCACTGAAGCACCTCATTGATGATTGTCTCGTCTCATATAAAACGTAAAATGTGAACGTTCAAGGCGAAATACATTCACGATTTTAGACCACCATAATTACGACTTTGTGTTACGTATTGTTACTTGGAAATTCAAATGTTTACGCATGATTTCTATGCATCTCAAGCAGACAAATCAAATTTATTGGATGAATAAGTTTTGCTTCATGTGTGGCCAATTTCGTTTTAGTACACATAAAAGAATGGTAACGGCAAGCCCAGGAGCATTCCAATACAAAATCGAGGAGACTGCCTATTTGTCAACGTTGGGGGAATGTAATGTGTGGTTCTCAATAAGGTCATCTTGCTGGATGATCCCGTTGGATCACTTAAAAGGTTTAGCTACTGCATTACATTAAGTGTTCCATCCACCATCCTCTATGCTTTCATCACTCAGGTTTTCTCCAGACTACATTACATCTCGGCTGTCTCTAACCTTGTTTTTGACGTGAACATCCGCTCCTGCCTTGACCAGTAGTTTGACACACTGGTAGAAGCCGTGCCAGGACACCTCATGGAGGGCTGTGTTGCCATCCTATAATACAAACACAAAGTTTCCCCACTACATTAATGTAACTCAGCATTATACACACACACACACACACACACACACACACAAGCTTGAGTCTACTTCTAAATAGGCTGAATCATCTTACTGATATTTGTATACTAGTGTATTTGGCTGCACAATGTGTTATTCTGATGTAATGATGTGAGTTTCCCCTATAACCGCACTTCACATCCCCAGTCCCGTTACATGCTCGTATACTATCTCTCCCTTTAATTGTCATAGATGAAATTACATTTCATAAATTGTATCTGGAAATTTTTTGGCTTTTTCCCTGCCATGCTCCCTTCTTAGTGCAATAAACATGCATCCTTATTTTCTTAGCTCACAAGTGCTCATGCAAAAAAAATTAAAATCAAATACTAAGATTCACCACCGCAAAGATTGTTTATCTGAATACTGCACATTTCCAATACTCAACCCTCCAAACCTCTGGTGCATTCACTGCTAGGACTTAGATAAAAGATGCACGACAGCACTGATACCAAAGATAGGCTGATACTGATACCCAGATCCAGGTGTCGGCTCTCACTCACCACCACGATACAGGGCTCCGATAGAACTCACCCGTTCCTGTAAGTTCAGGGCGCATCCTCCCTGGACCAGGGCAGCCATGGCGTCGCTGTTGCCCGCGGCAGCTGCCCTGTGCAGCGCCGTCCGGTGGCCCTGGGCCGGGCAGGGGTGCCGGGTCTGATGCTGGGGGACGTGCTTTGATGCCGGCTCGCTCATCGCTACCATCATCATCAGGCACAAAGAAACGGCAAGCAGTGGTGTGTGTGTGCAGGGTATGCATCCAGATGTTGTGCCCTCACACGCATAGAGGTTCATGCACCATGTATCAGAAGGGGAATTAATATTGGAGCATAAAACAGACAATTATATTATCCTTACTGCTGTATCCATGTTTGGACCAAAACTTGGAATTCTATTAAATTTAGGCAGATTTTCATTTCCGTGTCAGCACATGTTAAGGGTTTGCTCAGATGTTTGCGGTTTTCTCAGACCCCAAGTCAATTGCTGTCATTATCTGTGTCATGATTTTTGTTGAACTCACCCCCTCTAGCGTTGTAGGCAAGTTGAAATAGAAATTGGGCATTTGGCGAGCCATTGACATCCATTATCTATAGCTAGTGGATAGTAGCTTCCAAAGCTGTGTCTTGCCTTTGTTCAACACAGGTAAGCAAACACAAACTACTCTGGCTAGGTAGTTACCTCTTTTTGTTCACCCAAACAAACAAATCCACAAGTTTAGATTACGTGTAAACAAACCACTATGCATGCTAACAGACTTGCAAACTGAGATGCGCAGTTACAATTCTGAGCAAAGATAGTCACTGTGTCTCATTCAGTGTGAAAACTCTGAATTCTGGGTGCAGAGCATCATTTCAATAAGTCGATAGGGTAAGAGTAGGAGGGGGTGTTTTAGAACTAATTGCAGGTTCGATCTTAGTTGTGTCCATGTGTCCATTTCTGTTGAGAAGGTCAACTGAACACAAATTTCCCTTTTTGCACCCTTCTCTGTGAAGGTTTGCATCAAGTTCATCGCTGATTGGTCGAGCTTTGAATAGAAACAGGGTTTTGCATGTTTTAGACAGCCAGACACAAGAGATAAAAGGAGACAACCAGCAGAGAACAAGACACTATCTTCAGTTGATTGCGATGCACCCACCACTTTACACAATTTGAATGTTTTGCAACATCTTTTTCATGTGGATGTATTTTTTTTAATATTTTTTTTCTACATATTTTCATTTTCAATGGAGTAGACTCAATCTTGTGATTCTACTTCTTGATTTGCTCATTGATTCATGACGATTTTGGTTGAGACACACTATAGCCTACTGGGTAGACGTTACCATTACTTGTATGTATAAACCCAGGTTGCTCTGCATTGTGAATGAGGATATGTGGATGTTCTCTTATACATGCTCTATGCAGAACTGTAAATCCAGCTTTATACATTGATATAATTCATCACATGCCCATTAATCAGATTTGTCCTACCTTCATGGAAGGGATGCCCTCTGCTCCCGAATGCTCAGAAGTGGAGACTTTGGTGGACACTCCAGTAGAGTTGCTGTCTGAAATTATTTTCAATAAGGTAAAAAAAAAATAGCAGTAATAGACACAGATGATTGCAAGCTAACCTCTTACATCCTCTTACATTTTTATCTGGTACTAGATGATTCTGAGTTGTTAATCTCTCTCTCTCTCTCTCTCTCTCTCTCTCTCTCTCTCTCTCTCTCTCTCTCTCTCTCTCTCTCTCTCTCTCTCTCTCTCTCTCTCTCTCTCTCTCTCTCTCTCTCTCTCTCTCTCTCTCTCTCTCTCTCTCTCTCTCTCTCTCTCTCATTGTGTAACTCTCACAGTCCATTAAGAACCAGGCAGTCTGCATCCAGGATTGGAGAAGAATGTTGGGAGCAACAGCTGCCCTATAGTATGCTCACCTTGGGATCACAGTTCAGGTATTGCATGTACTGGAATTTGCGGGTAGGAACCTGAGAAGAAGGTTAATAGAGCGATAGAAAGAGAGGATGTTTATGATTCATCTTAACACTATTTCAGAGGGATTTCCCCAAGCAACATATGGGAGGTTGCTTGGAGATATCTCTTTGAAATAGTGTTAAGTAAGTTATTTTTACTCTGGGTTCTATCACTGGAGCTAAGAGGATTTAAAACTTCTTGCTTCCATTAGGTAGACTGTTTTGTGCTATATTTTAATTTAGATACCTGCTGTCTGGAATGTTACTCAACAATTGAGCAATATTGTTTGTTTGGGAAAAATAGGCCTATTTCCCCAGATGCCAGTACATTTGAATCAAAATGTTGTTGAATGTCAACTTTGAGCTTCTAGTAATTGATTTTATGTCACAATTGCACAACATAAGCGCTGGTTCCAACGGTGCACAGACTTGGATTGGATGAAAATATGGACCATATGAGCTTTGAATGTGCGGAGTTGAGTTGTGTTGAAACAAGTTAAGAGTTTTCTTGGTTGATTTAAATGATTTAAGTCACTGTTGGTGAGAGACAAGTCACATGGATGGTAGGTTAAAGTTTAGATATGTTTTGCAGAAATAAAGATTCTTCGTATGAAATGCCTTATGTATGTATGTCCTATATTAAGGCCCTCGTGCATGCAGGCACTCACCAAAGATCAGCACGCACACATTGTCACAGATACAGACACACACAGCTTCCACTTGAACTTACAACATTTTGTATGCGGACGGAACTTGTTTCTATGAACATTCTTACTGTACCAACAGCAATATATGATTGTTTCTCTTTCTTCTCACAAATGTACTTATTGTAAGTCACTTTGGATAAAAGCGTCTGCTAAATGTAGATTTATCTAGAAAGATGTAATGAATCTTTTCTGTTAAGCGTTTGACCCCGACGCCAAAGGATTTCCATGTAGTGTGTCCACACGGTCAGAGACCCCATTACTATGGCTTGTGCAGGCCCAGGGATAATCTGCATGCTTTGTGGCTGATTATGAAGCGGGTCTTAATGCACGTTCCTGTGTGCACACAAAGCAGCTTGAGTCAGGGATCATGTGCTGGATTATTCTTTCCTGTGATGTTGTGTAGCCCGACAAGGCCGCTTGAAGCGCTGAGCGATGTTGTTTGGGGTTTTCTGTTGACCGAAATCGGGTAATGGTCAGGACATACAAACAGCAGGCAATACTTTTTTATTTAAGTTTATTTGAGAATAAAAAATGCTTAATAGTTTTAGTTTTTTATAAATCCTACTATTTTGTCTTCAACAAATGGCATTGTAATTTAAACACCCAGATCCCAAGCTTGCTAGCTTTCAATAAACCATCATAAAATAACTGCATATAAAAAACTAAATTTGTACCATTTATAAAAACTATAGGCTTACACTGGGTGTACGTTTTTCTTTACATGTTTTACATCATGTTGCATGACTGCACAGTATTTGTTCTTTGTCTATTGATTTGTGTCTTATTATTTTGAACAAATTTAGTATCAGCATTGACCTATCTACACATGCAAGCAGTCCAGACACTCACTGACACACGCCCAATAAATACAACAATGTAAATATATTCACTGCTGAGTTAATGAAATCAAAGGGACTGCTTTCTTTCAATCGATACATCACAAAATAAAATATCATGTTTCATCCTCCTTACAATATTTTAATATTATTTGATTATTCTTCTAAGTTCTAAAGGTTACAAAAGTGTATTTTAGGAAAGATATGGATTGAATTGTAGTGTTTGTAACATAATGTGAAAAATCACGCCGTAGGCCTGCCCTCAATGTATTTGTTTATCCTCTCCACTTGAACACCCTAGTTTTTCTGTGACTCTATGACTGGTTTCAGCTGTTTTCATTGTCCATTGTGTTCACCCTTCGTTCCTCTATACTCAGGGTGCGATTTGCCGGTGGGGATGGTGGGGATTATCCCCCCCTCTGGTTTACACGTCCTACCCTCTGCTGAATTATTTTTATCCTCGGTGGGGATAAAAATTATCCCCCCCACCCAAAGTATTTTCACCATTACATCGTAATAATTAACAACCAAAATACACAGGGTCCGTCTTCATTTTGAAACATTTTAAAATGTTTCTCAAAATTATCCCCCCCTCTGGTTTTTTCACAAATCGCACCCTGTCTATACTACTTTAGAGACATTGTAATCATATGACTAAGGTCGTCTCAGACTTAATTACGACTTAGTCTTAATTATACCAAATATGCTTGATTACGACATTCCTTCTGTGAAATTATTTCACTTCAGTGAGTTGATTGATTCAATCTCATACAGACAAAAGTAAGTCTACATTTAAAATAGCAAGGGATAAGAAAAAATAAAAAAAAATACTCAGGTCGTGCTGTTTTATGGAATAATGTAGAATGAATGAAGACTTACATAATATAATAAACAAAATGCTACATAGATATATGATATGAGTTTACATGAGTCACACATTTGATCACTTTAAACGTACTAACTAAAATTACTTAAATTTGACCTAGACTATACTTAGATTTGGAAATCACTGACTCTAAACTTGACTTGAAGGTGTTTGACTTGGCATCGTCTCAGATCCAGCAGTCCTGCTATGTTAGAGAAAAACTTCTGGGCAGAGCAGCACAGTGCCTGGGCCGGAAAACTACATTTGGAACCTTGACACCTTGTTTACTGTTTCGTTAAGAGAAATCCTAACGAGATTGGATGAGGCTTTCAGTAGGGGATTTTCATAAATGTACTTATATTACAGTGGCCACTTCAGACAGACACTATTTCAAGTTTATTACTGCTGGCAGAGTTTTGGTAACATGATGTTGTTCCTCCAAGTAGCTTGCAAAGTAACTACTTGTTGACAAGTTTGCTCATATGTCATGAAATCGAAATGAGGAATGTGCCTCCGACGCACACTGCACTGGCACACTGCTAGGGGAAGAACCAAACAAATGAAAGGGTGGAGTGTTGAATGAAAGTTATACCAGTTTAACAATACGTTTTAGGTGGTTTGGGTTCTATTTTCTGACTAGTGCCAAAAGTCCTAAAGATCCACCCATGAAAAGGTTTATTAATAGCTTTCTAATGGGGAAATAGTTATTCTATACTGCTACCGATGGAGGAGCCAAGATGTGGTTTCAAGGTAAAAATCAGTGTATTTATTCATTGTTGTTGTACTGTTAAAGAAAGGATTATTCAACAAAAAAATTCACATACATTGCATTGAAAGGAAATGGAACATGAAATGTGTGGGTTGCTTACCAAGCAAGTGGTAAGCACCATAGCATAGCTAGTTCACTGGCATATTCAGGTTAATGAAGGCTAGAAGCCTGTTCAAAATATAAACAATGGTATCAATGAATAGAGAAATCACAAAACATCAAACCAAAGGGTAAACTGAATTAGAGCATCCAAACTAAGTAGAAAACGACCTATATGTTTCAAAAGTTGGACAACCATGATATTGACATTTTAAAAAATATTTACACATGTGTACATGTATGTACATGTGTGTTTTGAATATCTTGGTGGGATCCCTGGCCTGTCCCTTCTTCCCCCGGGGGGTCAGGAAAACAGCCTTTGAACACATCCCCCGAAGGGCTTCAGATGTTATACTGCTTATGATATATCGTTGCATAGAAAGAAGCCAGCGGCGTCATCTTCGGCTCCAGTAGTCAATCACATTTAGGGGATTTTGCAGATGCTTTTATCCAAAGCGACTTACAACCATTCATTCACTCATCCACATACCGATGGTGGGGTCAACCATGGAAGGTCAGGGTAGTCAGGGTGTGGTGTCTTGCTCAGGGACACCTCGACCCTCTAGGAGGAGCCTGGGAACCATCCGGTTACCAGCCAACCCGCTCTACCTCCTGAGCTACTGCCACCACTCGTCAATATGGTATCAGAGCCTTCATTGGTGGCCGTAGTAGAAGTCCTCGTTTAGGATTTGATTATGCCATTCTTCGATGTTGTTACTCTGTTCTGTTCTGTCAGGTGGATCTATGTACGATGCCATAAACGATCTTGTAAATGGTGGTATTTCACCTGTGATGAAGCGGCTGAACTCCTCTCTCCAATGTCGAGGGACCATGGGAGTAGCAATGAGATTTTCCTTACCTACAGACACGAAATAAGAAATTACAACAGGAACTGGATAATAGAAATGATCAATGACCACTTTATGCTTCTATTTTTTCTTCACAACTTATAATAACATTACATTAACATTATTTCAAAGCCACTATACACCTTAAATGTGCTGTAGGTAACATCTGAAAGTTTTCTACTTCACTATAACTTTTACCCCTAACCCTATTAATTAAATAAGGTGAGTATTCCGTCTGAACCATCACTATTATAAACTACAACAGACCACCAAACCAATTAGGTTGCTTCCATAGATAATATTGTGTATCTAATTTAATTTTGACAAAGCGAAAGAAAGCAAACACTATCTTCCCATTTTTAAAACTCATAGTACCCTACAACAAGTAACTCATTAGAAGCATTTTTGTTGTAAATTAGTTTATCATAAATAGAAAAATTGGATGTATTTATTGTTAATTAATGAATTAATTGTGAAATAAGTGATTAAGCAGTGGGGTTGACCACTTTTTCAAAGCGCTGTACGTATGCAACATTCTCATGAGGGGCTGAGCCCGCCTAAATGTCTAATCCTTCAATCGGCCATGCAAATGACAATATTCAGCATTGCTGAAGCTTGTTACTGGGTTTTGTATAAGACAAGCTTTAAAAAATGAAATGACGGTGACAACGATTATAAGATTGTAAATGATCCATCATTAGGTGTCTGAACAGTTCTCAGTTCTGGAGTTCTTCACCATTTTTATATTGGCCTATCCATTCCTGTATATTGTTTCTGCTTTTAGATGTTTCTTTGTCTACCTGCTTTGCATGTTATCCATGTTTCATTTATGTATGTGGAAGCTTCCAGGTTTGCTTACAGGGATAGATAAAGTGCCTCATTATCTTATGTCTCGAAACAAAAAAGTTCTTACCACATTTGGACAGGATCTTTACGACTGCAGAAACCCCAACAATTGCTAAAATCAGCGCGAGGTAACCAATGATCATTCGTAGAATATTCTGGTGAAACTCTGTGGAGGTTGCATCTGTTTCTCCATCGGTTGGGGGCTGATCTGAAATGACAAATATGTCTGAAAGCATCAGTACAAGAACTCTCAATCATGAAAACTATCTTGTTAAGGTCATGGATTTTTAATTTAAATACCTATCTCTTGTCAATCACTAATGCTATATTTAATGTACTGTAATATTCACTGCTGAGCAATTGATTCAATAAAAAGTGACTCCCGATTTCATTTTTATACTGAAAATGTATTTTAAATATATACATAAAACTTACCAGATGGCTTCCAAAAGGCAGAGAGGCTGTGTTTTTCAGTTTGCACTCGGCAGCCGTACTGGTGTTGGCTGGAAGGAATCACTGCTGTAAGCCTCAGTATCACATATCACAAGTCATCCCCAAAGGGCAGGGGTCCATCGACTGTCACCTGCCTGCCTGGCCCTCTCCAATCAAAGTCAGCAACTTCACGGATCGGTCGGTACTATTCACCTGACACCTAAGCTTGAACTTTGATTAGTTAGGAAGAACCTGCGCAGAAATGTGCAGGTCTGTAGGGAACAAATAATAATGACCTTTATTACTGTATGACTGATGTCGCTATAAGTATAGAATCAAAATAAAATATTTAAAACTTGCAAGAAATTAGTCAGGATTATTGTCTCGCACCTGTCTTTTGATCAACATATTTTAATTCCAAACTCTTGATCAGTTCGGGGCAGTCAATATTAACGAAGTCCCTAAACACCAGGTTTCTGGTTTTCCCTGTATTCCATCTTGACGCTATTTCTCTTGCAGCCTGGGACATGGCTTTCCATTGTAAGGTTTTGGGGTCAAAAGTCACAAAGTCAGCTCCATTCACTGCCCAAGTTTCAAAGCCAGAGCGCGCCCCGTTTTCTGCCCGGCTGCAGCCACACCGTCTCTGGATAAGATCTGGACAATCTTATTCAGCAACACATTATCTGTAGTAGATGCTGGAAAGTATTGGGAATGAACACTTAAGACAAATCTGCGATACAAAGTCTGTTTTAGCATAATGTTTGCCCCTTCACTTCATATTTTGAAAAACTGCATTTGCAGTTGATCAGAAAACATTGTAAGTTATGGGAGCTCAGGCCCTCAAGAACAAACGTGGAGCTGGAGCTGAGGGACCCTTGTTTGGGTCAAGCCCTGGTGATCAGGGGACACTTGATGGGCTGAATGGGCCACATTATCATGTGCTAGCTGTCTGTCTAGGCTATTTTTGCTTAGAAAGTCGTCCCAGAGGCCTCAAACCACTAAAGGCTGGGGGCACACATAAATTCGACATAGAACATATCAAGGGGAAGTAGTGATACTGTGGCTTAAACTTCAATGGCAGCTCTTAGCACACAATAATAATTGTTGTTACGAATATAATACAAAAAACCCTTGACTCTGCGTAACATTTTATTTACCACAATCATCTTAAATGTCAATATTAGGAAATAGGTGTGTTAGTGCGTGGTTTGACTGCGTTTGTGGTTAGACTGCAGAGGCCCCAACCTTACGCATGGTTGAACATAAACGCACGTCAAACTCACATCAACGCAGCAACGAGCGCTCGAGCTAGTCAATGAACAGCAGTGCATACAATAAGGACACTTTTATTTATTTTTACTGTCAGTGAATATCACCGAGTGAAAGTCAACGTTTTCTTTATATCTAGTGACAGCGATTATGTCGTTCGGATAAGTACCGGTAAACTTAGTCAGAAGATCTAGAAATAGAAGGCCTAATGCAGGGGTGTCAAACTCATTTTCACCGGGGGCCACATCAGCATAATGGTTGCCCTCAAAGGGCCACATGTAAATGTAAAATAGTATGTAACCAAATATAATGTATAATAAATGTAACTACTCCATAACATATTGTTTAATTACCTTCTGCATTTATTACTTATAGAACTTACAAACATAACATATGCATAGATGAGAAAAAAATGTTACTATAACAATAATCCTTTAAATTTGTCCGGTTAAGAAACCCACATTACTCCATTGATCAACGATCAAACTATTCAAGTAAATAAAGAAATATATTATCAAAACACAAGTTATGACATTTACTTTGTTTAACTTTTTTTTTTACACAGTCGGGAGGGTCAGAATAACATACAACCAACAGTATTGAGCTACTAAGAACATGTGTGACAGATGTAGTATTTTACAAAAATAAATGGCTGCACACAGCCTTGCAAGAGTAAACATTTGTCTGTCTTATCATAAACACATACACCTGTAAACAACAAATACATTGCTACACATAAAGTAGTATATGTAATAAACTGAAAATAACAAAATAAGTTCACAACTATGAGTCGGAAATGATGAGGATATACTGCCTGTCCATGAACACACCAAGTGGATCCCCTCTCCACCATCCTCATCCATTGATCATGTTCTGAAAACAACAAACACACAAAAAAATGCAAGCACAATCATTAAATTGCACTTAGTTTAACTATTATTATTTTTGATGGAAATACATTTTATTACCATATATTTTAATTCGGTTTTAAAAATGCTTACCTATCTGTTTTCTGGCCAGATATCAGACACCGTTTTCCTTTGACCAGTGTGTCGATGTCTGGTTTTAGCTTTTGTGCTGTGGCAATCCGTAAAACAGCGTGGAGGTTGTCATCAGTGATGCGTGATCTGTGCTTGGTTTTATTTAGATTCATTATTGAAAACATCTGTTCGCACAGATAGGTGCTCCCAAACATGGAGAGAACACGGGCAGCATGAAGTCGAAGCTGTGGCATCTCACCAGGGGGCAGTAGACGGTAAAAGTCCTCGATTGCGGCATCCTGGAACTTTGCTCTTAGGCCACTGTCGCTTTGAAGCTCGATCAACTCCAGCTGAAGGTGATGGGGCACACTGCTGACATCGGTGGTGAAAGGACTGGCAAAGATGGCAAAGCCCGACTGCTGTGCTTTGAAGTCAGAGAAGCGCCGATCAAATTCATCCATTAACCGGCTCAGTTTGGTAGCCAACTTGGCACATGAAAAAACACCGGGAACTGAGGCAGAGATGTTCTGACAAGCAGAAAAGTGGGCAAGATTGTCCTGTTCCACTTGGCACTTCCATAAGTCAAGTTTACGCTGGAAACAATGGATCATGTCGGACATCTGCGTGATGACATGGTTGCGTCCCTGCAGCTTCTTATTCAGTTGGGCGAGATGCTCACTTATGTCACATAACATAGCAAAATCACACAGCCAGTTTGGATCCGACAGTTCAGCCAAGGGTTTTCCTTTACTCTGCATGAAAACAGCAATGTCTTCCCTCAGCTCAAAAAATCGTTTGAGGACGTTGCTCCTACTCAGCCACCGCACTTCTGTATGGTACGGAACGTCTCCGTGCTCCGAGCCCATCTCCTGCAAGAACAGCTGGAACTGCCGGTGATTCAGGCCACGCGCCCGAATGAAGTTCACTGTTTTCGTGACTGTGGTCATTATATTATCCATCCCCAGCACCTTCCCACACAAAGCTTCTTGGTGGATAATGCAATGCTAACTTATCAGAGGCGTGTGACAGTTACTTTTTTGCATTTTCTCCTTCATTAGTCCAACCAAGCCCGTTTTTACTCCACACATTGCAGGTGCACCATCTGTAGTTAATCCCACCAATTTTTCCCAGGGCAATCCAGTTTTACTCACAGACTTCACCACCGCTTCATAAATATCCCGTCCAGTTGTGGTCCCATGCATGGCAGCTACATCCAAGAGCTCCTCGGTGACAGAGAGGTCCGACTTCACGCCTCTAATAAAAATGGAAAGCTGTGCCGTGTCCCTGTTGTCTGTGCTTTCATCAACAGCTAATGAAAAAGCTGTGTAACTGCGTGACTCTTCCGCCAGCTGATCTGCTAGGTTTCCTGCTAGCTCCTTGACTCGGTCCGCGATGGTGTTTCTTGACAAACTCACATTTTTAAAAGCCTGCATCTGGTCGGGGCACACCTGCTCACACACCTTCAGCATACACTGCTTCACAAAGGCACCCTCTGAAAAAGACTTGGAAGTGCGGGCGATTTCTTCAGCTACAATAAAGCTAGCTTTCACAGCCGCATCGTTTTTGGCTGTGGCTTTTGTGAACAAATTCTGTTGCGATCGCAGGTTACCTTTTAACTCTTTAACTATCGCTTGTTTTTCTTGAAGGCTAACTTTAGCATACTTGGCTCCGTGTTTGGTTTCATAATGCCGACGTAGATTGTACTCTTTGATGACCGACACCGACTCAGAACACAAAAGACATACCGGTTTTTCTCCTTGTAGCACAAACATATATTCGCCTTCCCATCTTTCATGAAACAACCTTCCATCTGCGTCAACCTTTCGCTTCCTGGACATTTTGGGATCATGTGTGGATATTTCTCATGGATATTTCTGCTCAATCTCACTTGTCGCATTAATTAAACACTGTTGTGGACACAGCGATCTAGTGGCAGAATGCCGTCACTTCGCGGGTAAAATATAAAATAAATAAAACAACCTTTTTTTTTAACGACGAATCAAGCACTCGCGCGGCAGACACGCGGGCCACATGAAATGACGTGGCGGGCCACATGTGGCCCGCGGGCCTTGAGATTGACACATGTGGCCTAATGCTAGCTATGGGCTACCTTGCCAGTCCCACCTGTGAAATACTGCGGCAGCCGACCCAGTTTCACGACCCCATAGGGTCAACCAAGAAGTTTCAGGACATTCTGATGTGTAGTTTCAAAGTAAAAGCCCACCAAACATTCAAATATGAGATATATTACATATGATTTTGGATTCAATTTAAAAAGAAATGCCCTGTTATTCCAGGCTCAGTTCATATCAGGGTTATACAAACAGATTTCTAAAAGAAATGAGGACCTGCTAAAGACTTGCATTAATCAAAATAAAAAGCATTCCGAAAACAGACAAATCAAATCGAAAACGACTTTGAATAGCACATCAAATATTCTAAGAGGTGTGTACTTGAGGTATTAAGTCAATGCTGTGTACGCTCTCATCAAATTTTGGGGGGCACACAGCCTTACATTAATGTTGGTTTGGTTTCTTTCAAAGCACACATCTCCATCTCCACAGGCTAGTGGAACCGATGAACCTGGACAACAGTATTCTGAGGTATTAAGACTATGCTGCGTGTGAGACATTTGTATTGATAAGTTACAGTTGATAAAACAGTAGGGTATACTTCCAGGCATTTAGCTGATAATAAAATAATTAACAAAATAAAAGTACACATTTGTATTCATACAGCTTTATCCTCCGCTTTACCCATGTTATTTCTCTGGATGTTTGTCCTTGTTTTGAAAATTTGCTGTGTACTAGGAGTTACAAATCAAATCATAATAAATTCCCTTCTCTAATAAACATCAATACGTTTTAATACACATTTTTAATAAAGAATTAATAACATTTTCTTTTAGGATGGTACATTCACCTTATATTTTCATAGCTGTTTCGAGATCTGCTTTCAATGCTATATTCTATATGTTCTTTAGCATCTGCATTTTATGTCAAGGGTAAATTTTTCACACATTGCTAATGATGATTTTTTTTAACAATTTCTTATTTATATACAAAGGTTCATTGTCAAGGTATTGTTGAATTACATAAAGTTGTAAACAAAAATGTATAAACTATCTGAAGTACAGAGTACACATATATCATTATTTATTTATTTAGTGCATAAAGTCATGTAATACATTCTGTACTAACATTGTATATTTTCATTAGGGCACAGAGAGCGACACCATGAGCGATGGATTCATAAAGATTGAAGTCCCAAATAAACCAACATTCTTTTATATTGAGCGGAATGAGTGGGATGAAATCAAAAGAAAACGGCAAAGAAGAAGATTTAAAAGGTCTTCAATGGACAAATATAATTTCTAAAGGGTTCAGGAGCATATATCCATATTGCTCAATTTATTTCAAAGGGCACACCCTAAAAGTTTCCGGCTCCCAAAAACAAGGCCCAGAATTTAGCTGTCTGGGATATTGCAGTTTTGAGGACTGCCCGGTCACTGTGACAGTAACTTTAGAGAGTGAGAAGGACTTAAAAGCCACAGTGGACTTTCAGGGGGGGATGTGTGTCCACAACAAAATGGAAATAAAGAGAAGACCTGTCAGGGCAGAAGAAAGAAAAGTCCTAG
This sequence comes from Pollachius pollachius, assembly GCF_949987615.1. Taxonomy (NCBI): domain Eukaryota; kingdom Metazoa; phylum Chordata; class Actinopteri; order Gadiformes; family Gadidae; genus Pollachius; species Pollachius pollachius. Next base: position 19,306,896 of record NC_136948.1, on the reverse strand, counting down.
GGGAAAAGTTGCAGACACAGTTGCCCCGAGCAATGTATCTGGAGAAAATAGGCCCTTTAAAGGAGGACTGTCAAGGGTAGATGTGTTGGAGCGACTTGAACTAGATGACAAAAACACTCAGGAGCAGACGAGGAGTGATGGATAGGATGGGATGTTTTATTTATCCCAATTTAAGGCCCTTAAGGCGATAAAAAAATAGAACAAAAATTAACAAAAAAACAAAAACATAAAAAAAAAATCTATATATATACAAAAGGTTGACTCAGCATATCAAATAGGCTTGAGAGTCACAAAAAAAAACATAATTCAAAATTTCAGGAAACCGGACCTTTAAACAAGTCCAACATAGGAGAGCAATATACAGGCATAAGTCCTCTCTCTATCAGCTTCCCCGAACCACTGTTGAACGTCGGCCTAAGTAGGCCTAACCCCCACTGCTAATTGGTGCATACCAATTTTCCCGTTGCGTCAGGGGTGTTTACCAGCGCAGTTACACAACAGCTTTAAAACAGCTTCCGTTCTATCCTCCACTAGCGAGAAACAATTAACCTTTTAAACTGTTTACCATTGCTATATTTTGGCATAGCCAAAATGTAAAAAGACAGCAATAAAATAAAAATAATAACTCGGGGTCACTTCCGGTTTACCCGGAAGATTTCCCATAGATATAAACCCTGGTGACGCGGTGCTCCAACCCTCATATAAACATAAGACGAGTGGTTATTACGACAAAACAGGTGACGTTAACGGTAAATGGAAACAAGCAGAAAGAAACAGAAAGTTGTAATGATGGTACTTGCAAGATTGTATTAAACTGTCGTAGTGCATATGATAAATGACATGTTTGATGAATGATTTTAAAACAGTATGAAGGTAACAGAATACATAAACAAACAAGACAAACCCACACTCAGTCTCCTGTATGTAGCGTATCGCTACCGTGACGGTAGCTATGCACCCCGTCACACACCCCCCCCCTTAAGAAGGAGCGTCCGTCTCACGACGCGACAGAAAGTCTGCAATCACATTGTCTTTACCAGCCCTGTACTTCACTGTAAATTTGTAGGGCTGCAAAGACAGGTGCCAGCGAGTAATCCTGGAGTTAGAGTCCCGCATGCGATGCAGCCACTGCAAGGGCCTGTGGTCTGTCTCTAGGACAAACTCTTTCCCCACTAAATAGTACTTAAGAGTATCAAGGGCCCATTTAATGGCGAGACCCTCCTTCTCAATGGTGGAGTATCGAGTCTCGCGAGGGAAAAGCTTGCGGCTCACATACTGTACGGGCATCTTGTTCTCCCCGTCACCTTGCAGCAACACAGCCCCTAGGCCTAGGCCTGAAGCGTCCGTCTGCACTGTGAAGGGCAAGGAAAAGTCAGGGCTCTGCAGCACCGGCTCAGAGCACATGCGCTCCTGCAGGTCCCGGAAAGCGACCTCACACTCGGGAGTCCAGACCACCTTGTTGGGACTGGTTTTCCGAGTGAGGTCAGTCAAACACGCAGCTCGGCTGGAGAAGTTGGGGATGAAACGCCTATACCAGCCAACCAGCCCCAAGAAGGATCTCACCCCCTTTTTGGTTGTAGGCGGTTGGCAGCCGTGGATGGCCTCCACCTTGCTGACCTGAAGACGGATGGTGCCACCACCCAGGACATAGCCCAGGTAGCACACTTCGGATCGGGCCAGCTGGCATTTACTGGCGTTGACTACCAGCCCGGCCCGATGGATCCGCTGGAAGATGTCTCTCAGGTGTTGAAGGTGGGCCTCCCAGGAACTGCTGTGGATGACCACGTCGTCGATGTACGCCGCAGCGTATTCTTCAGCGCCGTTAAGCACCTCGTCCATCATGCGCTGGAAGCTCGCTGCTGCGCCGTGTAGGCCAAAAGGCATGACCCGGAACTGGAATAGGCCGGATGGAGCTCTGAAGGCTGTCAGCTCCTGTGCTTGGGGGGAGAGTGGTACCTGCCAGTACCCCTTACACAGGTCGAGGGTGCTGAGGAACTCAGCCTTCCCCAGACGCTCCACCAACTCGTCCACACGGGGCATGGGATACGGGTCAAATGCAGAGATGCTATTCAGCTTAGAGTAGTCGACACAGAAGCGGAGCTCCCCGTCCTTTTTGGGCACAAGGACCACGGGACTGCACCATTCGCTGTGTGACGGCTCGATCACCCCCATTTCCAGCATCACCTTTACTTCCTGTTTTAGCGCGGGGATCAGTCGCGCCGGAACCCTGGTGTTGGTCTGCCGGATGGGACCTGGAGCTGTCAGGCGGATGTCATGGGTAATGACATCGGTTCGTCCTGGCAGGGCTCTGAACAGGCCTCGGGGAATGATGTTCATCAGGTCCTCCTGCTGATCAGGTGTCAGATGGGTGACGGAGGGGTAGGTCGATTCACTGCCTGCAGTAGGAAAGTACTGCTCTGATGGCTCCTCTTCCTCTTCCACAGTCCGTGCCCACAATTGGTCCTGGATGTCAGACGATGGTCGGTCTCTCCATTCTTTCAGCAGATTGACATGGAAAGTATGTTTCGAGCGGCGTCTGCCTGGCGTGGCAATTTCATAGGTCACCTCACCAACTCGGCGAAGCACCTCGAACGGACCTTGCCACTTCGCCAGCAGACTGCTCTCGGTTGACGGCAACAACAGCAACACCTTCTGTCCGGAAATAAAGGTGCGGCTACGTGCTGTCCGGTCGTACCATGTCTTCTGCCGTGTCTGGGCCTTGGCCAGTTGTTCGTGTGCCATGGAGCTCAGCTGGTCCAGCTTCTCCCGCATCTTGATGACATAGCCCGCCAGATTGTTTGGCTGATGAGAGGCGTCCCCCTCCCAGCTCTCACGGAGAATGTCAAGCGGGCCTCTCACCTCCCGTCCATACAGGAGCTCGAAGGGGGAGAACCCGGTGGATGCCTGCGGTACTTCTCTGTAGGAGAATAGCAGATATGGGAGCCACTGATCCCAGTCAGTTCCTGACTCAGACACAAACTTCCGCAGCATCGACTTCAAGGTCTGGTTAAACCTCTCGACCAAGCCGTCAGTCTGCGGGTGATAGGGTGTGGTTTTGATGCCCCGGATACCTAACAGGGAGTATACCTGTCTCAGTGACTTGCTGGTAAAGTTACTACCCTGATCTGTTAGGATCTCTTTCGGGACCCCCACCCGGGAGAAAAGCTGGATCAAACAGTTCGCAACTTGTCTAGCTTTGGTGTTTCTGAGGGGGAATGCCTCTGGGTACCGTGTTGCATAGTCGCAGATGACTAGAATGTAGCGGTGACCTGCCCTACTTCTCTCCAGGGGACCTACCACATCCATGGCAATGCGACTGAATGGAACGTCAATAATGGGAAGGCTAATCAGGGGAACTTTTAACCCTCTCCTGGAGCGAGCTGACAGTTGGCATTCTGGACAAGACCTGCAGTATTCAGCAATATCCTTATGGAACCCTGGCCAGTAAAATCGGTTCAGGATCCTGTTCTCTGTCTTTTCCATACCTAGATGGCCTGCCCAAGGAATACTATGACCCAGATGTAGAACTTTGGCCCGGAGAACTTCCGGAACTACCAACTGCTCGGTGTCTACAGCCACCCTGTAAAGCTTCTCATTATTCTTGACGAAACATGTATTACCCTCTTCCAATGCTTCCCTAGCCTCATCCGGGTTTTTGACAGCGGAGAAACAGGAACTAAGTGTAGGATCCTCTAGTTGCAGCTTTGCAAAATCTTCTACCAACACTTTATTGTGCTCTAGTGGTGGGGAGGGCATACTTTCCTGCACTGAGGTACCTGTCACTTTTTCTCTGCGTCTCTCTGCCTTGGACTTCTTAACTTTGCCACCAGGGCAACAGTCATATGGTAACTCAGACCACAAATCATTTGCTTTCTCTCTAGTCTGAGCTCTAGTTGTCACATATGCCTTCACTGTGTTCACAGTCTGCAATAGGTCCACCAGCACTGGCACATCCTGGCCCAGGATCACGGGATATGGACCTTTATCTAGAACCCCCATGGTTAACAGATACTTTTGGCCACTAATCTCACAGAGAACCTCGCTGGTCTGGTGCTCCGACTCGTCACCGTGGATGCAGCAGACTTTAATTTTGCCCCGGGGTTGGAAATCAGACCCTAAACAAGACTTGAGGATAAAAGACTGACTGCTTCCTGAATCAACTAAAGCTTGAAGGGTCTTTCCCTTCACTTTCACTGGGACAATCACGTCAGCGGAGGTCCCATGCGTGTGCTTGCTAGGACCAGGTAGATAACACAGTCTAGAATCAGACATTTTCTTTGCTGTACAATTGGGCCTAATGTGACCTTGTTGACCACAACCATGACAAATAATGCCTCTAGGTGTTCTAGCTGGAGTGGAGCTAACACTGGGGCTATTGGGGCTGTAGGAGAGCTTAACCCCACGACCACTATCACCCGCAGGCTTACCAGTAGATGTATTTTCCGGCTCTTGCTGGGCGGCTTGGTATGGTCTTCTCCAGTCATGTTGTGGTGGGCCCAGGAAGTACTTCCTTCTGGAAGGCCTGGCAGTCACAAAGGTTTCCACCAGGTCTGCTGCTTCAGCTGATGAGCGCGGGGTGTGTTCTCTCACCCACACCTGTAGGTCGGTGTTCAGCATGCCCAGGAACTGTTCCAGCACCATCTGGTCGCAAATCTGGTCCTTGGTCAGTGTCTCAGGCGCAATCCATTTTCCGAACAAGTCCTTCAGCCGAGCCTGCAACTCCTTCGCCGTCTCATCCTCCAGAATGGTCTTCGAACGGAAACGTTGGCGGTAAGTCTCTGCTTTAATGTTGAACTTATCCAAAATGGCCTGCTTTACTTTTACATAATCCTGGCTGTCATCAAAAGTCATTGCCACATAGGCAGTTCTGGCTTTACCTTTCAACAAGGGCACGAGGTACAATACCCAAGTCTCCAGGGGCCACTGACACGCTGTCGCGAGTCTTTCAAAGGTGGTCAGGTAATGTTCAATATCTTCATGCTCTTCAAAAGGAGCCATCTTAGGGGGTCTCCAGCCCCTATGGAGGTTTGGAGAGGTGGCAAGGCCAAGAGAAGTGGAGTTGCGTGAACTGTGCATCCCGGGCGTTAGTTGTTGCCCTGGACGTGGGAGAGGAGTTGGTATGTCCAGAAAGGGCATGTTGGAGAGTGGATCCGAGGCTGTAGAAGGGCGGGAGCTGGGCGGGTGCACGTGCTGCGGATCGGCAAGTGACTGCCCTGTTGCCTGCGTCGTCGCCGGCTCTCTCGCCAACCTCTGAAGCAGCTGGAACTGATGCTCCATGGCTTTCCATCTCTGTTCCTGACGAAAGGACTCCTCCTCCGCCTGGTCATGTTGCCGCCTCTGATACTCCACCATCGACTTCACGATCCTCTCAAGGCGATCCGTCCGGTCTTCTACCACTGGAGTGGGAGGCTTGGACGTCGCTGCTTTTGGCCTGGTCCCCATCGCTGAGCCATCTCCAGGGGGTGCCGTACCTCTGCCTTTGTCCTCCATCTTGCCTCACTGAGTGCCGCTCGTGACTACTGGTACCCGAAAACCACTGCCACCAAATTGTCAAGGGTAGATGTGTTGGAGCGACTTGAACTAGATGACAAAAACACTCAGGAGCAGACGAGGAGTGATGGATAGGATGGGATGTTTTATTTATCCCAATTTAAGGCCCTTAAGGCGATAAAAAAATAGAACAAAAATTAACAAAAAAACAAAAACATAAAAAAAAAATCTATATATATACAAAAGGTTGACTCAGCATATCAAATAGGCTTGAGAGTCACAAAAAAAAACATAATTCAAAATTTCAGGAAACCGGACCTTTAAACAAGTCCAACATAGGAGAGCAATATACAGGCATAAGTCCTCTCTCTATCAGCTTCCCCGAACCACTGTTGAACGTCGGCCTAAGTAGGCCTAACCCCCACTGCTAATTGGTGCATACCAATTTTCCCGTTGCGTCAGGGGTGTTTACCAGCGCAGTTACACAACAGCTTTAAAACAGCTTCCGTTCTATCCTCCACTAGCGAGAAACAATTAACCTTTTAAACTGTTTACCATTGCTATATTTTGGCATAGCCAAAATGTAAAAAGACAGCAATAAAATAAAAATAATAACTCGGGGTCACTTCCGGTTTACCCGGAAGATTTCCCATAGATATAAACCCTGGTGACGCGGTGCTCCAACCCTCATATAAACATAAGACGAGTGGTTATTACGACAAAACAGGTGACGTTAACGGTAAATGGAAACAAGCAGAAAGAAACAGAAAGTTGTAATGATGGTACTTGCAAGATTGTATTAAACTGTCGTAGTGCATATGATAAATGACATGTTTGATGAATGATTTTAAAACAGTATGAAGGTAACAGAATACATAAACAAACAAGACAAACCCACACTCAGTCTCCTGTATGTAGCGTATCGCTACCGTGACGGTAGCTATGCACCCCGTCACAAGGACGTACTGGCTTCTGGCTGCAGGGATGAGGCTCCAACCCCCAATGTTTTGAAAAATATTTAATGGGAGTTAAGCTGCACAAAAATGAGATTTTAAGTCTCCAGGCAATGGTAAAAAGTAGAACCCATGCTGCAGATGAAGTTCTACAAAAAGTACTTCTTCATCCGAAAGGGGTTAATCTGTGGTCCCAAAGGAGCATTGAAATTTATCAGGAGCGCTGCCGGGAGGACATCCTTTATCTTGATGCTACAGGTAGCATCGTGAAGAAAGAAAAGGACTCGCCTCCATTCTATGTATATGAACTGGTGGTCAGAAATCCCAAAAAAAAAATCATCTCCACTTCCAGTTGCGACTTACCTGAGCTGTGACGACACTACCGCCTCAGTGACTTATTTCCTAGAGGCCTTTCAAACAGATGTTACAAGGGCTTATGGATGCAGAGGCATTCGAGCACCCATATTCATCATGTGCGATGGGTCAATGGTTCTAATGCAAGCAATTTGTTTGACATTTGCCCGAAGAAATCAGCATGACACCATTAACGCCTACTACAGGATAGCCAGTGGGACAGCAACCAAGAAGGACTTTGGGTTGCCTGTTCTCCATCGCTGTCTCAGTCATGTGATGAAGAATGCCAAAGACATGTTGTGGCAACCCGGGCCCGACACAGTGGCTCTGGAAGCCCAGGGGGCAGGTAATACAGGCAGTCTACCACCCTTTTCCCCCAGAGGGAGCCAAGGACTGCATTAGAGCAGCCCCAATCAACGCAAACGGGGGACACCTGCGAAGGAGGCCAATCAGGCACAGGAGAAGGTTTATAACCAGACTGGAGACATTGTCTAAAGAGAGGAGGTATGTGACCCATGCAGGAGCGGAGAGCAGACCGAGACTCCTCACCTCACCTCACCTCACCTCACCTCACCTCACCTCACCTCACCTCACCCGGACGGACCTTTGCCCCTTGCCCCAGCACCCGGTCTAGAGGAGACCACAGGACTATGCGGAGGGACCTCCCCATCGGGATACCGGGACAGCGTGTGAGAGACGACCACAGCGTCCCCAGTGGCTCACGGAGCCCAGACTCTTTTTAGTTATAGTTTGCATTGACGGGGGATTTCCCTTTTTTCTGTTTCGGATTCAATAAACGTGCCTTTGTTGGCAGTTTTGAGCACCAGTGACTCCTGATCCTTGGTCGGGGGCGGGGCTGATAGACCCGGGTTACCACAATGTGTCGAAAGTAGTAAGCATCACCTACTTTTTTAACTACATTAACTCACAGAGTAAATTTGGAAGACCTTATATTTTTTGTGAAAGCAGAAGGTCTCAGATGTAAAATACTATGTATCAGCCTTTTAATGCACAGGGGAAACAACGGTGAGTTAAATAAGTTTCTAATACTCTCTTAACATAATCATTTAAGACCCAAAGTATTTAAAATAACAAAATAAAATCCAAAAACCTTTTCTACTTTTCAAAAGTACAATGGTGAGATCTGCTCTAATGATCACACATTAGAATGCTCTTAGAGTGGCCTTGGGATTTCCTAACCTCAACTGTGCAAGAGAAACAAATGTTGTTCTCAGTAAATGTCCACTAGACCTGCATATCATTCATTCAACTTATTTTTTTACATCTAACAGTGCACCAAAACACTATCATCTGGCCATGCACACTTTTGGTCTGCTGACAACAGCTAAGTCCTTGTGTGACCTGGATGACATGTTGGAAAGTGCAGCAGTTGTGTTTTTTCGAGTCCATCCAGTGGGGCCAATGTTCAGAAACACTTCCTTAACCTGCAGTCCTGGCTAAAAAACAAAGGAATTCGAAAAGAGGAGACAGTGAAGTCTGAGATTAATGCATAGGATTTGAAGGTATGTAATTATTTTGGTTAAGACGGAACAGAGGCTTTCATCAAAGCAATATACACTTGTGGGAAATAACACAAGCAACAAAATAGATTATGAGATATGAGAAGAAGTGCCATGGAGTAAAGTAAAGCTGACTTCAAGAATGTATTGGTTTAGAATTTCTGATCTGTTTCAAGGGACTGAGACATGCTCAAGAATAAGGGGTCATATTAATAACTTCTTATAAATCATTTCAATCTTTTTTTTTTGTATCATTAAGGTTAGACATTGGGTCAGTTTTATCTCCAAATGTGCACCACTAAACATTCAAAGACACTAGTAATCACTATTGTACAATGCACTTTAGGAAATCCAAGGAAACAACAACTTTGGGAAGCACTGTAAAGAAGTAATTTCCAAAGCTTCGCTGGATGTGGATGGAGAGCCAAACCCCTACCTCTGCAAAGGTTTATTCACTCATATCAATAAATAGCTACTTCCATATGCTGGACTTTGGACTGCAATAATGCTTGGTATGTAATTAATAAACAAGCAAATTGTCTCCTTTTGAAATGAAAAACAGTTTGTGCAAGGAATTTTATGCAAATAAATTAATGCAATCTATTTCAATGCTTAGGTGACCTTGGAAGACATGGCACTGGGCAGGCATATGTAAAGTGCAGTAGGAGATATACTGTCCTGAGAAACATGAAGAGACAAGTAAGTTTTTCTTTCTTTCAAATAAATGTTAAGTTTGCGTTTGACTGTTCATGTTGTTATTCATACAATGTGTGTGTGTGATTCTTTTTTTCAGAACATAACAGAAGACAACAGGACCCAGGGAATTATGGGAAAGAGCCAGTGGGATCTAAAACACATTTGTTTCCGGTCAAGCAGGCTCACTAGACTGGACGATTTTGTGGTGCAGTACCAGTCAACCCACATAGCTCTGCTGAAGGAGTATGAAGACTCCAAAAGAGATGCTCGAAGAAAGGTTAGCATATTGGATTATTCATTCCAACATACATTTCATTAGCCAAATCTTAAGCAGCCATTGTTAATAAACAGCTGTGGCTGATCTTTTCAACACAAATTATTAGTAAACACTGTCTTCCCCACATAATCCACAATATTTCAATTCTAGAGTGAGCCTATTCCAGGCATAGTTCCAAAATATAGTCAGGTGCATCTATGTTCATTTATTGGATAACCTGGTGGTGCCTGACGTGTGTGGTCCAGTTTTCGATGCTATGAATACTTATTTACCTGTGGAAGTGTAAATCTATGATTCTTTTTAGTAAAAAGACGTAGAAGATAAGGTACATTCTTTAATTTTGCAAGCTAACTTGCTCCATCATTGGAGTTGATTAAACACAATAAGCTCTTCACAAGTTAACTTTTACAAGTTCACTTTTTAACACTGCTGGAATTTCATGAAAAAAAACTTTCATCTGTACCTTTTATTCTGGTCAACAATGAAAGATGTGTAGAAAATAATTGCCAACTGACAAAAAGGAAAAGGAAATGTAAATTTTGTATGCAAACAAATTCTGTGCTAGTTCACCTAATTGAAAAAGTTATGCGCACCAGTTCAACAATTTAAACATTTGCCTGGAGTACTGGACTTCCTTTCAATATCTTGTGCCCTTACATGACAGTGATGTGTAATAAAAGTTGTCTCTTAAAAAATATACAATCAATATAAAAACTGTTGCACTGTAAATTCTACAATCTTAATAAGTAATCATGACTGGCCTTATTAATATTACCAGTGTGCAATGTTGTAGAATTTAGATTTCTGTCTCACCGTTTCTGTATTTGCTCAATGACTGCTTCCATCTAAAGTATACCTATTTGTGCAGAAATTCACAGTGGAAACTGAAAAATGGAAGGAACGGCAACAGAAAAAGAGGGGGAAGATATGTTACTCCAATCCGCAAGCCATTCACCTTCCAAAAATCAAAGGAGAAGGTATAGTAAACGTACAGTTATCAATAAATTATGGCTCATGGCTAAACAAAGAATTCAATGTCTGTTAAAAATGCACGAAAAGGTAGAAAGCAAGACTTCAAAAAGCCAAAATATTTATATAACCTGATACATACAATTTTCACAGATTGATAGAGAGATAACTGCCATCGCAAACAATGACACTTTGGTGGAAGATGCACCACCACCACCACCAGCACTGTTGTCTGAAGTGGAAGAAAATCGGGTAGGAATCATCTTCATGAATGATAGCAGTATTCTTAAACTATATTTGAATATTTAACACAAATGACATCAGTCATTGCCATCTGAGCATATAATTCTTGCATGTATTTTGAATACATATTTAGTGATAGGTTCATTACCTGAGGATGTACCATAATACAGGTATTTATTATTGCTGCTTTTTCTTGCCTGGTGTTATGTTGACATAGCTCTTTTATGAGTTTTACATAAGGTAATGGAATTTAATTTACATTTTACAGGATTTGAGATTGTTTAGAGTTTTGTTTAATTCATTATTAATATGAGGGATATTATTGGGACGATATAACTATTAAAATGTGTAAATTTGTTTTAAAGCATAAGTTACTGTGGAAGAGAAAGAGCACAGAAGCTGTGGTTGCTGTGATCCCGGCCCTCACACATCCAGGTCAAAGTTTTTTAATACATCACAGCAAACTGTGCTCACTGAGACCGCACAGATGGCTGACAGGCGAGGTATTTGGTTGTTCTAACATTACCCAAAATATAATAAAGTATCAAAAATAAACTTTACTGAGCAAAGTATACCAAGTTCTGAAAAAACGAATAACTTTCCATACCAATACATTATATTTTCACAGTGTTTATTTGAACATGTGATTATTGTGTAATTCACTGTATTTCTTTTGTCTTCTTCTGTCCTTATCTACATTACTTAATTTAGGTAATGGAGGACCTCTTTCATCTAAATGCCCGTCAATGTCAACGTGGCCAGAGTATTTACCTGCTAAATCATTACACCGCAGGTATAATACTATTTGGCAAAAGAGACCAAATGAGAGAACACAGCTTGCCAAGGGTAATGCTTGTATTCAGTCCATTAACCCAGTGGTTCCCAAACTGTGTGCCGCGGCACACTGGTGTGCCGTGAGGCAAGTCCAAGTGTGCCGTGGGATTTTGTGACAACCATAGCCTACTGCAATATAGTATACAACTAGACAAAAATAATTATTTTAATTTACTATATACTACTTTGAATGCACTCTTTCCATAATACAGAGGCAAACTCTTTATCTAAAAACTATTTAAAAAATCCTCAAAGAGGATCCCACATTTCGCTGTTCGCGCAGTTGCGCAGGTGGGAATTTAATTTAGACTGTGACACATCAAAGGCAGTAGGTCAACACAACATTAAAACATAAACAAGAGGGAAAATGGAGCGCTTTCTCGTGCGGAGCAAACCACCAACCACCAGTGCAGAGACTGCCGAGTCCGACAACCCACCGAAAGAAAAGAGGAAAAAAACTGTCAGCCGACAGTATCATGAAAGTTACCTGTCTTATGGCTTCAGTTGGACCGGGGATGTCAACATTCCTCAGCCGGAGTGCGTCCTCTGTCGGGAGAAGTTAGCTAATGCTAATATGGTTCCAAGCAAGCTGAAGAGGCACTTGGAAACCAAACATCCCTTCCACGCTGAGAGAAACCTGGCCTATTTCAAAAGAGCGCGGGATCTGAACCAGAGGCAGCAAGACCGTTTGTTGGATTGTGTGAAAGTGTCTGAAAAGGCAATGGAGGCTAGTTACATGCTAGCGGAGCTTATTGCAAAGCACAAGAAGCCTCACACAATAGCGGAGACACTCATCCTCCCTGCTTGCAAAATAATTGCAGGTGTCATGCTGGGTCCAGATGCCGCAAATGAGCTATCCAAGGTGCTGGCATCTGATAACACAATCAAAAGAAGAATAGATGACATGTCAGAAAACATTGAACAACATTTAACAGAGAAAAACTGCAGGCGAGCGGCAGATTTTCTCTTCAAATAGATGAATCGACCGACATAAGTGGGGCTGCCCAGCTCCTGGCAAACGTCAGGTATGTTGACGGTGACTCTATTAAAGAGACTTTTTTCTTCTGTAAAGAAATGGCAAGCCATACAATGGGAGAAGAAATATTCAAGGTAACTGATAACTACTTAAAAGAAAACAATCTGTGCTGGAGTATGTGCGTCAGTCTGTGCACGGATGGTGCGGCATGGATGACGGGGAGAGTGAGAGGCTTTATTGCAAAGGTAAAAGCACAAAATCCACAGATAGTGACCAACCACTGCATTTTGCACCGAGAGGCATTAGTTGCCAAAACCATGCCCCCGGAGTTGACTGAGGTGCTGAATCAGGCTGTGCAGATGGTGAATTACATCAAATCAAGGCCCCTGAAATCTCGCCTTTTCTCCCAGCTGTGCGCTGAGATGGGAGCCGACCACCAAAGCCTGATCCTCCACACAGAGGTACGATGGTTGTCTCGGGGGAAAGTCTTATCCCGTTTTTACGAGCTTCGGGAAGAGCTTTTGGAATTTTCACGTGAACACGCTGTCCCACATAAGGACAGGCTCGCGGATGAGAGCTGGTGCGCCAGGCTGGCTTACCTTGCAGACATATTTGGGCATCTCAACGAGTTAAACGCCAAGCTTCAGGGCAGGAATGAAAACATTTTATCATCCACAGACAAGATTCGGGGCTTTATGGGCAAACTGACCCTGTGGCGCGAGGCTTTGGAACAGGGCTCCATGAACATGTTCCCGCTGGCATCAGCTGCGCCACAGGCAGCCAGTGAGCGCGCTATATATGCCGAACACCTTCAGACCTTAAAAGAGAGGTTTGAGCGCTATTTTCCACGTGTGGCGGACATCGAGGACAATGACTGGATCCGAGACCCATTCAACCAGGAGTCCGAGTCCTCAACCGAGAAGCTCACTATGAAGGAGAGAGAGGAGAGCGCAGAGCTACGTGCGGACCGCACGCTGAAACTGAAATTTAGTGAGCTCACACTCGATCAGTTTTGGTTGGTTTGTGCATCAGAATATCCAACCATCTCCCACCACGCTATCGACCAACTTCTTCATTTCCCCACCACCTACCTGTGTGAGTTGGCGTCACGGCTCTCTGTTGAGCAGGACTTGCGAGTGGCCCTCTCCTCCGTGCCACCAAGGATTAAAAAAATCTGTGCGCCCCGACAGGCACATGTGTCCCACTGATTTGTTAGTAGGCAGAATTTTTACAAAAAAAGCCTGATTTTAAATGTTACAGTTATAATTTGTGGGTCAGATTCAGGTCCATGCAGCTTTCTCATGGACAGTTCTCCGCTGAATTTCTGTTTCCTTTGCCTCACCTGTCTGGTAGAAATGGGTGTGTTTGATTAAGCCCAATTTGATAAAGTTTAAATATTTTTGTGAAGTATTTTGTTAATAAATATTTCATGAGTAGAATAGTTGTCTTTGTCACATCTTATTTGGCATTAGTAAATAATTATAAACTTAACAGATAAACAGATGATATTAGTGATAACACGTGTTATAAGGCTATTTTGCACAATAGGTGTGCCTTGAAATTTTTATTTGTCCTTTGGTGTGCCTTGGGCACAAAAAGTTTGGGAACCACTGCATTAACCTGTCTAGACTTAAAAAAACGTTTAAGTCCGGACAGGGTTTTGGTTGATCTAATTTAAGAATTTGAATAAATCACATTAATTTAATCATTTTTTCAAATGAAAACATAACAAACTTCAACTTAAAATCATTTTCTTTTTTTCATTACAGACTGACTTCAGCATTTACCAAGCCATACTGTCATCTGTGAATGTTGGCAGAGTACACTGGAATCTACTGGTCAGTGATTCAAGGCTGCCGGTCTAAAATCTGTCTTTGTAACTGTATGTGATGTAGTTTTAAATAACAATTCTATTTTTAGTACATAAGCCCTGCCACATGCTCAGTCTTTTTGGTGGATCCAATGGAGAATAAAGCCGAGCAAGCAGAGTGACCCCAAGCAAGTGAGAGATCCCAAGAAGCTGTCAATTAAAGCAGTTATTTGGGTCTACGTCTTTTTACTAAAAAGAATCATCGATTTACACTTCCACAGGTAAATAAGCATTCATAGCATCGAAAACTAGACCACACACGTCAGGCACCGCCAGGTTATCCAATAAATGAAAAATGAATTGAATTAAGTGTGAGTAATAGAAGAAATTTAACCAATGTGCAATGTGCTCTGCCTCAAAGCCCCAAGGATCAGTGCCTGCAACTACTGATTGGGTAAGTGGTTCTCATTATTTCTTGTACATTTATGATTTGGGGTTATTGTATGTTAACAGTGGCGCAAAAAGTGGGTATGCACTATATGCGGCGCATAGGGGCGCCGCACCAGAGGGGGCGCCAAAGCGATGGAGGTAAAATGATTTTGAGTCGGCATTTTCTGTATTTAACAGCGTTTGTGTAAATTATATGATGATCAATAACAGAGGCACGTCACTGATTAGACACCCCCCCCCCCCCCCCGGAGAATGTGCTGGAGGCGGGCGCCAGAGTGTTTTCATTTGAATCGTATTGTCATCTGATGACCAGTACCTAAATATGGAGAGGCAGAGAAGAAAGCTCTCGGGGTCACAAAATAGAAAAAGAAAGATTGGGAAGGAGAAAGAGTGCGCAGGGATGAAAGAAAGCTTTTCAAAGTGGTTGAAAGACAGTAGGTAAGTTATGACAGTGTATTAAGAGGTTAGCTAAATCTACTACTAGTAAAACGACAGGTTACTGTTGTCTTGCAACTGTGTACTGATCAGAATTGAGCCTACAATATAACAGATCATGACAAGAAAAATAAAGGAACTTGTTTGTGGTTATTTTGTTTTGCTTTTGTTCTTTTATGTAAATAGACCCAGTAAAAACGGAGTTATAAAGTTGATACAAAAATATTATTTTCCCGTGATAATAAAAGTATGATGAATCGAATGTGGCGGCCATTAGCCTACATAGGTAAGGGATAAGTTAAGGGGGTCACAGCCATAACTGGGGTCACAGTTAAGGGGGTCGTCGACCCTCCGCTCCGCGTCGGGCCGAACAACGCCCCATAACAGTGGTATAATGAGCATATACCACAGCCTGTCCTGAGTTATTGCTGAAATATAATTTTTAAACTCCGTTTTTACTTTTTTTTTTGGTTTTGGGTCCAACATGTTCATATAGTATGTATCCACAATAATTATATCAACTAAAATTAAAAAATCTTTTTTTTTATGTGGTTTGGACTGCTGTATTTTTGAAACCTCCTAAACACAAAGTTCATATCATTCAGGTGTGAGGACGGAGAGAAAGCAGAGAAGAAGAGAGAGAAAGAATCAGGACAGACCGGGGAAGGCGACAGGTTGGTCTAATATTAGGTGGAAGTGTAGGAACAGCCACTTGATACCAAGTGATTCATTTCTAAATATTGAAAAATTGCATTAGCAAGATGTATAATTTATTCAAAGCTATTAAATAATGCATGTTTGACAATATGACTTAGTGGAGAAGAACACAGGCAAGGGGTGAGGGAGACAGACAAGAGGTCGGTGATGGCATCTGCTATAGAGGAGACCAGTGATGACATCAGGTAGGAACAATTAAGCTAGTGAGGCCACAAAAACCTAAATGCCCATGGTTTTAATTTCTGCTGACCAACCTTTTCGCTGTGTCCTTTTCGGAAAATTAGTGCAGGCAGACATGGCGAGTCAATCACCACTGAGGAGAATGTTGAACAGAGAGTTGAAGATGCGGGAGAGGAACAGAGAGGTGAAGATGAGGGAGAGGAACAGAGGTCCAGATGACAATGAAGAGGAACAGGAACAGAGAGGTGCAGAGGATAAGGCTGGGGCAAGGGGCAACTCAGAAGATCCATCTGAATGGGCTTCACCACATGAAATGGGGGACTCATTGAGGCAGTGCATGGTTAAGAATGGCCCACAGAAATGTCCTGATGGGCCATATCCAAGATCAGATAAAAGTAAAAGGTGTTTTACCAAAGCATACTGTTTTCGTGTACTGTCAAATGGAGAGAAAGTGGAGCAGGATTGGTTACTGTACTCCAAAAGTTCAAACAGAGTTTATTGTTTTGCATGTACGATTTTTGGTGAAGCTAAAGTTGCTGACACGCGCCTTGTGGTGGGGTATAATAACTGGCAGTGTCTTTCCAAAACACTGAAGCACCATGAAACAAGTGGTTATCACATAAAGGCTTATCTGATGTGGAAAGAATTGGCATCCCGCTTACGCCTAGGTAGAATGATTGATAGTGAATTGCAGAGAGCCATGGCCGCTGAAAAGGCACACTGGAGAAGTGTGTTGAATCGAGTGATCGACTGCATACTCTTCCTTGCAGAAAGAAACCTGCCACTGAGGGGGAAAAATTCACAGTTAGGAAATCCTAGAAATGGAAATTTTCTGGGTATCCTTGAGCTCATAGCACGGTATGATGATACACTGGCAGAGCATCTTAGAAAGGCTGCCTCTAAAAAAAACACTGGATATCTGACCTGGTGCACTCAAAACAAATTTTTAGATTCAATATCAGAGTGTGTTTTAGGTAAAATTTGTGCCCAGATCAAAGCCTCCAAGTACTTTGCAGTGGAATTGGACTGCACATACGGTATTTCAAAGCAAGAGCAGGCCTCAGTTATCATACGGTATGTTCATACAGATGAGAAGAAGCAGGTCTACATTACTCAATCTTTCGTGGGGTTCACTGCTGTGAAGGACACAACTGGGAAAGGCCTCACGGATACACTGACAGGGGTGCTGGATAGTCTGGGGTTGGAGTTGGCTAATTGTAGGGGGCAAAGTTACGACAATGGTGCTAATATGAGGGGAATACACAAGGGTGTCCAAGCTTTAATACAACAGAGATGTCCAGAGGCTCTGTTCATCCCCTGCTGTAGCCACAGCCTGAACCTTTTGTTGTGCGATGCAGCCTCATCCAACAGAGAGTGTCTAACCTTCTTTGGCACTCTTCAAAGATTGTACACCATCTTTTCGTCTTCTGTGAAGAGGTGGGATATTCTCACAGAATTTGTTGTCATCACACTGAAGCCTCTGAGTGACACCAGGTGGGAAGCAAAGCTAGACTCTGTCAAAGCTGTACGTTTCCAGTTGGGGGGGATTCTAGATGCGCTAGAAAAGCTTGAAGAAGTGGCAGGAGACAGCAAAATAGTCTCACAGGCAAAGTCACTGTCTGCCGAGATTGTAACTATGGAGTTCCTTGTGTGCCTCTTGGTTTGGTATAACTTATTGTCAGAAATCAACTTTGCAAGCAAGGCACTACAAGCAGAAGATGTCTCAATGGACACAGCCATTAGATTGATCGATTCTCTGAAAGAGTTTTCGCTCAAGTATAGAGAGGAGGGCTTTCAGAAGTCACTTGACATTGCACGCAGGATAGCCATTGAAATGGATGCTTCTCCAGAATTCAAAGAGAGACGTTTTAGGAAGCAAAAGAGGTTCCAGGATGACAATTCCAGCACTAGTCATCATGAAAATGAACCCGAGAGGCACTTTAAGTGCATGATTTTCAATGCCATTGTCGACACAGTCCTGCAAGAGTTGTCTGAGAGGTTTTCCAACTTTCATCTTGTGTCTGAGAAATTTGAATTCATCACTAAAATGGAGCACATGACAAAAGCTGAGCTGGAGGAATCAGTTACCAGATATGCCCTGACTACCTATGATGTTTCTAGAGATATCATTCAAGAGATATACCCAGCAAGCCGTCTACTGAAGGGTTACAAGGCTCTTGAGAAGTTAAATTTCCTGATACAGGAGAATCTTGATTTGGTGTTCCCAAATTTGACAGTAGCTCTTAGAGTTTTCCTGACCATGCCTCTGAGTGTTGCATCTGCAGAGAGATCCTTCAGTAAGCTGAAGCTTATAAAAACATATCTTCGTTCGAGTATGAGCAATGATCGCTTGTCCCAGTTAGCAGTGATCTCTATTGAAAACAGTGTGGCACGGTCTATTTCATTTGATGCCATTCTTGACAAATCGGCGAGTGCAAAGGCACGACATGTAACAATTTAGTGGTAACATTGTTACATAAAGCACAAACTGTTGTGCAGATGTCCAGTACAGAGAATGTATTGCTGCTGATACATTATTTTTTGTTTTGCTTTTGATTGACCTGATCACCTGCTGTAATATGAATCTTAAAATGGAAGTCATTAATAAAAGTATTGTGTTTTATAAGTCCATGAATCAATTATTTATAATTTATTTTTAAATGTAAAAAATAAATAAAATAATGGTGGTGGGGGGGGGGGGGGGGGGGGGCGCCTGCTATGTGTCTGCATACCCCCCAGAAAGTAGGCAGTTGCGCCCCTGTATGTTAATATAATAAAATGTATTGTTTGAGTTTCTCAAACTTTTTCTGCAAAAAGAAAACCATGAACAATGTTGCAGACCACCTAAATTCCCTACATTCCTTAAAACAATTGTCCTTCATGGCCTCTTATTCCTGACAATATGATAACGATATTGTCTGCTTATTTCATTTTACAGACAATGTGTGACACATGCCAAAGGTGGTACCATGAGCAGTTTCTGGGGATGGGTAAAGACCAACTCCTACAAGCAAGTGGGATTGTGTCCTTTGCAATTAGGACAACATTTTATTTTGTGGAGACATAAAAAAAATAAGATAAAAGTGTACAAAGTTCATTGAATAAAAAACTATTACAGTATCCATCGAAGTAGAATACTAAAGTGGGGGAGCAAAGTTGATAGATGAAGACCCTATACCGCTGCCTAGAGGTTCAGTGGTGGAAGTCCTGGTGGGGTGAAATGGTTTCTGCAAAGATGGTGATGGCCTGTAGAGTAATGGAGTTTGGTTGACCCCGAACCATTTCTTACTCATCAAAATTAGGATTCCTATACTTGCAAGACCATACTATTATTCCACTGTGATCCTACAAAGACAAAAGCATTAAAATATTTAAACCAGAAGAAATGTGAACAGCAATGAAGCCCACATGCTGGAGGAATAGGGCCAAAAGTAAAATTGGGAAATCAAACAGGAATAACTATTCTTAACTTCTTGGGTCACCCTATGGGATCGTGAACTATAACCCTGAAGTGGAATGAGTCTGGGATAACACGGCATTTGCTTTTTAAATTGAATCCAAAATCATATGTAATATGTCTCATATTTTAATGTTTGGTGGGCTTTTATTTTGAAAGTACACATCAGAATGTCCTGAAACTTCTTGGGTGACCCTATGGGGTCGTGACCTATAACCCTGAAGTGGAATGCGTCTGGGATAACAGGGCGTTTCATTTTAAATCGAATCCAAATCTTATGTAACATGTCTCATATTTGAATTTTAGGTGGGCTGTTATTTGGAAAGTTCATATCATATCAACTGCCGTACACTTCCTTTGATAGTATTTGCTTTTATTGAGTGTCTTTTGGTATGTACCCGACGAATGCTTTTAATTTGAAACTAGTTCTGAGACGCTATTACCGTAATGGCTAGTATAAACAGGTACAGCAAAAAACTGGGTCGGCTGGCTTGACTGCCGATCTCGATGGGGCGGCTGGCTTGACCGCAGTTGTGAAATCCCCCCCAGATAATCGCTAATTAAATCTTACCCCCGACGTCGTAATCTGATTTCCGATTAGTTATCCCACGTTTTGATGGTAGCCTACTAGCTCCAGTAACAACATCTTTGCCTATTGTTTATTTCTAAGCTTTATTTTACCCAGTGTGCGAAATAACCGTCAATATTCGGGGGTCCCCTTCTCCCGATTGTTGCGCAATACCGATATACATTTTGCAGTAGGCCTATAACATTACAATATTTCATGGATGCAAGACAATTAGTATTTAGCCTACATGACAACACACACACACTTTTTTATTTTTTGATAATCCGATATTCTATACATTTTAAAGCAACATAGGAGGCTGTATTCGATAAAGTTGTTTTGATGCACGTTGATTTATAACAAGGAGAGGCAAAGTTGTGCATTACAATGCAAACACGAAAATAATTGGCACCAATCTGGCCCACTTAGAAGAGCAATCAACTGAATAAATGGTAGGTATAGCCTATCGGACACGCAATCAGTGCACTTGCAAATGAATGCCTGCAAGTATGACCGATCGTGGTGTGACATTATTTAACCATCAATCTACCGCAAATACGCCAGACAGATGTACATTGAACACATACACAAAGCACATCGTCCAACCCGGCGGATGCTGACAGACAGCCAGTCTAACGCATGTGTCTAGTTTTAATGTGATGTATTTTGTGTATGTCCAGTCAGACTTGTTGTCTCCCTTGTTCTGTGTGGTCTTGTAGGCTATACTGTCCTGTGTGAGCCGAATCACCTAAATGAATTCTCTACGATTTGTGTCTCTTGGTATTAATAAAGACTTGACTAGGCTATCTATCTATCAAGGTAGCACAGAGAGGTCATCGAGAGTCTGATGACTCTCACAACAGGGCTAATTTTTGGACAATCTTACAAGAAATAGCAAAGCAATGACCCTCTCAGAGAAAAGGATGAAAGTACACAAGCCACCAAATCCAGAACAAAGTTCTTGGGTGCTTAGCTGAGTTGGTACGAAGTGAAATAATAAGAGAAGTAAAAGAAAGTGAAGTTTTTACTGTAATTGCAGATGAAACCAAAGATTTAAAGAAAAAAGAACAAATGTCTGTAGTTGTGAGGTACTATTACAACTGGGCCATCCACGAAAGCTTTTAAGGTGTGTTCACACCAAACGCGATATTTGTTGCCCGTTCGCGTTGTCGCCGAAGTTTTGTCGCGCGACAAATCATAATCTATCGCTGTGCAAGTTTTGTCAGGCGAATTTGTCGCGCAACAACTTTTGCCCGCCAAAGGTGCTTCTGATAATTCATTCACAACCATGGCCGAAATAACGAGCATTGCATGTCTTTACCTTTTGTGAAAGAGGGAGAGACGTTGGAATGCCCGTCGTTTATGGGTTCATGATATCATTCGGAGCTGTACAGAGCTCGGTGAATTACACCGTCTCCTGCAGGAGCACGGTCTGGATAACGACCGCTTCCAGCGCTATTTCAGGTTGACTCCGGCCCAGTTTGATGACCTGCTAGCTAGGATCGGTGCTAGGATTTCTCGGTTGGACACCAACTACAGGCGCTCCATCTCAGCTTCGGAGCGCCTGTCCATCTGTCTCCGGTGAGTGGTAGTTTCATAATTTGTGTGTCAAAATCGAAACATGAACATTTTACTTCAGGTTCACCCAGCAGGCGTTTCCATGGTAGACAGCGCCATTTAGTGGACATAGCAGATTACAGATTGAAATGATTGATTATCCTCTGCCGAAAATAGTATAGTATGTAGTCAAATACAATAAATAGATCCATTATTTTGATCAAATATGACTCCTGCCTTTGTAAATGTTTTTTTTAATAAATAAACGGGGCAAAATTATTGTAAATGTATGATACCTATAGTATCTTCACTACAACACAATTACATTTTTTTTATTGTGCAGATACCTAGCCACTGGGGACTCCTACAGGACCATCGCGAATAGTTTCTGTGGTGGGATCTCCACTGTCTCCAGCATTGTCCCTCATGTTGCCACTGCAATCTGGGACTGTCTGGTGGAGGAGTTCATGGCTGTGCCCAGCACAGATGAGTGGAGGTCCATTGCAGGGAGGTTTGAGGAGCGGTGGAATTTTCCTCTTTGCTGTGGAGTATTGGATGGGAAGCATGTGGTCATCAAAGCCCCTGGTCACTCAGGATCCCAGTTCTTCAACTATAATGGATCTTTCTCTCTTGGTCTCTTGGCGGTTGTAGGCACGGAATATTGTTTCTGGGTGATTGATGTCGGGGGCTACGGAAGAACCAGCGATGGTGGGACTCTGCTTTTGGTGCAGCACTTCAGTCTGGCACCCTCCAACTGCCTGCTGACCTGCCACTAACAGGAGCTGACCAGCGAGGACCACAGCCACATGTCTTTGTGGCTGATGAGGCCTTTCCACTTCGGAAAAACCTCATGAGGCCATTCCCTGGTCGCAACCTTGCAAGAGAGCGCCGGGTTTTCAACTACCGTCTGTCCCGAGCTCGGCTGGTTGTTAAGAATGCCTTTGGGATCCTTTCTTCCCAGTGGAGGGTCTACAGGGGTGCCTTCGAGGTTAACGTATAGGTTGCGGAGAAGTGAAGGCTACCTGTGTTCTCCACAACTTCATGCAGAGGAACACCCCCCCAAGTGCATTGAGGGGGAACATCCCAGCTGGTGAGGTGGACCCACCGCCAGGTCTGGGAAGAGTTGCTGCCAACAACTCAGTGAGGGAAGCAATCAGGATTTGAGAGGCCTTCACGTCCTACTTCTCCGCTGAGGGAACCGTCCCATGGCAATGTAACCCCTTCCTGGCGCTGGAAGTTTAATTATTATTTAAGGTTACTATATAAATGTGTTAACGAACAGGATCCTGAATGCTTAGCAGTTGATGTTGAATTAGCTAAATCTCCTGTTTACCAATAGATGCTATTAAATGAACTGTCCAGGACAAACAAATAAAGATAGAACAAATATACATTTATTTGTGCTATATCAACGTCAGTACTCATGTACTAGAAAACCCTTGAACAAAATAACAAACTGCACGTAAAATGGAATTGTATTTTAAACCACAATAACATATGAACACAAATAACATGAAATGATTTGCCTGCGGTGAACCGGTTCAACCTTTTTAAATGTATCTACTACCAAGCGCTTAGGTTTCTAACCGTTGGGGCCCATAAGTTGGTGCACATGGAGAAAACCAATCCTTAGTTGCTTTAAGGAGTTACACACCCTCCGTCCTCCGTTACTCACGTATCCACAGGAATGAACGAGCAGCACGGCAGAGTCAACGAGCTAAGTCGACGAACTTGGTTAACAACCAAACGATGAAGGCGAGATGGAAAAAAAATGGTAGTCCAGTGTGAACGCATGTCCGGTAGCAGAGTCCCTCCTTGGTTAGCCGCAGCAGCTAACCAACGCCGCCAAAGTCTTTTCCTCTCCGGTGGAGTAGAGAGTCTTGAACTTCCAGTGGCACACAACGTTTCTCAGCCGAAGGATACCCGTGCCAACACTCAATAAAATACTAGTATCAAATACTAAGTATTACGTCTACAAATATCACTCTTCTTCGTTAAGCTCACACACTCGTTGAACGCATCACCTCCTCGACCTCATGTTCGAGTTCGTGCTTTTTAACAAGCCCCTCTCTGATTGGCTAAGAGTGCAGCAGTACATAAATTGTATTGGCTTACGTTACTTCGCTTAACTACATTGAAAATACCTAACAAGCCACCACAAAACAAAGGAGTAATGGTCATGCAGTTTATTTCTCTCTATTCATAAATTAAATGAAACCCACTATTTATTCATTAAACGGTATTTATCCGCATATGAAATAAATCTTTTTGTAGGTCCCTACAGCAAGACAACGTGTAGTGCACCAGCACGTTGTGCACTACACATGCTGGTGCGTGTAGCGCACAACGTGCTGGTCTTTCAAGAGCCAAAACGGCTCTTTTAAGAGCCACCCACACATTACTATTGATCAAACTTCCTGAAATTACTATATTCACTGTGATCTCCTGACTTAAAGAAGCATGTCTCCTTAACATACAACAGTAATATGCCATTATTAACTAAATTTGTTAATGTTTAAGTATTGTTTAAGTATTATGTTCTGGAGCCGCGGGGATTCTGGGAATTGGGTTTGTCAGTTGTCAGAAGGGTTTTGTTAATTTATTCTGTTGTTAGGTTAAGTGGGGTTAACGGGTTTGGGGTCTTTATTGGTTGTGTGCTAATTATGTGTAGTTCCATTGTTGTGTAATCGTGACCATTAGTGAGAGTGTTGTGTGTGTTGATCAGGTGTGCCGTGTTCTGTAACGTTCGGTGGTTGTTAATAAAGGCGGTCCGTAGTCGTAGACACTAGGGACGCCAGTCGCAATTCACTTGTTCAATTTTCCGGGATTTATCTACGTAGAACAATCTGGATTTTCCATTTATGGTATTGCTGTAGTGTTGGGAAGTTCGACTCTTTTTACTGAATCGGATCTTTAACTCTCGGTCAGTAAATTGAACGAATCTTTTTTTGAGTCATTTCGTTCATTTCGTTCATTTTTACAGCGGGTGGCGCTGTAGCCCCCTTGTGGGCGTTGTAAAAAAGGCTGCGGTTCTTAACGCTTAACACTGAAGGCAACATGGTTTGCTTCAGCTGAGCTGCTGAATACACACAATGTCACAAGCAATTCAAACCATGTGAAAACCTAGGAAAGCAAAAACACCACAATAAAGTGACTTGTGTCCTGTATCCTCATTTTGACAATTAGTAAGACAATTAAGTAAGACAAAAAGTATAAATAAATAAGTTCCTTAAAGTGTTACATGGTGCATTTATTGTGTCTTATTATTATTGTTATTACATTTGTTATTATTATTATATTTTATGGCAGAGTATAACACAAAATCAATATGTTGATATAATTTTCAAAAGTATTTATTTATAAACACACTTATAAACCCAAATCCAAACCAACAACAATATTGCACAATTAAGTAAAAGTAACACAAGTATATTAAGCAGTTTAAGGCCTGCTCTAAGGCAAGTTGGCATTGAGAAACACAAGCTCGCGGACCTTGGAGGGGCTGAGCCTGTTCCGTCTGTCAGTGATGATCTGCCCAGTCTTTGAGAAAATTCTCTCAGAGGGCACAGATGTGGCCACAATGCACAGTCTTGTCTTCATCACTTCACACAGACTTTTAAATACTGGAGAGCACATCCTCCACCATGCCAGAGGGTCTGATGTGCGGGGTAGGAGTGGCTCTGCAAGGTAGGCCCGTATCTCCATCATGGCAGCAGTTGAGATGCTTGATGTGGCAGAATTGGATGAAGTGGAAGCGCTGGTGTTTGCTACCCTCTCATCGAAGTCTTCCCAAAACATGGCCCCTGCGCTGGCAGCCGCAGCAGGATCTTGACCCTCCTCCTCCTCCTCACTGTGACCAGGGTGATGGTGTGCTGCAGTAGCTGTAATCCTCTTTACAGCATCATCTGCTGCCTTGTCGTTCACAAAGGCTTGCTTTTTGAACCTTGGGTCCAAACAAGTAGCATCAGCAAGCTTCTCAATTTGCTCCACCTTGCTGAACCTCTTCTGCATCTCTGCCATCAGACAGTCCACCAGTTTTTGAACTGGTTCATGGATGGATGGATTCCTTTGATGGCGGGCAACAATCCTCTGATGACCCCTTGCCATCAGGATCACTTTGGAGGCAGTCACAAACCTACAGACAGTTGAATTATTCAAATGTTGTTCTTAAAAGCAGTTATAACAGTGTACTATTACAAAGTCAATGTCATGCTTCTTTGTTAACAGTAAGGATGCAGTTAAAAATCTATCACAAACTATAATTTTTGTTTAAAATATGAAGTTTGTGCTTATTATGTGCATGTACATTGAGAGCAAAGTTAGATAGGAGTCAAATTAATTTATGTGTACACTGATTCATCCAATAAAAGTGATTTTAATTTAATATAAACATTAATCACTTTATCTACATACCTCTCAGCGCTCACTTCAATGGTAACCTCCTCAAAAGGCTTGATAATGCCCACTGTTTCACGGGCAATTCCCCATTCCTCTGTGGACAGTGTGGATAGCGGTGCATTGATAAGTGCCAGGGTGGAGATGACTGGATCTTTCACTTCAATGAACCTTTGCAGCATGTAGAATGTTGAATTCCACCTTGTAGCTACATCCTGCTTCAAACGCAGTTGCTCCTGGCCCATCTGTTGCTGTGTGGCCTTCAGCTTGTCTGAAGCAACTGTGCTTCTGTGGAAATATTCAACCACAGCTTTTATTTTTTGAATTGTGCCCTGAACCTCCCTAAGTGCAGCTCTAAGAATGAGGTTCAACACATGTGCAAAGCATGGTATGTGGTCCCAGTGCAGGTGATCTCTCAGGGCTGCCACAATGTTGCTGGCATTGTCTGTGACACAAGCTACAACTTTGTCTATGACACCCCATTCGGTTGAAACTCTCTTCAGCTCACTTGCCAGGTGAGCTGAAGTGTGTCTGTCTGTCAAGGTAAAACAGTCCAGGAGATGGGAGGTCATAGCAAAATCCTGAATATAGTGGCAGGTCACAGACATGTAACTTGTGGTCGTCACAGATGTCCAGCAGTCTGTTGTGAGACATACAGCAGGAGCACTCTTGATTTTTTCAAATAACTCGGCTCTTAGTTTTCCATACATCTTAGGCAGTAGAGCTTGAGACAGTGTTTTCCTGCTAGGCAGAGTGTATGAAGGGTCCAGGGTCTTTGAAAAATCTTTAAAGCCTTTGTCCTCAACGATGGAGAATGGTTGATAGTCACAAGCTATCATTTTTATCAGTGCTTCATCCAGTTTGATCTGCCTGAGCGGATCCATTGGCCTTGTTACATAAGTGCCCAACAGTGTTTGTTGAGGCCTCCGTGGCCTAACTGCTGCTTGGGTGGTGGTGGTGGTGGTGGTGGGTGCTGCTGGTGTACTGGATGTTGCAGAAGCTGTAGCCAGTGTTGCAGCAGCAGCGATTGGAGGTCCAGATGAAGTATTGCTGGTGGAGATATTTGAAGCTGCTGCAGTGGCTCCATCGTCACTCTCTACCCTCACTTGTGCTAACTGCACAGTTGGATGTGCTGCTTTCAGGTGCCTTCTCAAATTCGAAGTGCTTCCTCCTTGCACTGATAAAAGTCTTTTGCAAATATTGCACTTGGCTTTGGTGGCTGAAATTTCACCAAAGTGGTTCCAAATGTCACTTCTTTTCCTGCCACTCATTTTCCTGACCTGCTCAGACCTCTGTTGTTTGTGTTCTGATTAAACCTGACACCTAATGTAAATGTATGGGGATGAGTGAGGGATGGGTCACTGCCCCCGCATGGAGCCTTGGATGACGGGAGCACTCAATTTGTGGGACATGATCTCATCACTCCTAGTAGCCCAGTCTGTAAAACATTAAATTGTGACGAGGTGAAAAGCTGTCTCATGAGAGTCAAACAATTGACACTTTTCACACCCTTTCATGCCAAACATCAATTAGCTCAGGCAGTGGAAAAGAAATATATAAATAATAACGTCAACTTGCGACGTAAATCAGATTTTGCCTAGCCGATGCCGTGCGAACAGCGATACCGGCATATGCCGTGACTGTAACCAAGTGAACCCCGTCTTGCGCTGTTAAAGTGTGAACGCTGACAGTGTGTGACAGTGGTCTTTAAACCGAGATGCAAACCTGGTCTGTGTGAGCTGCACTTTATCAGAGGCTCTGAAGTTAACATTTATGGAGGATTTGTCGTGCTTTTTCACCTCCTTTCCTCATCCGATCCTAAATGGTTGTGTCTGTCACCGCAGCAGCAGAGCAGGGTAGGGGAGAGCTGGGTCGATTATTTGAAACACGGGACGATTGAAACACAGTTTTCCTCGAAAACCGCATGGCTTTTACGTCGTCACTACGTTCAGCACGCAAGACTGACCAACCCCGGGAAATTTACGTCCCACCGTTCAAATGTTATCCCCCGAACCTGTTTTCGAGAGCGCTAAGTAAAATCCTTCCTGCGGTAGTGTTTTTGTAATAGATAGTTGTGTTTTTTGTTTCATGCCATAATAATATGACTATACAACAGATGAAAAAGACGTTTAACTGAAAAGTGTTTCAATCGACCCGGCTCTATTAGTATAGCGCAGGTAGACTTAAAAAAAATAATTCTCATTATATTGTAGCGACCCTGGGACATTTAAATAATTTGTGTGTTATGTGTTGCATTGTATTTCGTTGTCCGTTATGCAAGTTGATCTATGCGCTTGTATTGCAATGTTGTTCTTGTCAATCAGTGTGGGGGCGAATCATTAGGTCAGCTGGGGGAGGGGCCTTGGAAGAACTGGAGGGTCGGGCCTGGCACGTGCGGCTGACCGTGCGGCGGGTTGGGGAGTACGGGTTTTTGCTTCGTGTGGGATTTTCGCCGTGGTTTACATGTTTCAGTGACCTAGTTTGGTGCCATTAAAAAGTTTGTTCCAATACCGATGACTGGACATCGTTATGTCAGCGAGGTCATTACAATATGTTTACTTTTTCTCCCGACATGTCAGAGAACACAGATGTCTAGAAAGTAAAGAAAAATATGAGCAAAAACGCATTGTAGACGAAGTACATGAGCAATTAAAGTTCAGAAGTTTAACTATATATATAATATAATTCAAATTAAAAAGATTACAAGAACTGAAGGCCACTGATTAATTATGATTTCATGAATGAATAATGTATTATGATATTTTATTATTCTATGGTAGAGTATAACACAAAATCAACACGTTGATATAATTTTCGAAAGTATTTATTTACAAACACACTTTACATTATATAATCTATAACACTATACACATCTACAAGAACCGAAGACCACTAATAATTATGATTTCATGAATAAATAATGTATGTCGGGTTTCACGTGACAAATGAATGAACGTCACAAATCAGATATCATTCATTTCCTTGTTCGTAGCTGGCCTACAGCTGTCACGTGACAAATGAACGAGAGACCGATCCATATGAACGAATCGTATGAACGAATCGTATGAACGAACCGTATGAGCGATCCGTATGAACGATCCGTATGAACGATCCGTATGAACGAACCGTATGAACGAACCGTATGAACGATCCGTATGAACGATCCGTATGAACGATCCGTATGGCTGTCACGTGACAAATGAACGAGGACCTGAGTGAGTCGTGAACGAATCATTTCTGCTTCCTCTCCTACTGACTGAGCTTATGCAGCTGCCTGCCATGTGGCGAGGTAAGGTACTGCATCAAAATGAACGAATCACTCACTGAGATGACTCATGACTCCCGAGTCATATGAAAGATTCGTTCATATTGAACGAATCGTTCACGAACGACACATCACTATATTGCTGCAACATGTGTGCTAGAAAATTACCGAATTCTATCACTTCAACTAACTAAGAGTGCATGAGGAATCGAGTCCGGAGCAAGTATTATTGAACAAGCAACAACAAGGCCGAGTAGTTTGCAAAGCACTGCCGATCATAACATCCCGGCCTTTTTCTTCTCACACACCAAGATATTCCCCATATGGTATGCCCGCCCACAGCATGCATTGTTCTCCTTTTATGGTAAGGCCGGTCAGTCATACATTACTTTAATTATGTGTTCAACATCCACAGCTAATCTAATCTAAACATTAGGTTGACGTCAGTACGCCTTGACCCCAGACTCTCTGGCGCTGTGTCAAGTCTTTCCTATGACTTCAGAGGTGATTTAGCTGCTTTCCACTATTAATGTACCTATATGATATATAAGTCTGATAATACTCATAGTTAACATAAAAAGTAATGGTTAATTTCTACCATACATGCTCTTCCAGAAGGTAACCAATCACAACGGAGTGGGGTTGGCAGGAGGGGGGCGAGGGGGCGGAGAAGGACGAAGCCGAGTGTTGACAGAGAATGCTGAAAGCGCCCAGATGAGAGGAGGAGTTTCCCGAAAATCTACATCGTT
Source organism: Pollachius pollachius (assembly GCF_949987615.1). Lineage (NCBI taxonomy): Eukaryota > Metazoa > Chordata > Actinopteri > Gadiformes > Gadidae > Pollachius > Pollachius pollachius. Next base: position 19,277,001 of record NC_136948.1, on the reverse strand, counting down.
TTTGTGCTGTGATTCGTGTCAGGTTGCTCTATAGGAGTCATTAATAAGAAATTAAGACCAGAAAAGTAGTATAATAGGAGATCTTTAAGCAAAGTTGCTTGGACCCGAAAATCTGTGGCACAAAATAATTTGCAACATTTCCCTCAAGCCATTCAATAAAGAATATGAAGCCACATTTTTTGTATAAAAATAATAATTTATTGGGGCGTGTGTGTGTGTGTAAACAAAAAAAAAATGGGCATGGATCATTCCCTGCAACGATTGACACTCCAGTGAACCTATTCATCGAGTGGTTGTCCAATTTTAGCACTGGATTATAGTAGCTGTAAGCGTCATGCAATAATTTAAAAAAAAAAAAATTCACTTGTTCTTTGGCATGGGGTGGCAATCGTTGCAGGGAAGGAAGTATCCCTTTAAAAAAATGTTCGTCCTCAGAGAGAGGCGCTGGAGGAGGTGGAGGCGCTGAAGCAGGTTGGGGCGGCCTCCTCAACACCTCCAGGAGGCACTTCTCGATCTCACTCTCCCTCTCCCCCCCTCCCCCCACTCTCCTTCTTTTCTGTGTCCTCACTGTTTCAAATGCAAACAACATTTTTGGGTCAAGTAACAGACAAAATGAGTCATGTTACCTGACCCAAATGGTGGGATTCTGGCTGACTCTGCTTTTGGTGCATCACTTCAGCCTGGCACCCTCCAACTGCCTGCTGACCTGCCACTAACAGGAGCTGACCACCGAGGACCATCATGACTTATACTTATAACATACCATTCACGCATAGGGACCCTCATGACCACATAAACGAAGTGTAGCATTAAATAAATATAACCTCTCCCATGTTAAATGACATACCTAGGGTAAAAGGAGAAGCGGTGACAGCAGCAGTTGGTGGTGGTGGAATAGAACAGCAGCAGCCTCCGGCTCCTCACAGCTTGTACAGGTCAGATCTTCTGAGGTGACAAGAGTGAGTTATCAATCTATAGAACAAATCATGAGTTTGTCATGCTGTATATGGGCGTGCGTGTGTCTTCACTTATCGACCAACCTCCTAGGTCACTCGCTGTCCCTGCTGCTGCCTCTGAACCCTGGTCCTCAACTGGGTACTCTGCCACAGCCCCATATTGCTACTGGTCTCCCTCAGAGTAACAAATGGGTCGAGGAAAGACAGGATTGCAGAGTACTTCCACTTCTTTAATGGCCCTGCTGCTGAGCCACTCCTCTTTCCTGCCTCCTTCTTTCTCTCCCTGAGGTAGGTGTCCCTCAGGCCCTTCCACTTCTTACGTCATACGTCCTCAACAAGAAAAAACCTACGTTGTGTAATCCGAATTGAACTGTTGAATGCTAACTGCTAACTAACTAGCATAGTTAAGTACAATTGCTGGAACAAAGTAACTTTTAAAGTAAAGAAAATTTTAAAAAAACTTACTAGTTAGCCCGACCTCTTGGCTCTCCTTCTTCCAAGACCTTGCCTTGACCGTCCGGTCCTTGTCATCGGCCTGGGTGGTATTAAAAAGCTCAGGAAGAGCGGACACGGAGAGAATGATCTTTTCCTCCATTTAGCAGTTTGATCTGGATCAGGAAGTGAACGCTACGTCACTCAAGGGAGTGAACGCTGATTGGCTGTCATCACATCGTGAATGTCGCGGAAAAGTTGAAATATTTCAATTTGAGCGAATTTGTCGCACTACAAATCCTCGTGAACGTGCTCGCCCGTGAAGAGCGAAAGTGTGGCGCAACAAATCAAAACTTGTCGCTGGTTTTCTCTGTTAAGTTGCATGTTATCTACTGCGCGTGCGCAGTTTGGTTGGCTGGCTGTTCTATCGGTGAATAATGGCGGCAGCCATGGTTGTGCATGTAATATGCTAACTTTTAGTAAACGTTTCAACTTGATCAACTGTCGTTGTGGTTATTGGATTATCTCGATTAACATTGGTAGCAGAGGATGGCTGCTGCTGGGAATTACAAAGTTCCGCCACCGTTTGACGAGAAGACGTCATACGAAAGCTGGAAAAATGAGATCGCAATATGGAGACTCGTCACAGAACTGGATGAAAAGAAGCAAGCCTTGGCGGTTACCTTGTCGCTAAAGGGGAGAGCCAAGGCTAGTGCTCTGGAAATTGCTGCTGACGACTTAAATTCCGACACGGGAATGACTACACTTATGACTAAATTGGACTCATTGTTTTTGAAAGAAGAAAAGGACCGGCAGTACGAGGCTTACACCGAGTTCGATCGGATCGCTAGAGGAAGCGCTACTTCAATGGTGGATTACATCATCGAATTTGAACATCGCTACAACAAGCTCTGTAAATTTAAAATGGAGCTTCCGGATGCCGTGTTAACCTTCAAGCTACTAGATACCGCGGGACTTAATGTGAAAGATAAGCAGCTGGCGCTAACAGCTTGCCCGAGCATCTCTTTTGTTGACGTAAAATCAGCCTTGAAAAGAATTTTTGGCGATAACGTTACACCACAAGATGGCAGCAGTGCGCTGCGAATGAGCGAAGATGCTGCCTACTACACGCGATACACAGGCAGACGAGAGGGTAGGTCAAACTTGCAACCGTTGCAAACGGTGTTTCAGGGCACAAACCCACTCGACAAACATGGGAGGAGAACAAGATGTGCAGTATGCCAGAGTACTTACCACTGGGCAAAGGATTGTCCAAACAAAAAGGAATATGTAAAACTGACAAAGGATGAGGGGATAAAAAATGATGTTGAAGAATGCAACATTACTTTGTTTTCCAACGTTTTGTCTGACACAGAAATCTTCATGGTGGAGGCTTTGGGATCAGCTGTGATTGACACAGCCTGTACTAGAACTGTGTGTGGGGAAAAATGGCTTGATGATTACATCAGTGAACTGCCACAGAGTGAGTTGCAAAAAGTTAGTGACAAACAGAGTGCAAGACCTTTCAGGTTTGGTGATGGGAAAGTGGTCCACTCCACGAGGAAAGTGATTATTCCAGTCAAGATAGGACAGACAAAATGCAAAATCGAAACAGAAGTTGTCCCTGCAGATATACCCATGCTGTTAAGCAAGACTTCGTTGAAAAGAGCAAGTGCAGTTTTGGACATTGCGCATGACAAAGCGACAATGTTTGAACAACCTGTTGAGCTTGAACAGACATCTTCAGGACATTATTGTGTGAACTTGAGAGATGATAGTGACGCAGAAGAAAGTGAGACCCTAAACGATGAGGATGAAGTTCTCGCTGTGACAGAAAACATGACAACAAAGGGGAAAAAGACAGTCCTGTTGAAACTGCATCGACAATTTGGACATGCTTCAGTTGAAAGACTACAAAAACTACTGGCCTGTGCAGGTAATAATGATGAGGAAAGGAACACCATACTCAAAGACATTGTAAAAAACTGTGAAACATGCATCAGGTACAGCAAACCAAAACGCAAACCAGTGGTGGGTTTGCCCATGGCCTCAACATACAATGAAACTATTGCTGTGGACTTGCATGAGCTTGAACCGGGAGTGTGGTATCTCCATGCTATTGATCACTTCACACGCTTCAGTGCGGGGAGTATTATCACCACGAAAAAACCCAGGGAGATAGTGAAGCACTTTATTCACTGCTGGATAAGTATCCATGGTCCTCCGCGCAGGTTACTCAGTGATAATGGAGGTGAATTCAACAACGAAGAAATTAGGGACATGGCTGAAAAATTTAACATTGAAGTGAAAACCACTGCAGCATACAGCCCATGGAGCAACGGCCTGCTGGAAAGGCATAATCAAACACTGACTGACATTTTGCTGAAGGTGAAGAAAGACAACCAATGTGATTGGAAGACGGCCCTGGATTGGGCCTTGATGGCAAAAAACTCGATGCACAATGTACATGGTTACAGCCCCTACCAACTAGTGTTTGGGCAGAACCCAAATCTGCCTTCAACCCTTACCGATAAGCCACCAGCTCTGGAAACAAGTTTGAATACTTGGGTAGCCCAACACATCACAACATTACATGCATCAAGAAGAGCGTTTACGGAAGCCGAATGCTCTGAGAGGATCCGAAGAGCCCTTCGCAAACAACTCCGGCCCAATGATGACAGATATGAAACGGGGGACAAAGTACACTATAAGAGAGTAGACTGTAACGAGTGGAAAGGTCCAGGCGTAGTCATCGGCCAAGATGGTGTGGTGATTTTTGTCAGACATGGGGGAACCTACATTCGAGTGCACCAGTCTAGGCTGAGAAAAGTGGATCACCCAGAGCTGGAAGAAAATACAAAGGGAGATCGAATAATTGTCAATGAAAAACTTACAATGACACCAGCAGTTGGACTCAATGATCATAACTATGACAGTGACGATGAATTACAGGAAGTGGAACCGACAAATGATGAACACCTTGATGCTGAGGATAACACTGAACCCTCTCATGCATCAGTACAGCCTGGAGGAGGTGATCTCGATCAACCTGTCACGTCGCAGATAAACTCAACCGCGACTTGTGAAGGCCTGAGGCTGAAAGCTGGACAGTTGGTTCAATACACAGACAATGAAAGTGGCCAAACCCAAACTGGAAAAATTCTCAGCCGGGCAGGAAAGGCCACTAGAAAACACAAAAACTGTTATAATGTGCAGTACAGTGAGCCCGAGGAAACTGATGGCACAACAAGGTCAGTTGACTTAGGACAAATTAAAGATCTTCAAGTTATTCTGCCTGAGCATGCCAAGGTATGTACTGACTACAATCAGGATGACATACTGATAGTGGATGATGATGCCTTCATACCTGCCAAACACATTGAACTCAGCAACTGGAAAAAGAATGATGTATTTGAAGAGGTAAAAGATGAGGGTCAGAAATGCATCTCAACAAGGTGGGTGTGCACACTCAAGGAAACACCTGATAGCATTGTACCTAAAGCCAGACTAGTTGCGAGAGGCTTTGAAGAAAGAAACACACAAGACCTTCCCAAAGACTCGCCTACATGTGCTTCAGAATCTCTAAAGATGATCATGGCTGTCATATGTCAAAATAAATGGCAGCTGAACTCCATGGACATTAAAGCAGCCTTTTTACAAGGTAAAGAGTTAACCCGAAATGTCTACATTCGCCCACCCCAAGAAGCACAGTGCAAAGGAACTGTATGGAAGTTGAAAAAGTGTGTTTATGGCCTTACAGATGCTTCTTTGTACTGGTACAATAGAGTGAAAGACACTATGCAGCAGTTGGGAGCTACTGTGTCAAAAGTTGATCCAGCAGTATTCTACTGGCTGGATGATTCCTGTGCTGTAATGGGGATCCTTGCAGCTCATGTGGATGACTTTATCTGGGGTGGTTCACATGCGTTCTCCACAGCTGTCATCCCCCAATTGAAAGATGCTTTTCAAGTTGGACGTGAAGAACACCACAGCTTCAGCTACATTGGAATGCAGGTTCATTCCCTGAAGGATGAGATACAGGTACAACAAAGTACATACATAAAAAGTCTTCAACCTATTCATGTGGACCCCACCAGAGCAACACAGCGTGAGGCTCCTTTAACAGAAATCGAGCTTGACATGCTTAAATCAAAGATTGGCCAGATATTGTGGGTAGCAAGACAGAGCAGACCGGATGTAATGTGTGACATATCCATTTTGGCATCTAACACAAAGCATGCTACTGTCCAAACCCTGCACTGTGCAAACAAACTCATCAGAAAACTAAAATAAGAAGACGTGATCTTGAGGTTTCAGTACTTGGGAGAAAACTGTTCCCTCAAACTAGTCGTGTTCAGTGATTCCTCAATGGGGAACCTTGCAGATGGAGGAACACAGGGTGGACATTTTATCATTCTTATGGGAGAAGATGGGAAGTTTTCACCAATATGCTGGCAGTCAAAACGCATCAGGAGAGTTGTACGGAGTACGTTAGCAGGAGAGACATTGGCGCTTGCAGATGGGATCGACAGTGGAGTTTTTCTAGCTACTATCTACTCGGAGCTTACCACTGGGGGTTGCACACACAGCAATTTGCCCATTGTGTGTGTAACGGATAACCATTCTCTTCTTGATGCTGTCAAGTCTACAAAGTGTGTCACAGAAAAAAGACTCCGCCTCGAAATCAGCAGTATTAAGGAGCTCATGCACTCTGGAGCTGTTCAGCAGATCATGTGGTTACCTACCAAGGAACAGCTTGCTAACTGCTTGACGAAGACAGGGACTTCTGCACTAAGTCTGCTGAGGGCCCTCAGCGAAGGTGTACTGCATCTTAAGGACTAAATGATCTTGACAATAGACTACAGTTAGTTTGGTCATTAAAACTGTCATTTAATCATACCTGTTTAGCTGTTGTAGGTTTAAAATATAACCTATGTTGATGTTCTATTTCTTGGACAGTGTTCTTAGTTTTTAAAAAAAAAAAAAAATGTCCTTCGTTATGAAAAATGTTCTTGGTTTTGAAAAAATGTTTTTCTTTAAAGAAAAAGGGGAGATTGTTAAGTTGCATGTTATCTACTGCGCGTGCGCAGTTTGGTTGGCTGGCTGTTCTATCGGTGAATAATGGCGGCAGCCATGGTTGTGCATGTAATATGCTAACTTTTAGTAAACGTTTCAACTTGATCAACTGTCGTTGTGGTTATTGGATTATCTCGATTAACATTCTCTGGCGAATAATTCGCCCGATTCACGTCTCTACGTTCACTTTGTATGGGATCTTGTCACCTCTTCGCGTTTGGTGTAAACGCACCTTTACGCTTTCAGTCAGATGAAATCTTAGATGCAGCAGGTCTCACAAAAATGATAATTGATTGCCTTGAAAAACATGGTCTGGACTACAAAAAATTATCTTGTGGGGCAAGGCTATGACGGTGCATCCGTCATGAGCAGAAAGCTTTCTGGTGTGTCTGCGCGGATTAAAAACAGTGAAGATTTGCATTTTATGTGCACTGTAATGCACATTGTTTGAATTTGGTTCTTGTCGATGCTGTAAAATCAGTGCCTGAGGCAGTTAACTTTTTTGCTCTCCTGCAGAATCTTTATAACTTTGTATCTGGCTTCTACGTTCATCTCAAGTGGCTTGTATTGGAATTAACGTGAACTTTTATTCAGCGTGCTTTAGCATACAGCATTAACAACATAGCTACAGCTTTAAATGAAAAATATTAGGGAAATATGTCGGAATCCATCTCCCTGCCTAAATATTTTGAAAATAGTGGTGACATGCTCCAATCCAGCTCTCTTGACCTAGCAAGGGCTGTGGATCTAGTAGGTCCCCTTAGAGACACATTACAGGACTACAGAAGTGAGGGTTCCTTTGGAGAACTATAGAAAGAGGTTGAAGAGATTGCAGAGCACTGCAAAGTAAGTGTACAAAAAATGTGTAAGAGACAGTCTAAAACAAGCTCAAGATTTCATGACTCATTGATGATGGGCACTGTAGGACAGAGAAATGGTGACCAAAGAGCTTCCAAACGCCTCTACAGCAGATATATATATATATCTGATATATAATATTCAAAATGCAACAAAAAGGGTCCACTCAGAGCCGTCTCGCGGTGGATCTGGGTAAGTGTCACTCGCTCCGGACCTCCGTGGTCCGTTCGCTCCTGGGTTTGGTCTCTCTTCACTATAACAGAAAGCAGGCACATAAGTACACCCTTCCTGATTGACCTGAGTTTAGACACCTGCTCACCACCAGGTTCAATCCCCCCGGCCAATCCCGTGCGCTCCCAACCTGTCTATACTCCCCCTGCAGGCCAGACGTCGCACGTCCCCCCACAGGAACGTTGCATTTTTAATGTTTACACGAAAGATTCTAGACTAGAGAGTGCGCGCCAATCAATGAAACCTTATGCGGAATCAGACAGTCTGCTCTCTTTGCTGCACAAGGCATGTTTCAGAAATCAGCACATTAATATTTTCGGATTTTTGGAATATGGAATTATTTCAGGGGGGAAAAATGCTGTGAAAACGTTTACGCACAGTGCGTTCAGGATTAGGACTGATATAGCATATTTCGGCCTAGGTCTTATCAATTGTGTTTTAATATCTTTAGCATTCACATTATTTTAGTCTATTCTTTTCGTAGGCTACTTTGCTGTTGGCCTTGATGGGGAGATATTTTAACCCTATTTTCCTGCGTCTCCCGCACTTACAGAGCCCATTTCAGCACTGTGTCAGTGGAAAGTTACAAGCCTACGAATGTTGTTAGAGCAGTGCAGGCACGTTCATGTTAAGAGAATTTTCGGGAAATTTCCAAAGGATCGCAATATCCTTTGTGAGAATGATCGTACGGGCGTGGATCCATCGTTATCGGGAAACAGGGCCTTGGACTCTGACAGCCAGAAAAGGCTGGAAGAGCTCCAGAAGTGGCGCACAGCGGAGACAAAGGTTTGTTTACAACTACAATGTTTAGAATTCCAATGTTTACTGTTTACAATTGATAACAACCAAATAAGATTTCAGATATACTTAATTTTACCCCAGAGATATGGACAATGAAAAAAATTAAAACCTTTTGATTTGTTTTTCAAGGAAAAACTTAACTCTGGAGCCTGGCCAGAAGGACAAGTTATTGGCAAAAATCCTGAACAGGTCCCCAGGGATGATGTTTGATGTACTGTCTTTGCTGGAGGAACCCCTGCACCCTGAACCAAATGGAGCTCTCCCTAACTGGTGCACTTGTCGAAATTGCAGGGAGATCGATTCTGACATCGAGAGGGTATGCTGTCGCCAGTCCTCGCAGACCTGCATAAGTACCATGGTAGAGCAGAGACAATTCAGGCCCTCATCATATAGACAATTTGTGTTGTTGCATTCGGCCGCCTGGGTGTGGGAAAGAGAGTTGTCATATTTAGCTGCTGTGTCTGGAAATTGAGGGACGCATTTCCTGACCCCAGGGCCAACTACACAGGCTTCAGGGTGCGCCGCCTGGGCGTGTAGAAACATTGTAAATAAACATTATTATATATAGTTTTTAAATGTTTCCCTTTTTTTATATATCAGATGTTTGCACCACCTGTCTTTCAGTTGTTCAATAATACACACTTTTTGGTTAGAAAAATATTTATTTTCAATATTGAAAAAAAGGTGCAAGTGACAGTGCTTCATGGTTTGTTTTTTGCCTTACAGCTATTGTGTTGCATCTTCTTGGGGTTTTTCTGGATTAAGATTTCCTTGTGACAATTGTAGACACACATGTTTTCAGTTGTGGGTGATTGCTAGCCTGGCTGTTGCCAGACCAAGCTCGATCGTAGATTGCATGTTGGTCTGGGGAAGCTGCTGTTATTTTCTTCTGCTCAGGAGGCGTGATCTTCGGGCCTAGTTCACGTGTCTCTGTACACAATTGGCTGCTTGCCGCCGCTTCCCTGTCGTCATTGTGTTAAACCAGCCAATAGCGCGCCGGGGGGGGAGGGGGGGAAGCAAGCTTGGTGAATGGCTCCCGCAAAAACGTATCGGAAGCAGAAAGAAATGTATTGCTCTTGAAATGTATGGGCAGGGCTACCCAGTTTAGGTGGTGGCTATACTGGGGCAAGTAAGCCGAGCCGTCTTGGGTCATCGAGCCTCATAACGATCTTGCGAGGAAGGCCTGTTCCACTTCTTATCCTCCTGGAGAGGATGGCCGTCTGGATGTTAGAGATGTAGGAGTACAGTTTGCCTGTCCCTCATCTGGAGAGTCACACCCGTGACTACAAAACACCAACTGCTCCCTCTTCCGAACATCAAGTTCAGGATTGGCTAACTGTGTTTCGCTGTGTGAAAAGATTGTCGTCCATAAATAAGCATGGGCAACATAATGAAAGCCGGTTCATTATAGCCATTCTTACACGTGGGGAACTACCCCGAAGGTATAACATGGGTAAAGCTCTAATGGAGGTTCACGTCTCCTAAAATGCAACGGTTCCCGACGAATATCTGCTAACTAGCAGCTCTCTTGCAGGGTACTGCATTATATGGTAGCCGGACATACCACATGATATAGGCTACTCGAATGGCGATCTAGTGATCTAAATCAACAACAACCTGAGCCGTGTTCCATATCCATACTTCCATGAGTACACTTAAACGTAGTACACTATCCGTACTCACTAAGTGCGCTAATTTTCAGATGTCAGTGTTGTTCCAAATCGAATACTCCGTGGTGCACTAACCGGAAATTACGATCACGACTGCCGCCGCGGCTCCTTCCGCGCAATAACCATCCCACTTTGTACGTCGAACTCTTTACGCCTAGCAGCTATAAAAAGCTATAAAAGCTATAAAAACTACAAAATGACTATTAATGCCGCCATCGCTAAGAGCAAGCAAAGGTCGATCAGCAAAGTCACAACTTTTCTCTGTTTTGGGACCTCAGTGGTGGAACGAGCTCCCTACCGATGTCAGGATCGCAGAGTCGCTCACCAGCTTCCGCAAAAGACTCAAAACTCACCTGTTCAGAGTTCACCTCGACTCTGCATAGAAACCAATGCACAGCCACCATTGAATGTTGTACGTCCTGGCACTTGTACATTGCACTTATTCAAGGTACTTAATTGTGTAGCATCTACAGTAGCTGCTATCGCTGCTTTACACGGGGAATGGGTTAGCCTAGCGATTGTAATACTTGCACTTGGTTCTATGAACGTCTTTACTGTACCGACAGCGATATATTGTTTCACTTCTTATGACAAATGTACTTATTGTAACAAATGCACTTATTGTAAGTTGCTTTGGATAAAAGCGTCTGCTAAATGCCCTAAATGTAAATGTAAATGTAATGCAGACTATGTGGAAAATGTGCCGACTTTGTCTCAGCCTTGCTCCGCCCTCTTGTGCTACGTAGCTAAGATGGCTGCCGTTGAGTACGAAAAGTGTACATCGATCCACACTTCGCGATTTGACCGTTTTGAGTACAACATCCGGGTCCTTTCAGTACATTTATTTTCACCCGATCTGAATTGGAATGCCCTACGTACTCAAACGAAGGCTAGTAAGTATGGATAGTATGGATATTGGAACACGGCACTGGATTCGGGGACTTAGCCTGTATCTGGCGGAGAAGACAGACGAACAGCAAAACAACCGTGGAAACAAACGTGTTTGGTAGCGAGTACGCTAACACCCCAGCAAGCAAGCAAGCTAGAATCATACAGGGCTCACAACAAAACGGTCGAGCAAACACATTTTTACAGAGACGATCAACATCGAGAAAGCCACAATACAAAGAAAAACAAAGAGAACAAAGTTCAACCAAGGGTACTTAAAATTTCAAGAGCAACTAGGCCAAGTCGGCATCCGATTGGCAGTCATCTTTTTCATTCATTTCATGCCATTCCTGAAAAGCTCGCCCAATGTTTACTCATGTCTGGCATCTCTGTCTTTCTCAGTCTCCCTTTTTCTCATCTTCTGTTCCTCCGACATTGGGTTTCTCTGTCTCTTTTTAGTCGGCTGATCCATGATGAATGTAACAATTTGTTCGCTACTTGAGTTTATATCTAGCCGTTTCCATGTTTGTCGTCATGTAGTGCGGTATAGCAATTCATTACTTTGTGGGACCCAAGACTCCTGCGAGAACTGGCGGCGGGTCGGTGGCAGAAACTTGCATTTTCCCTTTCTCCACTAAGATGCGCTAGGGGGAGTCGAAGCAGCCACCAATCGACCCATAAAGTGTTATAGAACCATCACAATGACTTTTAACCTGCTAAATTGAGTTAAATTAAGCTTAAAAAGTTGCATAGCTCCCCTTTTAATGCCAAGAAATGGTCTCTGGTCCTGATGAGTTGGATCCATACTTTTAAAAATTGCTGCTGAACATATTGCAGAGTCATTGACACACATTTTCAACCTGACTATTGCCACTGGAGTAGTACCTAGTGTATGGAAGTCAGCATATGTCACTCCTTTATTAAAGGGTGGAGACAGATCAAATCCAAATAATTATAGGCCAATATCTAAGGTATCTGTTTTAGTCAAGGTTTAAGAAGGGTTTATAAGTGACCAGTTGAAAGATTATTTAGCAGCAAATAACATCTTAAATGATTTGGTTTTCGTAAAAAACACAGCACTGCCACTATGAAAGTGTTAAAGGTCCCATGGCATGCTACTTTATGGATGCTTTAATATAGATTTTAGTGGGCCCCTATCACAGTATTTGAAGACAATAATAATAATAATTAGAGTAAAGTTGGGTTTTTATTATAGAAACAAATGCCGTTTCCCTTTTTAGTGTGAGAAAAATACTTATCCAAGCAACATTTCTGTCAATACTGGATCATGGTGATATTCTATACATGCATGCAAAAAATCTTTGTACTCATTACTGTAGCTTGTATGAACATGTTAGTTGGCTTTCTTTGCACAATCGTAGGTTGGAGCATTGGTATATTTTTGTGCAATCTGCCGCCTTACATATGTTCTCTCCTGACTCCTAAAGTCACCACCAGGAATTTTAATCTTCGATCATATGGGCAAATCATGTATGACATTCCCCGAACGCAAACTGTCTTCGGTGAGAGTGCTTTTAAAGTTTTTGCAACCTCATCCTGGTATAAACTGCAGTCATCTTAAATTAGACTATATTCCAAAAATTAAACAGTGTAAAACTAGGATATAGGACTATTTGAGTACTCAATGCACAGGTGCTATTATCGAACGTTGCTGGTGATGATGTTCAATTGCCAACTGTCTTTTTCTGTTTTATGTTGTTTGTTTTTTAATGTAAATAGAACTTCATGCTGCTGTCTTGGCCGGGACTCCCTTGTAAAATAGTTTCTTAATCTCAATGGGATTATTCTGGGTAAAATAAAGGTACAAATAAATACAACTAAACTGTTAACTGCGGGTGGCCTTCAAAAGGCATCTTGGAATATCTGTATTTCCTAGCCAGTGTAACCTAGGAACCTAGAAGTCGATCTCCTGTTATTAACTTCCTTCTGATTAAAAGTTAACCTAGAAAACGAGTAGATAACAAATCACAAACTATATCCTAAATTACGTTTCTCGTGGTGACTGCCATCGTGAATTAAATCAGGTAGTCTCATAAGCTTATTAGCTAGTTTGTTGGATTCGTGTCTCTCACAGCGGGCCGAATTCGTCATAAGTTAACAATAACAAAGCCCACCCATTTAGAGGGAAGATATTATTGGTATATGTTCATATATATCTTTATTAAATTACTATTACTTGTTCTCTTTGAAATTATAGCGGAACCAACAATCGATCTGAATAGCATTTTCATTCACAACAACTGGAGTCAGTAGCATAATGCTGACAAAGGGGCTTCTTTCATTTGAACCCTAGGGGGCTTTTTTCATTTCACCCTTAACGTTCCAAGACAAATTTCATTTATCTTTGTTTTGGAGGGTTTATTTCCCTAGAAACATTCTTGTTTTGATGTTGATAAATAATGAATTGATGAAATAAAATTAGAATATCTTATGCCCTTTGCGGGCCTAAGATACGGTTCAACAACATCACAACATCACTAAAGGTACGGCCACACTAAACTCGTTACATGCCTAACCTGCCGCTTGATCAATGTGTGTCACAAAAATGGTTCAACGTGCCTTACGCGCCTATGCAGCTAGATGAGCCCACCCAAAACTTATTTTCCCCCGTTTTTTTTTCTTTTGCTCCACAAACATGGCTGAGATCACCACCATCGCTGCGCTTGTTTCTATCCCTGTACGACGTGGTGTCGTACAGGATAGGACTTGCGTCCTCCGTCTCTCTGCCGGTGACGTCGGGTCAAGCTCAATGCTGATTGGCTATCGCGGCTAAGGGTCACGCGTAGGAGCGTAAAAACGTGGGTAACGCGCTGCTTTAGAGTGTGTTACGCATCTACGCGCCTAAACCAATGGTTCCCTATGCAAAAATGCCGATTTTCAACGCCTCTTACCTGCGTAACGCGTTTGGTGTGGCCGTAGCTTAAGAGATATATCTTGGGCCCTTAGAGGGCCATGACGGTCCCCCTCTGATGTTGACAGATACCTGATTTTAAAACAATTATAATGAATGTCACTTTTACCAAGCGCAGCTTTGACCATTCATTTCTGCTTTCTTCGTGTTGCTTTTGGAAAGTGGGGGGGCCCGGATACAGGGCCTCTCGGGATGAAGTGTTGAGTGTGAACAAACAAATAAGCAACAAATTACCTATTCATTCAAGGCCCTTCTCTATTGGTGCGCTGCTGAACGGCCATCACTGATTTGATTTCTAATTCTAATCGTTATTATTACCAGAGACGTGTCAAGCTCTGGAGACACGGTGGCAAGTCTCAAAGGGAGGATCGACAAGGGGGACCTGTACCTGAGCAGCCTGTAAAGCTTAACAGCAGTGAAGACCATCAGTGTTGTGCTGTAACCTATTCATGACGCAACATTCTCTGGATGGCCAAAGGCTGTGAATAAAGGGACAGTTGCCCTGCGATGTTGACCCAGCATTAGGGACCTTCATGAAGGCACAGGTTCACTGCGATGTACCAGTGATGTTGACCAGTCATAAACGGACATCTGATCAGTGATGTTGACCAGTCATAAAGGGACATCAGCCCAGTGATGTTGACCCGTCATTAGGGGACATCGGAACAGTGATGTTGACCCGTCATTAGGGGACATCGGACCAGTGATGTTGACCCATCATATAGGGACATCATGTGGAGGAGGAATGCGACAGTTGAGTTCCAAGCTGAGCCGCTGGACTCATCATATTCCCCTTGCAATTCTGTTACAGAGGAATCTGAAGTTTCATATTTGTACTACACGTTACTATGACTTATAGGCAGAGATGAGAAAAGGAAAATTGGAATGCTAATGCAAAAATCTGTTTCTTATTTTATTATTTGTTAGGTTTGGTCCAACGCCCAGGTACAGTGACAAGTATGTCATTTTTGAAAGCTGCCTCAGAGAGCTGTTTGACACCTGCATGGTGTGTGCAAGAAAATCTGTGAGGTCAAGCAACGACGGATGGGCACTTATGTGGCGTTCATCAGCAGTGCAGAAACGAACTACGCCGAACTGGCAGAGCCAGCCCATTCTAGGTTGTACACCCGTTGATAACCTTCTGCTATCAGTTGCCACGTATTTCACCAGTGCATCCTTCTTCCAAGTGGCAAAGGTATTGATTTTAGCATAGGAAATTTGGCATCAGTTGAGCAGACTCCCAAGGTAAGCCAAAACCTCTAAATGAGTTAGTCTGTTTTAAACATTATCCAACTTATACCTTCAGCTAGTTTTGAAAAGCCTCGCAACCTCCTGTTATGTTTTCTTTAGGGCACTCTGCAACGTATTGCAGTTACAGTTTGATGCATATGGAGAGACCCTTATAGACCTTCAGCTTATTCAGGTGTGTTACAATTTATTTTAGTGTTAGTCTTGCAGCATGTTGAACCATGATTCAGGAAGACTATATGTCAAATTCATTTCAACTGCAATTGTATGTACTCACCAGCAGAGCAATTAAGTAGGTGGCAGTAAACACATGGAGAAGGAGGGACTGAAGAGAAGCTTAGAGCTTCTGGAGCACAATGGTTTGGTTGTGGACTCCATGATTACTGACCGTCACCCACTGATACAGAAGTATCTTAGGGAACACAAGGTGAAACAGTACACACTACGACGTGTGGCACTTAGCGAAAGGTAATCATTTGTTTGCTTACTATATCGACTATGAAAATATCGTTGTTTGCAGCCCTTATTTTCTATCCTGGCTGTGTACTGTGGGCAATTTTTTGTTTTTTCAAGGTTGGTATGTATGTTTATACGTTTTGTGTTGTGTTTATGTATGCTGGCTGCTGGAACACCTACATTTCACTGCTGGGACGAATAAAGTATATCTTATCTTAAAAGTCTTCCATATTACTTTATTATATACTTTTCGATCAAGTTCCTTGAAACTGGACAGACTTACAACTAAAAAAAAACCTTTACTGGAGGGCGACTTCTTCAACCCCGGGACCGGAGAAGGTGGCAAGGTTTCCCTTTTATGATGTAAATGTACAAAATCCTATTGACAGCCAAATATTTTCTCATTTTTGCTCAAGGGTCGATGATAGATAAAATCCTAAATAACAAATAGGTTCACAAAGATGTGGGGAAGCTGAGTCACCACTAGCAGACATCACTGGAGGCCTTCCACAGCTTGATTCTGCGGTTCAAACCCATAAATGTAGTTTTTCCTTTCATGGGAATGTTGTGGTGGGAAGGTAATACTTTATGATGGACTGTAACATTGTATCCAAAATTACTGATAACTGACCAATAAATGCAAGGAGAAAATATGAATTATTGGCTTTTGACATTCTATAATTGTAGGTTGTACTTGGTGAGCATCCATTTCAATGAAAATGCAGACCGCAAGCTACAACTAAAGGGCAAGCTGAGTTCAAGGTTGTGTTCCTAAAGTCCACGGGCCTCTACGGATTCTTTTTTTTCCTTCGAAAATGTAATTTCCTAATGAGATGATCCAGAAATAGGTTGTTCAAATTCGAAAAATGCTTAGGAAAGCTGCCTCGATGCAACCTTTAACCCACCTTTAGCATAGGTTATTACTGACCAACCTTTACAAAAGGAAAGGAGATATTTGTAACCTGTAACCCTTTACAGCGAAAATATTTAAAGCAACAGGCGAGGTTACCGACTCTACGTGAAGACGCATGAGAGACGCGGCAATTCAGGAGAAGAGAAGAAAATTATGCAGACTAATGCAGTTAATTTCAACATCAACATCAAGTTTTACCTCTTTTTTTCACATGTGAATTGGGATTCAAGTGGCCTAAAATATTCCAGTTGGCCAAGTCCGACCTAAGTGATTTTCATTGTTGTCGACAACTCGATTGAAATCAATACAACAAGAACGCATGGATCGAAAGAGCGCTTGTTGTATAGTCCATCATCAGAAAATTTTAGTTTCATGCTAGAGGTCAGCAATACAATTTTCAAAAGGAAGCACATTTTCATCTCGCCTTGACCCGAAGACGTTTTCCACAAAGGTTGCATAAAGGTTAGGAGATTGGACTTTCCAAATTGGGCACAGGAAGGAGGAATGCACTACAAAGCCAATCAAAACCGTCCCTACAGTCAAGTTAATAAATTGGTTATAAAAATAAAAACAATATATTAACTAACAGTAAAACAATGTCAATAATGTTTGCCAAAGGTTACATATGTACATGGTACTAAAATACAAATTGACAAATAGACTGCAACTATGTGGATGCCCTGCTGATCATCATCGTTAAGGTGTTTGAGGGCCCATAGCCATTTGTTGAAGATCCTAATCCCCGCCGAACTATCCTCCCAGTATGAGACCCACAAAAGGAAGAAGTTGTTTTCCGCTATTTCTCCCTCTTCAGTCAAGGGGCGACCGGGTCTGTTACGTATTTTAAGCACATAAGCTATCCCCACATAGCCACAAGGAAGCAGGATCGAACACACAAGCTGCATTACCTCCACATAGCCACAAGGAAGCAGGATCAAACATATAAGCTGTAATTACTATACATAGCCACAGATGGCAGCACCTTTAGACAGGTGAGGAAGCCGGAGCCAATACGTCACATAGGCCACGCCTACTTCACATAGGCCACGCCTACTTGATACAAACGGGGAGCGGGAGTCAGATAGGGTGACCAGATGTCCCGCTTTGTGCGGGACAGTCCCGCATTTCCATGACTTTGAACGCGTCCCGCAAATTGAGACGTTGTCATTGACATTGTTATTGACAGTCACACTCGATTTTTTTTTTTTTTGGAAATGCGTGATTAATCATCTAGCATTTATCAAATAGCTGCGTGCGGAGACAGCAGGGCTGTCATCAGGGGGAGGGGCAGGTTGTTTGATCATGTCAATGAAACTTGGTCTCGGACGCAGGTTAAGGGCACGCCCACCACCAAGAAGCAATGCAAGGGCGATCCTAGTCAATCACCTAGGGCGGCAAATGCGTTGAAGGCGCCCTCTGGTGGCGGCCTTAATTAATTATGAAATATAACTAAATAAGCGAAATAAAACACATTTATCAAATATGTTTCTAAATAGAACGGACAAGGGGGGAACGGGGGATTATCTGTTATTGCGTACTGAAACCCCCACTGAAGGTCCCAGGTCGCCTCCTCTCCCCCCCCCCCCCCAATTTGTCCCGCATTGTCCCGCACAAACGTAGTCTTTGTCCCACTTCTGGTGAATTGCGATCTGGTCACCCTAGAGTCAGATGAGGTCAGAGACATATGGCAGACCCGTTGAGAGCCCCAGGGAAAGCCCCCCGGGGCTGTAAGATAGCTCTGCGTTATCTCTCTCCACGCGTGTTAAATACAATTCCCTCCTTTTGCTTCATAGTTACCATACCGAAATACTTTAACAAATAAAGTGAATTAAAAGCGACCCGGATTGAGCTACTTTCTTCAAGAACACGACAGGTCCCTACATACTGTCCAGCCAGATCAGGAAACTGTATCCAGAGAACGACACATGACGGGAAACTGTGTCCGGAGAATGACAAACGACCCTGACCAGGGCTGTAGTGGTCAAACACAACGCAACACAAAGTGTTGTGACTCTGTAAGGCTGGCCTGGCTATATTCCATTATGTTATCAATTAAAGTCATATTAAATCAATCAATGACAGTCAATTAATGTGTTTGTAGTTTATTCAATTTCAAGTTATTCAAATTTCAACAGTAAAGAAAAGTATGTGTAGATTAAGAACTATCTATATATGGCATGTGTATATGTATGTATGTGTGTGTGTTAGTATGCATGCTTTTCACAGTAGTGCCCAGAGGGCCTCCTTGTCCTCCACGTCAGGCCCTGGCTTGCAGGGGCGTGTTCTGGGGTTCATGGCTCCCCTGTGCTTCACCAGCCAGGACTTCACATATGGTGTTGGATCGAACTTTGTGAGTGGTGGGCCATTCAGTTGAATAAACATCAAGGACGACACTGTGACCATGTGCAGATTGCATCTCAGGGGGCACACTTTGATGTTCATTAAGCTGAACCCCCTCTCACACTCAGCAGTGCTAAGTGGAATGAGATGGTGGATATTCAGGGGTGGTGCAAGGTTTTCTGGAATGACGCTTGAGCTATCCTTGAAATCCCTATAGCCTTCAAGAATTTTTCTGTCATAAAGTCTGAACCTTTGGGCAAGTTGTTTTACATTGGATTCCCCATACGGTTCCTCTAGGGGAACAGGCCAGTTTGCTGGGAAAATAACTTTAAAGTGGTCCAGTAATTCACTGTACTGGGCTTTGTTTTAAGCTGACACTCTGTTACCTAGATGAACCTGTAGTGAACAATCTCTCCTCCAGGTTCTCCATGAGTGAGTGAAGGAACTCTGATGAGTTTATTTGCCTCGCCCTTGGGGTGCTTCTTAGATGAATTTCGTTACACTTTTGTTTTTCTGCAGCTTGAAGGGCTTCCTGCCTTCTATCACCTGGAGAGGCAATCATTGATGAAACCATACGAATTGTTTGTCTCGTTAATGTGTCTGCTCTTGTGAGGGTCATTCCTCTTTCTTGCAAGTTTAGAGAGAGGTGGGAGATCTCCTCTAATGTGTCATACATGAGGGCTAAATCACATAGGAATTCCTCTTGCTCCATTTTGGTCATAAGACCCCTGAACATGGCCTTGTCATTTTCATCTCTTGTGACATCCACTGAAGCAGCACTGAAGTGGTGATACAGGGCCTTGTAGGAATTCCATACAGCTTTCACAGTTCTGAAACTGCTGGCTGCCGATCTGACATCAAGGACCCTCCCAATCTTTTGCAGATTTACTTCAAGTTGTTGTGCATGCTCAGCCAGTTCCCGGTAGTTTTTTTGTGACCTGTGGTACAGTGTGTAAATTTTGTCTAAAAAAGACTTGAAATGATTAACATTGTTAGTTTGCTTGACTGTGTCTCCAACAGCCAATTCCAGCCTATGGTTTAGGCAGTGCCATACAATGAGATGTGGATACAGGAGTTGTAGACGTGCAGCTACCCCTGACTTCCTGCCCAGCATGGCACTTGCTCCATCACTGGCAAACGCAATGAAATTTTCTTTGATGAAATCTTCATTCATTCCCCAAGTCTGGAGGCACTGTAGTAAACTCTTAGTTATATTCTCAGCCAACTGGCTTTCCAGCTCCACCAAATCAAGAAATATTACCGTGGGTACTCCACTTATAATTGATATTAAATAAACAACCAGGGCTGATTTCTTGCTTAGAGTTGTGGATACGTCAATCAAAACACTAAACCTTTGGTCTTCAGCTACTATGTGATTCAGAACTTTCTTTCTCATTTCATCAGTTGTGTGGTCTATTTTCTTGCTGGAGCACCACAAGTTTGTGGTAGTCTATGAAAGGCCTGTTCTTCTTTGCCATGAAGTATGCTGTTTGAAACAGTGAGGCTGTGCTTCACTCTCCACTTGTTTTTGTATGGAAACATCTATTGTGTGTTTTGTGTTAACTATGTCTTTGGCTGCCTTGTGGCACTTTGATGTTGTGTGTTTGTAAATTTTGTTTCTCAAGCATGACAGCTGACATTGGTGATCACCATTGTGACTGTACTCATTTGAGAGACCAGTCCTGTTTCTTTAAACACTCCAAGGCCTTTCACTTTTTTTGCAAATTTTTCATCCAAGATATTCACCATTGACAATAAGCCATGGGTTATCTTTTTTAAACAGTGTGCGTTGTTTTTCTGTCCAGATATGTGGGTGGCATCTGCTCTCTATTTCTCCTCTCACTGTGTCTTCAGTCTCAGTCTCAGATTCTTCTTTCTCTGTATCTCCCTCTACTTCAGATTCTAATTCAGATTCTCCACTCTCCTGTCCCTGTTTCTTCTCTTACTCCTCTCGTACTATCTGTTTCTTCATCTCCTCCCTCTAGTTCATCTTTCTCTGTCTCCCCTTTCTCTGTTTCCTCATTCTCTGTTGGTCTTCTTTCATTTCCTCCTTTTTCCTCTTCTCCACTGTCGTGATTTTGTTCTCTCACCAGCCTCCTCACTCTTTCTCCTCTTTCCACCTCCTGGTGTTTCTCCTCTCTGCATCATTGCCTGACCCATCACTGCCTGAAAAAAATATGTTGAATTTAAGAGTTGTGGGGCTGAGAACACTAGGCTAGGTATCCCTCGCCCCTTCCGCATTCAAATTCTAATTCAATAGACCTCTGAAGAATAAGGCCCACCTCCCAGGCAACGAACGATCGAACGATTGAACTTGGTCTGGCGATAGCCAGGTAATGAGAACACCAGTTAAACAGCCTGTCAATTACACTGACAACCAAATTGAGGCTTTAACATAGCGGACGTTGATACGCCAAAACCAAAGTTTGATATGGATAGCAAAACTCTGACTGACTTTCGCTCATTTTGACATGGGCAGTAGACTGATAGCATGACTACGCACTGGCCAATCTGAATGCTCGTAGTCATTTAATAGTTTGTCAAGTAAAATTGATTTATAAATAACAAAAACCACTCATTTGAATTGATCATCTTCAGTCTTACTTTGTACTTGAGGCCTTTTTCGGGCATCTGTGGGAGTGGGAGCACTCGATGGTCTCTTCAAAAATCGCCTGATATCCATGGCTAATTAAGCAGGCAGGCTAATCCACAACGTGTAGGCTATGTGTTTACATACTTCCTGTTTACATACTTCCTGGATCCTGATTAGTGTCGCCGCCACAGTCACAAGGCACTGATTGGAGGATCACAGACCATAATATGCCTACAGCGCAGATGAAAATGATTCAGACTACAACGTTTATTTGTTCAACAATATGAAACTTTGTCTTTGTCCATTATTCCAACGGCAGAATACAAGGCACAGGGATCTTTGAGGTGCGTAAACGCCACTTGGAGGTGCGTAAACGCTATTTCCTAAATACCAGAGGTGCGTAAACGGCGTCTACGTGCGTTTACGCACCTCTGGTATTTACCACAGCCCTGACCCTGACATTCCGCCCCAGCAACAGCTTGCAATGCTTCGATAGGAGAGATGCCTATAATGCCTTTATGGAGAGAATTGTTTACTGTGTGTCCCAGTACACACAGGGCTGCTTTGCACTAAATTTTTGTACATTAAGCAAAACAATTATTTATCCTGGGAAAATTGTTTAATTTGTCGTGTTTTCATTCGTTATTTGGGTCATATGGTATAATGAAGATTGCTGTTCCGATTTTACTCTAGACAGTTGTATCTCATTAAATGTATTAAAAACATACTATTTTTCTGCCCACAAAGGTCCATAGTCCGATCTAATGGTGTTGCTTATATTCTGCAGGGTATACGGATTCAAGCAGTTAGATTTTGTATGGCCCGCGGCTCCCTTACGAGAATGTTTTATTTATGGCCCGCCAGCTGCCAAATGGAATTTTTCATTCATACAAGTTTAAGTTGCAATTTCTCTTTCCACCTCATGGTGGCAGCAACATTCTGGCTCTAGCGTCTAGCCACATGCGAGACCCCCACGACCCTCACAAACCCTTCCCCGCCAAAGGTAGGCTGCGTTAGCATGGACATATTCCTACATCATGGCTTCTGGAGCTAAAAAGAGGAAGGTTAATAATGAGGACCTTCGCTTCAAGGAGCGATGGAAATTACAATATTTCTTTAAGCCAAAACATTTGCGTTTGCCTTATTTGCAAACTGCGTGTTGCCGTTGCTAAAGAATGGAATGTGAAGAGAAACCAGACGACCAATGCTGATGTAAAACTACAATACATGTGAAAGAACCACTAAATTATTGTGTCGACCTATACTCACCTTGTGGCTTGGATACATTTGAACAAAATACAATATTGTTATTTGACTGTACTAATACAATTCATGTTGCTTTGTTATTTTGCAAATAGTTTTTTGCATGTGCATTTGTTATGTTCAAATTGTTATTAGTCTCTTAGTGTTCTGAGTTAATGAAATTGAGTGGGTAAAATATAGGCTACATGGAAAATATATTAGCTACACATTAGCTGCTACCTTTGTCATTCTAGAATCTAGAGATTTGGAAGAAACACAGAATTGGTTTATAGAGACCTGCAATTGTTGTAATGCAGTTTGTGACTTGGTTTACAACTGATATGTTAAAAAAAGTATGTCTTCTCAAATTAACCTGTGCAGATAAAGACAATTCCTGACTGCTTGTTCCGTGTGTGGTTTGATCTGCATATTGTGGAAGAGACTGATTATTTTTTTCTCACTCAAATTTATTACGTCCACTTGAATTGAAAAGACTATTGCGTGCAGTTCAATAAAAATGACGAGATGCAATGCATTTGTATATGACTTTGTTATTGTCCAAATAAATGACGGGAGAGGCGGTCGGCCCTTGAGGTATTTTCGTTTTTTTCGTTTTCTTTGAAAAAGGTTTGGACACCCCTGGCCTATCTGAACATGCGTCCAGCAGATCAAGAATTGTTTAACAGAGTAGCTACACAAATTTTGTTTATACGGTTTAATCGACACATTAAAACAGTGTTCAAATATCTAGAGACAGCGAGGTCGTTAGGCCCGGGTGAGGCAACAGTCCCAAATCTTTAACGAATAGCCCCGGATCTCAAAAAACAATATATATATATAATTTGTTTATTTTTCAAATTTTTAATTCTTTGTATATATATATATATATATATATATATATACATATATATATATATATATATATATATATATATATATATATATATATATATATATATATATATATACATATATATATATATATATATATATATATATATATATATATATATATATATATATATATATATTTCTTTGCTCACACACACACACACACACACACACACACACACACACACAATATATATATATAATATTCTTTTACATAAAACATTTGGGACTGTAACGTGAAATGACGTGAAATGAAGGGCAGGCCTGCGTAGCGAGTCTAATTATGGAAATGTTGGAGATTAAGACCATCAGCAGATGGCAGCAAAGCCTTGTGACTATTGTCTCTGGTTTTGTAGATGACTTCCTGAACTGTTGGGAAAGTTAAATATTACTGTTCCTGATTGTATTTTGCTTCTGCTGAATATCTTTCTGCAGTGCTGATTCGCAAATCAAAATGTCCAATCCAGAACAGGCCCGGTAGTCAGGCAGATAGGTGTAACAATTGTGGGTTTATACGTACAAGCATGAAATTTGGCACAGTCATATGAAATAGTCTAACGAATAATTCCAGATATGGAGCCACCACGAAAATGTCCTATGGTATGTGGTTTTGACCACAAATATGTTTTACCGGACGACACAAATGCGTCATTATGTTCTAATGAAATAAATCTAGATACACATATGCCATAATTGTATTCTCCAAATGACCACAATTTGCATTTGTGTTGCCAGCAAACCCACCAGGGAGCATAATAGGTGCTGACTCGAAATTTCAGAGCCTCTGCATTCAGGACTAAATGTTTCCAGTGAAATTACACAACAAAACTAACTAGTTGACAGGTAAATACATATTTATTTTAGGTAAACCACTATGAAATGACAACAATTGGTTCTGAACATTTAAGATTTGTGATAGTGATGTTATTAAGCAATAAAGCACTGTTACTGTAACTTACAAGATAGTTCCAGTTTGATCTTGTTTATATGCCACAATTTTCTCTACCACACTGGCACAAAGCGGTACATTTCAAACCAGCTTCTTTGCACTTGCATCGTCCCTTGCAACCCTTTTTGTAGTTACAACAAATCAGTTCCTTGATGAAGTGCTGGCTTCAGGAAGCGTGGACCACAGGGGTTTCCAGTTGTGGGGATCAATCCATCCCCAATTCCCAGGTGAGGGCAGATCCATAACAACTTTGAGCATATTTCCCCAACAGCGCCCACCCATGTACCATCTCAATGAGGTCATGTTTCCGAGTCCTTGCATGGACTTGCCCATGTAGATGGGCAATGGGGTTTCTCTGTCTTTATGGTGATGCACAGTAGTACTACCCGCTCTGCGATGGATGGAGCTACTGTACTGCAACAACTGGGCTGTGCTGAGGGTTGCTTGGGGTACACCATCACCTGATTGAGACTTGATGTTGGGGCAATTGAGGATCATGGCCACCAAAGACAATAGATACTGAGGTACTGATATTACTTGGCGGTCCTCATCAAATTAACCTGTGAATGTAGCTTCAGTTTGGAACATAACTCTTCATCGTAGTCTTCTTTGCAGACTTTACGGAGGGCAGGTCCTACGTCTTTATCAAATGCAAGTAGTATATCACGCCCTTCCTTATGAGCCGTAAGGTCTGAGAATTGGGCCAGGATGTGATTTTTTAACTCTGTGCTCTGTTGTCTGACATGCTGCTCCACTCCAAGTTGGTCTACACGATTAGAATAAAGTTTGACGAGATCTGCAAGTTTAAAAACAGAGGCATGCTCTTCATCCATTCTTGTTTCATCGATAAATGACAGCAACTCGGCTAGTGCAATCCCATGGTTGACTTTATCAGTTGTGTCCATCTTCTGTTTATCTTGTAATGATGTAGCTTTGATGTAAAGGGAAACAAGACACCTTGGAGGATATTTTGCACCTTGTGCGGCCATGTCCCGAGCACTGAATTTTGCAAGTAGCCTCTCATCCTGCAGGTCTAATGCACATCTTCTTACGCGGGGTCTAGACGAAAAGTTGATGACCACGGAGTGGTTCGGAAGTCGACGCATCTTTGCATAAAACACAGACATCCGATGCTGCCACTTCATGATGAACAACTTGACAAGTGTATTTCTTGGATGTAGTAGCATCAGGGTCACAATCCTGTGTGCATTTACTTTTTTCTGCTCGTTGTTATTTTGTATTATTGAATTTTGTAGGGCAGGATTTGTGCTACTGGGCATTGTTCTCATGAAACGTAGCTTCAGTGCCATTTCCGTCATCAAGGCGTCCTAATTCTAGTGGCGTCGGTAATTTGTGAAGTTCATTGAAACGTCTGATGCTGGAGGCAATGGTAGAATAACCAACTCCTACATCATGCCGTTTTGATTCTGTTGGGCATTTCAAACGTTCTGGTGTGATTGTTTGGCACAAAACACACTTGTTCCAATCCGTCTGTACCAGCGCCTTTAATGGTCCAGGTTGCAGTGGATCCACTATCTGATAACTCTTGGACATGTCTCTATTCCCAACACCTACAAGTAACTAACCACCACCTCTTCAACTACTAAAGGAGTACCTGAAAATACAAATAATAATCCGTGTTACTTCATGTCACGAACATCCTGATGGAACCATGTAGAACCATCAGATGCCCATACCTAATTCCTTATACTACAACTACTATTCATATCTCCCACACATTGACGAGATATAGTCTAATTTCGGCCGCCATAGTTTCAATATCATATTTGGAAAATATTTGTCGTTAAGTAACTGTGATCAGGGCTTACATTTCAGCGTGGGAATGCGGGTAATGCGCTTATTTTTTTCAAATCCCACAACTCAGGCCAGCATAATGCGGGACAATCCTGCACAAATTTCACCTTGTTGTCTGATAAATTTATAAGAATGCAAAACTGTGAATTTGGGTCTATTGACCTCACTTGATGAAATCTTCAGATTTTGGTGGTGCATCTGTCCTTTTTACAATCTTTATTCTGGCGGCAAACACACACACACACGCGTGCGCGCAGGCACACAGAAACCCTTCACGCTTGTTCCTTCTCGCTCTCTCCCTCTCAAAAGCTGTACATGACCCATGTGCTGTTCTTGGCAATTATTTCCATGAGCTTTCAGTAGGCTAATGCAAAAATGGACCACTGGCTTAAACATACCTCGACAATTTCAGCGCAGGATTGCGGGTATTGCGCAATCGGTACACATTCATGGTACATCAGGATACTGATGTACCATGAAGATGTGACTAAGAGAGGAGAGGGAGAAAGTAATAGGACTGTTTATAGTTAAGAAAATAGGTCAGCAACTACTTTTTCCAAAGTACATGTAAAAGGATTAAAAGTTAATGAATTCATTGAAAACAAAGTGTTTGATTTCTTCTTTTCTTCATTTTTCAACTGAGCAAAGATAAAGCAGAAGACCAAGTACAGTACACGACAGTTAAAATAATAGCACATGAGGACATTTGTCTAAGGAATTAATGAAGATTATCCCTTAAATTAGGGTTTGGGGCCAAATGTAAGACTTGCAAGCTTGCAAGTAGTATCCCCCCTAAACTTTAAAAATCCCCCCTATGTGGAGCTCTTAAGGGGGGAATTCACCCCCATTTTGAAAAATTAAACTTAAGCCCTGAAGTTGTGATCATTTGGTGATTGAAATGATGGCCTATATGTGTATCTAGAGTAATTTCATTAGAACATAACAAAGCATTTGTGTCGTCCGGTAAAACATATTCGCGGTCAAAACGGCCATTTTGTAAAATGGCCGCCACGGCTACCATAGGACGTTTTCGTGGTGGCTCCATATCTGGAATTATTCATTAGACTACTATATATGACTGTGCTAAATTTCATGCTTGTACGTATAAACCCACAATTCTTATGTATGGATACACCTACCTGCCTGACTACAGGGCGTTTACTAACTTTGATAGGTTGGCCAATTCTGTTTTTTATTTTGCAGCCTACACCACATTAGGTCACAATAATGAACATGGTTTTGATTTAATTAAAAATAATAGGATACTAATAATTTGACCCCTCATTGTTGACTTTGATTGAATGGCTGACTTCCCTTTGACTTTTCCACATGTTGGTGTCGCAGACACCTAGCTTCTAATCCGAAGCAAGGGTGTAGGAACCGGGGGGGACGGAGGGGATGTGTCCCCTCGAATATTTGAGACAGGCGCATTTGTCCCACCTAAAAATTATACCGGGGAAGAAAAATATTTTATTTTATTTTGAAAGCGCAACACAGCGTCTTGTCACCACTTCTTATCTTAAAGAAACTGGATGATTGAGCGTGCAATTAAAGAATTGATTTGATATTTATCAGTTCCTTACTGCCATTCAAAATGTGTTTTCCTTTACATTTACAAATGTATCTTTTTAGTAGAATAAAATATATTTGTGAATTTCTTCAGTGTAGTTAATTTATGACATATTTCTGTTCAAACCATTAACGGATCTGTCAGGTTTCCGTTTTATGTGTCCCCCCCAATGTTAAACTCATTCCTACGCCCCTGATCCAAAGGAAACAGAATGTCAACCACTGTCAAGTTATAACGAAGAGTTGGCTTGGTTATCAATATTTGAAATACTTAGCACTATGAATTATCTATTTAGTAGTATTCTATGTCTACATTTTTTTTTTTATCAACATTTATTTTGTTGGTATTTTGGATTTTTATATATATTGTAGCGGCGGCCAAGAAGTACACGGAGCCAGGCTTATGTCAACTGTAGCTCTGCATCCCATACACCGCAAGACTGCAGGCTTCTTTTATTCAACACAAACAAGGAAACAGCACACCCAACGAACAAACATGTCATAGTCAGTGACGGTGGCGGCAACGATAAACACACATGTTAACATTGAACAACACACAAATACACGCAACCAAATAACACCCTGAACCCATTAACCCCACTCAACCTAATAACAAAACAAGGACGACAAAAAACCCTTTCGTCAACATCAACACCAACTCCCAGGATCCCCTGCGCGACCCCGGAGGAGTCGCCACAATATGTTTTATCTGTATATGAGTGCAAGGTGTTGCACCCAAAGAGTACCTATAGGTGACACGCCCGTGCCCTGTCCATGGTTCTGAAACACTGCACCCGTAAATAGGTCGGCTAAAATTTGGCGCATCAAAACACCGATTGGAATCAATCAGCATATTATCCGACCATTCATTGCGTTACTTTTATTTAATTTATTTTTTGCAATATTAAACTTCAATTCGACACGTACGTGACATTTACCGTGAACGGGGTTCCCTGCAGGCGACATGTGGTTGAATCGTCCCAGTGTTCTGCTGAAGTCGTCCCGCTCGAGGACTGCCTCCCTCGCGGAGGCGGCAGAGAAGAAAGGTCAAAGGTCACGACGAGTCATGGCTCGCGCGTATCAGATGGCAATGTTGGAAAGTTGGCCAGGCGGTGCGTGCCACTTCAAAAACATTTGCCATGACAAGCGAAGGAGTTTCGAACTGTTGCGGGGAAGCGGAGGAGAAGGAGGACAACAACGAGGACATGGCCATGGGATACTACGACGATGACGACGACGACGACTTCAGCGCGTTGACGGAGGGGAACCCCGAGTGGGGCTCGGAGGACGGAGGTGGGTGGACGTTCTGTAAGACAAGAAGGGCAACAGGAGTCCATTGGCTGGCGATGACAGGGCACTGTATCGGCTACAGTCTCTCTGTCGACAACAGGGCACACTGTCGGCTACATAGTCTCTCTGTCGACGAGAGGGTACATTGTCGGCTACACTATCGGCAAGATAGTGTCTAAAGCGATCACAGCGCGCTGTACTGTAGCGAAATGCGCTAAATGACTATTCCTTGTTATTATGCATCGATGCCTGCCTTTGTATGGTCAGTTTTTGTGTAGTTCAAGCCTAGTGTCCTGGTGCGTGAACAACGGTATGCACCGTGACGTAGGACGACTGGACGTCTGAATGTACCCTTATGGGAGTCCTGGAGTGCGTTGTTGACGTCGTACTCTGCATTGGCATGATATTGTGCCTCGATGTTACATGTTGTCTCACGATATAGGCCTACGAAAATAGATTTTTATGTCTGTCTGTCTGTTTGTCTGACAGATTCTTTCATATATAACTGTAACTTTCATATATAACTCTATAACTGCAATATTACATTCCTAAACATTATATATAAACCTACCTGTACTTTAACCTTTGGTATGGATCTCTCCATTTGTCTCTCTAAGGTTTACTTAGGACTGAGATCGGTCCTGATCATGAAGCCATAATGACAACATTGGAGTATGTTTTGTTTTAAAAATAACCACTACAACAAAATAAAGCTTTGTTTTGCGACATTTATCTATGATGTGTGCACAAGAGTTCTGTTACTATTTATATACTTTGATTTATGGGTCATCAGTTTATAACTGTCATGGTTAAACAACGACTTTGTGAAATATTTTAATTCAAAGGACATTTTGGCTCATATTAATGGGCTGGTAATCTCGAATCCAGCAGTCCATTCATGTAATAGAAGAAATTCTGAGAGGAGACGGCACAAAGTCTGGGCTGGAAACCAAAATCTGCCAGGAGTGGAGTTAGGCCTTGTTCCCAGTTTTGTTTCTACCAAAACCTATTTAGCGCAGGTGGATGAAGCTTTCTGAGGGGGATTTTAATACATTTCTACAGTTGCAAATCTAGAAGGTGTTGATTTGAACCCTTTACAGACACTTTTAAAACAGTTTACTACTGCTGGCTGAGTTTCTGTTTACCTATTAAGTGCAATCGGACCCCTGCATCCTACAACATGATTTGTCTAAACAAATGGAAAGCAAACCATAGAACTAAACACATAGACTAGGCTCATCCAAACAATCAAACAATGCGGTCACAATTCTGAGACACAGAACTCAGACCTCTTTATAACGGCAGAAACAAACAGCGATCTCTCTCTCTCTCTCTCTCTCTCTCTCTCTCCCTCCCTCTCTAGTGCTGGGCTTCAACGAGGGGCTGAGCGGGGAGGTGAAGCCCCGTGTGCTGCTGATGGGGCTGCGGAGGAGCGGCAAGTCGTCCATCCAGAAGGTGGTGTTCCACAAGATGTCCCCCAACGAGACGCTGTTCCTGGAGAGCACCAACAAGATCTGCCGCGAGGACGTCTCCAGCAGCTCCTTCGTCAGCTTCCAGATCTGGGACTTCCCCGGGCAGATTGACTTCTTCGACCCCACCTTCGACTACGAGATGATCTTCAGGGGCACCGGCGCGCTCATCTTCGTCATCGACTCGCAGGTGACAAAGTAGAGGAAAGTAAGAGATAGGATGTTTACAAGAGATCCATAAAAAAAGTTGAATTCCAAGTGCGTCTACATTTGAAAAACCAATTTGTTACAGGGAAGGCACAACACGCTCACAGCCGTCTCAGCCTGATGACAGTTGGTGGTCGGTTTACGAGAGATCCTCGCTCGATATGCGCGCACATACGTACATTCATTTCAGATTTGTACCACATCCATTATTTCACAATCTTGGAGAATCAGCGGAGACGTAGCATCCCTGCGGCACCTGTTTGTATCGCTTTTGGATGTATTATATATGGCTACGAATCTTATTAATATATAAATATAAGGTATAGGATTCGTTGAATCGGAACAAAGGCAGGCACAGCATGGGGAAGTTACAGACGCATTTGTACATGATGCCCTGGACAACAAACCATCACTCGTGGTTTCGACAATTTGCTCTTTGGTAACTGCTCCCGCTTGCCTGGTCGGAGAAAACATCTCTCTGCATCGCAGCTCTAAAACGCCTAATAAAAAAAAGCGATGTCCATAAAGACAGAGGTAGTACCCCAACATTTTGCTAAGCTGAAGATTACCACCTGTCCGAGCAATATGCAGAAGCACAAAATAATTATTTAAAGACAAATGCATTTGTTCTTCATCAAGCACAGTTTTTGCTGCTAAACAACTGCTTAGCAAGGCTAAATGTACTTTAAGAAACCGCTAGAGCCCCCACATTTTGCACAGATAAGACTACCATGAGTACTTACAATTTGAAAATGTACCACATAATTACTTAAAGATAAATGGAGCTGAGATGGAGCATTCACAGCAAGTAAATAGATGCATGCATACTCTGATCAAATAACTTGGGGAAATTTAGTTAACAATATAATATATTCCCATAAATGTATGATTATTAGGTTTGGCTAGGGCGAGATAGCTAACCACTTAATTAAATATTCCTTTTTTATTTAGGAAATCTAGCAGACGTTTTTATCCGAAGCGACTTACAACGGTTCATGTACACATTCACACATCGACGCAATGTCAACCTTGCAAGACGACAGCCAGCTTGTCAGGAGCAGTAAGGGTTAGGTGTCTTGCTCAGGGACACCTCGACACTCAGCTAGGAGGAAACGGGGATCAAACTAGCAACTTCCTGTTACAAGGCAAGCCGATCCTGAGCCAAGCCGACCCCAGATATATTACAATTAGAATATCATTTTACATTAAAATGGTAATCTCTGAGATTTGCATGTAGATAGGTCTGTCAAGTAACTAGTAATCTATCACTGATAAAGCAGTGGTGATTGAGCCTATGGCTCACTGAAGAAAACAATTGTATTTTCCGTGTAATGTATGTTACCAACGGGTCGGTGTGCTCTTTGTCAACAATTACCACCTATTGCCCATAGGTGGCGCCGAAGTGGGATTGAGAGGTCCACTTTAATATTAATATTATTTAATATTTAAAATAATACAATTAGTTTAGTCAATCGTTTATTTTCCCAAATGTATATTTTATCACTGGCTGTAAGAACTGTTTGAGACGTGTTTGAATCTGTGTGTGTGTGTGTGTGTGTGTGTGTGTGTGTGTGTGTGTGTGTGTGTGTGTGTGTGCGTGTGACTGAGAGTGACCATGCGTGTCTGTATTAGCTAATATGTGTGTGTGTGTGTTTGTGTGTGTCTTGGTATTTGCTGTCTGCACTATCCCATGAAATAGGTTTGAATGTTAGACACTGCAGCTCCCTTCAGAGTTGCAATGAAGCCTTGAGGCTGCTCTGTACCCCCCCCATCCATCCATCCATTTTTCCCCTCACCCTTCTCCACCATACGCACGCAACACACACACACACACACACACACACACACACACACACACACACACACACACACACACAGTTCTTTTGATAAGAAACCTTGCTGCGAAGTCACTCAGAAATTCCCTCAGTTCGCTGCAGGGGGCCCAACGGGGCCGTAAGTCAAGGGCCAGAGGAGAGTGTGTCAAGTTGTTGTGTGCAGATGATGAGGCAGTTTGTGCTTCGGGTTCTGTTGTGCTTTGTATGTGTATGTGTGCTGGGGAATAAGCTGCAGTAGATCACCTCCAAATGTTCACATTAACGCTAAGTTAGTGGTGCACATTGCTTTGGGTGGAATTGTTTGTGTGTGTTTCTCTTTCTCTCCTGATATTCATTTTAAGGGTTTCATTTGCATGAAAATATATCACTTATATTTTCAAAGCAAAGATTTTATGTTATCATAAACAAGTGTACATTTTGTTGCAAACTTACGGTTACCACAACCACATCGAAGACAATAATAGAATAGGATTCATAAACATTAATGATAATAATTATGCTCCTACTAATACTACTTATGATTATGTTCAGTAGAAAATGGACAAGAATAATTTGATATTTATCATTTATTATTTGCCTTTTACGTTGCCATTAACCTTGATATGGCATCAACAGTATACTAATTATTGTAATGTTTATTTGTAACATAATAAAAATGACCATTATGACTATGACTTCAGCTTCCAATTAGTATTAGGGTTAATCATTTAAAGTTATGCCGATATGCTGACGATAGGCTGTTTACAAGAGATCCATAAAAATCCCCCCCCCCATGATGTTCTCTGTAGGACGACTACGTGGAGGCTCTGAGCAGGCTGCACCTGACTGTGACCCGGGCATACAAGGTCAACCCGGACATCCACTTCGAGGTGTTCATACACAAGGTGGACGGCCTGTCTGACGACCACAAGATCGAGAAGCAGGGGGACATCCGCAAGCGGGCCAGCGATGACCTGGCCGACGCGCGGCTTGAGAGGATTCATCTTAGGTGAGCAGCCCCTGCGCCCGCCCCTCTGCTTCTGCTTCTGGTTTAATGGAACAGCAGCGTTTCCGTTGGACCAGGGCGGTCCAGAAAAACTGTGCTTAATGGGGAAAAACCGTGCTTAATAAGGAAAAAATGCATTTTTCTTTGAAAGATTCTCTTGTGCTTCTGCATATTGCACAATATGGGGGTACTACCCGTTTCTTATGTAAATTATTTTTGGTGTTTTAGAGCCTGTGTTCCAACACCTGTACTACCAAACAATTTAGAATGTATGCCAAAATACCCATGATGTTGTACTACATCCGGTCGCATTTTGCAGTATACAAGACGGCGTGCTTTAGGCTGTTTTGCCCCACAATCCTCTGCTCGGCAGCAGAAGATGCGTCACATGGCCTGAGCCCGTGGAAGTCGATGGGTGGCACAGGTGTGCTAGTCAGTGAAATTACCTGTAGTATGTCCCGATTGTATGCATACTGTGTGCAACAGTACGTGCTTTGTTAGGGTAGCTACAGTACGTACTACAAGTTAAAAGAAGAGGTATGCGATATGGATTGCAGCCTTAGATTTAGTGGTTAGCAACAGACAATTTGAACCAAAACGAATCACTAAGTGACACTGGGCACAATCTTAGCAAACAGTCCAAACTGGAGAAGCGACTACAAACATTTTGTCGATACTCGGGTGGATGAAAACTCTTTCTGCATTTATTACATTTCGCAATGTGTTACATTTCAACTAGCTTCATGCTTAAAATAACCTGGACGTATATGTAGTAAATGTTGAAGAATACTAACTTCAATAATGTTATAAATTAAATCCCATCCTAACCGATATATTCTATAAATAAAGAAATGCACTCCCAATGCCCCTCCCACCACACTGCCTAGCCAGCCGAGCTACGCTAGTTCCTGTCTCACTGCTGCACAGGAAGCAAGCAAGACAGTAGGAGTGGACATACATGGTTATTGAGGATTTTTTGTATTGTTTAAGTCTTCCGCCTACTCACTGGAAGGCGTTTAATGTTACAGATTGTGACTTTAACGATCGAATTTCAGTATTGATGATAATCATAAACCATCATATCATCTGTATTCCTCTTGTATCTATCATCCTATGCAAATCTTGCCTACCGATTCCATTGATTCATGTTCCTTTTACATTGTTTTATTGATTACATAAAAACACGAAAACGACATCATGTTTTCCAGAAACATTTGAACTCTTTGACCTCTTGCTATCTCTTCACCACTAGCGAGTGAGAGCGTGAGGAAAATAAGATAAGGCCTCACCCACTGTTTTATTTTTTATCTTTATCTTGCTTTATCTCATTTTTTTCACTCTAGGTATACAATCCATTCAACGGTATATTTCTTCCCATTCACCTCCACCTGGTAGAGGTGTCTTGCAGACTTGGTGGTGACTACTGATGTGTTTAGAGAGTAATGACGGGGGGGGGGGGGGGGGGGGGGAGCAGAACGCAGCACTACCAGGAGAGGAGCGGTGGTTTATACACCAACATGGGGATCTGAGTCGGCATCATGCAGGGACGCAGATTCAAATGCATTTACAAGAGACATTTTGATACAGTGTCATTGATAGAAAACCCCCTCCTATCTCTAACATCACACGCACACACCAACATGTCACGGATTAACTGTGTGTGCATGCACGCAAACATGGCACGCTATTTGTAAAACCATCCCTATGAATGACTTACATAATACACAGCATTCATTTAGATAAGATGCAGTACTTAAGTCCTGCACACGTACAGACACACACACACACACACACACACACACACACACACACACACACACACACACACACGCGCGCACACAGCAAAAAGCATCATGTCTGTCATTTTTATTCATCCGACTTATCCTCACTCACATCTCGTCTGTTTTGCCACCACACAGCTTTTATCTGACCAGCATCTATGACCACTCCATATTTGAAGCTTTCAGCAAAGTGGTGCAGAAGCTTATCCCACAGCTGCCCACACTGGAGAACCTACTCAACATCTTCATATCTGTAAGTATGATATCTTATCTATATATATCTGGGGAGATTGACGGTTTTATCTAAGCAGTTTTATTCAAAAAGGATAATAGTGAGCGTAGATGTGGTGGCCGTGATGGGGTGTGCTGCAGGGTGGCCAGGTGGTGGCAGTGATGTGCAAGAGTTGCAGGGTCAGACTCACCAGGAACTGTTGCACGTCCGCGGTCACGTTCCTCACACTCCCACGAAGTAACATTAATTATGGGTCTGCTCCTTTATTGAACCAGGGTACAGCTAGGAGACTAACCTAGTGAGGCTTAGTCTCCCCAGTGCCCTGGTCCGTAAAAGAAGCAGACCCATAATTAGTGTTATGAGCGACACCTGTGTTTGTCTTACGATGATGCCTCTGTGAAAAGGGGCTGACCTTTGTTCAGTGATAATTCAATAGCGGATTAAGCAAGAAATCATTCGAGCAATCCATTTCACAAAGCCATCATCAAGTAAGAAAGGGAAGGGGCACGTGCTTAGCTTTCAAGATTGTTGGATTGATGTGCCTGGGTTGAACAATGAACAAAGTTTTCTAAAATGTTATGCTGTGTTCTTGTTCTGATCATTTAGTTCCTGAACTTTCTTTTCTCCATAGTTTCTACTAAATGAAGGAAATTTCTACAATTATTAAATAGTTTCTCAATCCCT
Organism: Pollachius pollachius; assembly: GCF_949987615.1. NCBI lineage: Eukaryota > Metazoa > Chordata > Actinopteri > Gadiformes > Gadidae > Pollachius > Pollachius pollachius. The sequence goes on along the minus strand of NC_136948.1, from coordinate 19,240,658 downwards.
TATTTAGATGATAAAGGATATGTACCTTAACATATTACAACTGTAATTATTTATGTTGCATTGTGTTTCAAGTTGTTTTCCATGAAGATGTGCATAGCCGTAAAACAAATTAAATAAAATCTTCACAACAGTATAGTTCAAACATAACAGTGCTGTGTTTTAGTTACGTAATCCACACAAAATAATTGTTGCTGCGATGCACTATTTATTGCTACAAAATTAACATATTTTGGCATGATTATATTTGAGGGAATTTTGTGAAAGCATCTTGCAACTTGTAGAACTGGGAAAACTCTAAGGAACAGCAATTAAATAATATAACTGATCTAGTAATAGTTCAGTTTGTACTCAAATGTTGAAGAGACAGGTTTTCCCAAATCACAGATTTTACTTGTCAACAGCCACATAAAAAAAAAACTGCATGGGTGAAAAGCAGACAACTTGCTTTACTTGCTTAACTCACTGTGACGCAATCTTGTCACAAACGGACAGATAGCACACAAAACTGGCTAGGCAGTTATAACGGGTGTAATCGTTGGATAAACACGGCCGTATCCCATGACATTAATTATGGCCCCTGGCATGCCTGCAGACCCACAATTAAACTAATGAGCAACAACTGTTTCCGTTCCTACTGTTGCACCTCTGCGACAAATGTTTATACAAGAGGTCCACCCAGAACCACATAATGACCTATATTTTGTTGTGTTCACCTGGGGAAATTACAATTGTATTCTAATAAGAGGGGAATCAACAGGTCAAACCCCACAATACACATGGACAATTCAGACTAGGACAGCTTGTTTTAGTTATTCTCCCTCCCCCTTTGGATGGTTACCGTGCTCCTGAAAAATCTTGACTTGGGGCTATGTTTGGTGGTCAGAATTCAGGCATCGAGAAGGCCTTCCTGTTCGACGTGGTCAGCAAGATCTACATTGCCACAGACAGCTCCCCCGTAGACATGCAGACCTACGAGCTGTGCTGCGACATGATCGACGTGGTCATCGACATCTCCTGCATCTACGGGTGAGTGTTTTTGCGGGTGCGTGTGTGTTTGTGGGTATGTGCGCGCGTGTGTGTGTGTGTGTGTGTGTGTGTGTGTGTGTGTGTGTGTGTGTGTGAGTGTATGTTTGTGCTTGTGTGTGTGTGTGTGTGTGTGTGTGTGTCGGTGGTCAACATTTTCTTCTGGACCCCACTCGTCTGGAGCGCAGTGTGGTCTTCATTTAGTGTGAATTTGTCTGCACCACGGCAGCACAGGGCAGTCTGGAGCTGCACGGTGGAGCAGCTGTCAACACTGACTTACAGCTTTGTTCCCCAATGTTCATTTGCCCTCGGGGCGTTACAGTGGAGGGTCGGGCGTGCATTCCACTCTGAATGTGCAAATCCATGAATCTTTCCGTCTCCCGACAACCTATTTACGTGTTAATGTTCCCCCTTGCAACTTTATTTTTGGAAATGATATAGGCCTTTTTCGGCATAATGGCATAATTGGACAAATTGAAGTATGAAAGACAAGGAGCTGTCAGATCACAAGCAAAGCCCCAAACTGTTGCCTGTCACCCGTCTTCAGCGCTGGTCTGACAGCCGTGAATGCACATTCATTAGATCATGAATGGGGAATGAGCGATCAAATCCTAATTGTCAAAGAACACACATCCATGTCTTGAGGACATTGTTTAAGATCTGCTCTACAAGGTACATCACTCCCCCTGTCAACTCTTCATTTAGTCATTTAGCTCTTATGCATAGTGACTTACAGTGATATTTACTGCTGTATACAGTGATGTCAGGGATGAGCAGGTTAGGCATCCTGGTCAATGGCATCTAGGGGTTCAAACCCAAAACCTGTTGGCTGAGAGTCACACACACACTTGCTAAAGTGGTTGTGATAGCAGACTCAATCTGGCTCGATGGACTATTATAAGATTAGCCTATGCTAATAAGGGTAGTGGATAGATACAGGTAAGCAGGCTCACTCAGTTGGCATTGAGGGAGCCTGCTACACTTGTAGGAGGATGTTGATTTGACAAATTACATTTTAAACGTGGACAACACGGCATGGGTACATACAGACCAAAATATATATATATTATATATATATTTATATATATATAATCCTGCTTCCCAATCGTGTGTGTGTGTGTGTGTGTGTGTGTGTGTGTGTGTGTGTGTGTGCCTCTGGGTATCCCACATGTTGTACTCTGATTGGCTGATATCGTGTAGTTGTGTTTGTTTGTGTCCTTTTACAAGGTCATTTTGAAAGGGACTCTCTTCTCCAAATATTGATATTTATCGTCTGTATTACATTTTATTATTGTAGCTACATGTTCAACCTAGATTGTGCCAGGTGCCGCCTTTGCCCTTAAGGATTCTGCCTTTGAAGGAGAACACTGCTGTTATTTTAGGATTTCATTTTCGTGTTTTTGTTCACATTCCCTTTGAAGCATTGCATTTCGTTTTTTCTATCTTTCTATTCCCTGTCATAAGGCGAATAGATGCTCACCACCTCCTTTAGTGCAGGAGACTCCAGCTATTGGCCCAGGAGCACGTGAAGGTCACCAGGCCGATCTGGGACTTCAGACCACAGAGTTCACTACCTGCTGTGCGTTTGTCGTTTCGTAATGTCTAAATCGGTCAAGAAAGACTGAGGATGATGAGTAAAGGCCAATCTGGTTTTGCCGTAGCATCTCTTTTACATGCAGACGTGCTCTGGCTGATGTTCCACATCAATGTTGGGATCAAATGTAAAATAAATAAATAGTAAACATATAGGGGCCACAGTAGCTCAGGAGGTAGAGCGGGTTGACTGGTAACCGTAAGGTTGCAAGTTAGCTCCCCGGCTCCTCCTAGCTGAGTGTTGAGTTGTCCCTCAGCAAGACACCTTACCTGACTGCTCCTGACGAGCTGGCTGTCGCCTTGCATGGTTGACCCCGCCGTCAGTGTGTGAATGTGTGAATGAATGGTTGCTTTGGATGAAAGCGTAAATGTAAACATATGAGGAGGTCTGCCGACTCTATGTACAGTGGGTGTTGGCTGTTGGTTGCTGTTGTACCACATGTAAGGGATAGTGTATACAAGCCTCTCATTATGGGGAAAATATAACCCCCACAGGGCGATGCAGAACCCTGACGCATTCTCTTATTACACGGCTGGAGATATCAATAATTTACCACAACTGTTGTGTGTCCGACAACACAGAGACTATGATCCGAACTGCGTCCAAATAACAGACCGCAGAATGCCATAATTAACCAATCAGAATTGAGTATTTATCAAAGCCCTGTACTAATGTAAGTATAACCATAACATAAATTGAGAGTGTTCTGCACTAAAGGTTGAGTCTGCCTTGTCCTACTGAAATGAAAATGCCTTTAACTATACAGATTATCACATGATCCTATCTTCCATTGATTGTGGAACCGACCATAATAACTATTTATTTTCTTATATATAAGATCTATAGATATATATTACTAATAAAATGTGCCATGAAGATCAACAGAGGGCACATGCAGCATAATCATGGCTAAGGCTAAGGGAATTGATCACTGTCTTCCATACAAAACACCAGAGAAAAGGGATTGGAGATTAGACGGCGACTTCCAACCCGCCCCGTCGGCACGGATGGATTGGGTGGTGGGGGATTGAGGGGTGTATTTGTGAGACTCCTTTCTTCTGGAACATGAGCAGAATGAGGAGAGCTTGAAGATGCGTACCGAATGCATGAGTTGAGGGTAAATGTAAGCCTTGAGTAAACTTGCACTGATCCACATCTTCCCACCCCCCACACACGCACACAGACAATGTTCTCAGTCCAAGTTCAGCCCAGCTGAGGATGTAATTGGGTTCCTAATCTGCCCTCTAGGTCCAGTTGGCTGGGTCAGTAGACAAACCCCCACCCCCCATATTGTGTGACCTCTGCAAATGCCCAGAAGACGAAAACCCTCACCCAATTAAAAGGCAGCATTGTTTTTACAGTTTTTTTTGTTAGCTTTTTGTCAGTACAATGTGCAGAACGAGATTGTACGGCAACTTTTTCTGAGAAGATGTGTAGCCATGTGTGTGTGTAACAAATGAGAAGAGAAAAAGCACCCGTATGCACTTATTTGAAAAGTGCTGGGAAAAAGTTGAAAGTGAAGGTAGCCCATTAAAGTAAACCTCTTGAATTCCTGTGTCGCTTGAGTGCCACGATTCCCAGCCTTGTAGCGCTCGTTGCTCGACACGATATGTTCCATAGGAAGCCTTACAGACACCTCATTGTCTTCATCTATTCAGACAACTTTTGTCCTCTTTATTCGTCCTTTATTATTCTTTTGCTGAAGGGAGTGACAGGGAGTGTATTAAATCATGATTTAAAAAAAAAATTGGAACGCGCGCATGCACGCAAACACCCACGGGAAATGGTATGGCTCACTCCCCTTACTGTCTAAGTGATGACAGATATCCTGTTGCCTTGACGACAACAAAAAGAGTGGAATAGACTAAAAGGGAAGATGGATGAAGAAATGAAACACATTTCTTTTTTTTATGCTCTTGTATCTAAAGGGAAGGAAAAAATGAATGAATGAAATGTTATGTGAAATTGGTGTATTGAGCTGGCCCTGAATGGGGTGCCGTGTTTGATCTGAGGAGTTTATTGGGCCAAGAGTGAAGAGTTTGAGAGCATATACATGTTTAATTCAGTGGGTCTGTGTGTCACACTGATAATGTCCTGATTGTGTTATGGCCGGTAGAAACTAAAGGGACAGGATCCAAATGCAGAAACTCTGGGAATGTGACAAAAAGGCTTTAATAAAGAAAACTCAATCTCATGAGCTGGCATAGAAAAGACTAACAACTAGATAACAACACTGACAAAAGGACATAAGGAAAAGGAAAAATATAACAAACCCGACAAGGGAACAAAGGAAGTGAACTGGTTGGGAGAGCGACTGTAGCAAACATCAATGCTAAACTCCACCTAGGGGGCTTATTTTGGGCTCCTCCAGACCAAGGACACATGATGGTGGGCAGGGGCGTAGGAATGACTTTAACATTGGGGGGGACACATATCGGAAACTTGACAGATCCGGTATAATTTTTAGGTGGGACAAATGCGCATGTCTCCGATATTGGAGGGGACACGTCCCCTCCGTCCCCCCCGGTTCCTATGCCCTTGATGGTGGGGTTCAAAATCTGGTTTATTGCAAAGGTTTGATGGCAAGGGTGCTCCGCTGCCATCCAGGAGATGTCCCCAGTGCGTGTGGAGACGGCTGGTTTAACCTGGGCACACTGATTACTCAATGTGCAACAGGTGTGCAGGCTCACCTAGCCCCAGAGTACACTAAGACTCTGCCAGGTGAGGCTGCTTCACCCAACCGTCATCCACACACACTCCCACAGAGACCGATCAGGGGATGAGGTGCAGGTTGGGTGATTGACAGGAACGCTCCGGTTAGGTGAATGAAGTGATTGCAGACAGGAGCGGCAGGATCTGTGAAGTGAGGGGAAAAGTCTAAGGGCATCTCTGGTGGACAGGTGGAAAATGAAAACTTAATATCATAGTCAGAATATTACAGTTTGGAGTTTTTCTCTTACCCTTTTTCCAGAATGGAGGGGTTAGCAAGTCTGTGCTCTACTAGTACTATTTGCAGTAGTTTGCAGCAGTTATACTTAACAGCAGTTGATCAAATATAAGATTGCAGTTTTGGATGGGGAAACAGTGCCCAACCTCCAAATACAAAACATCATAATAACCTCACTGTAAGAGAGAGATCAGTATTTATGTCCTGCTTTGTCATTATGCTCACCTCCATCAGTGTCTGTTTCCCCGATCGAGTGATCCCCCTGTCTTTGGCTGCCGCCACACCACGCCACCTCACCACGCCACCTCTCTGTAGCCCATGCCAGGCCACACCCCCTCTCTGTAGCCCATACCAGGCCACGCCCCCTCTCTGTAGCCCATGCCAGGCCACACCCCCTCTCTGTAGCCCATACCAGGCCACGCCCCCTCACACCACAGAGTAAATAACTACATGCCGTGAGCAACATCCTACTATCATGCTGAGTGCAACGGGCCACATTTTCATGGCAATGAAACGTTTTTGAGTTTTTAGTATTTGAAACTGACTAACTCTTTTTAGAGTCTCAAGACCTAAATTGGATTTAATCAGCCTTCTTCTTTTTATTTGTGCCCTGGATTTAGGAAGAAATATGAAATATGACAGAAACTAAAAAGATGGTGATTTATTTCAAGAGGGATGAATATGAAAGAAAGGTAGAATCAAAAGATTGTATTCAAGTATTTAACATCCTTTGAAAGTCAACCTTGCTGCCCAGTGGATATCATTGGAAGAGATCGACTACTTCAGAAACTATTCTGAATTATTCTTCTTGATTCAAATTTTAGATTTTCATGATATTGTCTATTGACGTGTTAAAGCAGGTCACAAAAGTGGTTGTCAAGGGAATATTCAACCAACCACTTGCCTACTATAGCACTCATACGTGTGTTTAAAGTCATTGGTAAGTGGAACAGGTGCGGGGCTCCAAAGTAAAGATGTCATAGTGCTTGACATAATTGTTTATGTCAAGCACTATGACTATGACTATCCCCACTATGACGCCTTCTGTCAGGAATGAGCCTCTCATTTATTTTCTACCTCCATGTGGACAGTGGATGAATATGCTTTGCAGCTGGAATAAAAGTCTCTCTGAATCTCTCTGAGATTCACTGTTCTCCAAATCGAGATCAGTTTTTAATAGAGAGTTTTAATTTAGATGTTATTCAGTTTGTTATTGGTTCTTGTCTTTCTGTCCTGAAGGCAGTTTACAATACAGTATGCTCTTGCATGGAGATGATGGAAATAATTTGTAATTTCCCAATACACACCCCTTGACTCCATATGTTTTTGTCACATAGATTAGTGTTAGTGTTAGATTAGTCATTTTAAAGGGTGCCTGTTTGTGCGCTACTGACAGACTGAAATACCCTGAAGTGGGTTGCCCAACTGGTCTTTACTAAGCCTGGTCCTCACTGCAAAGTCTGTATTTGTTAAGACCAGTCTTTAGAATTGATCAATTACATTGATCAAACCTGTCCCTAGTCTTCACTACGCCCAGTCTTGGGGATGCACATTCATGTGAATGTCCACGCACTATGGCTATTGCATAGCAGCGTGCGTTGCTAGGATACACTGTTCACAATCTCCCACTGTCTTGCTCATTTCTAGCTGATAGTTATTAATTGGCAGAAACATTATAGAGGATCAGGGGAAGAGAGAGTGCAACGGGATGGACATTGGGATCCAACCATGTATCGAGCTATATGTGATAACAAAATGCAATTACGCAGCTGATGGTGCCGCTTTGTTGTCAACAAAGACTGTGGTCCGGTCACAGCTCTTCAATAAGTTCAAATACTTCCCTCCAACAAAATTGAAACGTCTCAGACAGTGCTTCATTGTTCTATATTTCCAGTGTGGATCACTTCTGTCTCTAGAACTCTCTCCCGTCTGAATCCCCTGCTCGTAAATATGATGGATGACACGTGCCATTGTGTGGCTGTATTGTGACTAGAGAAACGGCCCAGATTTAGTCTTTATGCCTACTCCCGTAGGACTCACACCCGGACCATAGGACTCACACAGTTTTAGCATAGACAGTGCAGCCGGCGTCACTATTAGGTCGGACTTGGATCGCCAAGTTACGACCGACTTAGCTTAAGACCAAGCCTAAGTCCTGTTGGGCACCAGGCCGCCGGCTACCACTTCAGTCTAAACTAGGTCACAAAACACATTAAATTAGTCAATATTCCAGCCCCACACACAGCCTTTAAGGAACTTATAGATGAGTGCAATTTCAAACCAGCCTCGCTGCCAAACAGTATTGGCAGTGCCTACCTGAATGTCTGCCATTAGTATATATTTTTTGCTCAGCCCAGGTCCTAGCTATATGCAGCTCTATAGAGCTGTGCCAACTCGAAACACCTTGACTCAATCTTCATCACTCGTTTAATTAGATTTGCAAACATATATATCTTCTTGGCCCCTTTCTTTCAGAGGCATCTGATGCTACACCTGTGTGGTGCTGCCTTTGTTTGAATTCCGATGTGTTTGTTTGTGTGCACAAACTGTCCAGCCTCCATAGCCCGATTAGATGGTTGTGTGTTTGTGTACCATATTGGCAGAGATTGCTGAGCAGAAGGCTGCAATCTATATCATGCCAAAACAGCTGGGATAGCAACATTAATTAGGGGCTTGAGTATGAAGTTTTGTGTTCCATGCTTATTGGTTAAAGAGCTATTATAGTGTGAGTGGCGTGGTATGAAAAGCACTGGGCTCAAACGTCTCTCTTGTCACCAAACAAAACAAAGTACAAAGTTACACAAATATGACATTTCTGATAATTACATTAGCATGGATTACAATGCATTAGCATTACATTAACAACATAGCATGCAATACATTTCGAAGTATTTATAAAATGTATGCAAACATTTTAGGATATAAACTAAATGAATTGTAGGATATAGAATATAAAAATATATATGAATGATGATATCAGACTTTGGATCTAGATTTATGGTTATTCTAAATGATTAAAATTAAAAAATAAAATTAAATTCTCCCAAAGGATATTTTAAAACAAAGGATGAATGTTAATCAAGATGAGAGAAGTTTGATGTGGAATAAAGATGCTCCTTTTTGTGCTGTAGATTTTCAGAGTTGACAAGCACCGTAACAAACCACCAGAATGCGTAAGAAGGGAACGAAGGCACCTGGTCTTTGGCCAACAACGGAAGCCCTCCCTGTTCTCACCGGCGCACCCATCCCTCTCTCTCTCTTACTTTCTCTTTCTCTCTCTCTCTCTCACTCCCCCCCCCCTTCTCTGTCTCATCTTTTCTCTGTATCCCTCTCTACCCCCTCCTCCGCGTCTCCTTCATTTTTCATCATGGCCTGTCATTTACCTTTCTTTCAGGGATTTACTCCCTCACCTCATACATGCATCCCTTTGCTCCATTTCCCTCTCTCTAATTAGCCCTCCTCTTTTCCGCTGCTCATCTCCTTTTCATAGCCGCCGGGTCTGGTGGACATGAAACCACAAGTTTTTCTGTGCACAAGGACGGCCTGTCCTACCTATTGTTATCCTTCCTGTTTCCCTTGTACTAATATTTATTGAACGCCAACTCCTCCTTCTTCCACGCCACAACCTTGTCTCCTCCCCCTCCTCTTCCTGAGCTTCTGCTCCTGTACGACACCAGTCACTGGAGGTTCGATCCCAAGCAGCTTCTCCCAGCTTTAAGTGTTGAGGTGTCCCTGAGGAAGACACCTAACCCCAGACAGCTCCAGACATGCTGGTGGTTCTATGCACGGTTAACAACGCCGTCAGTGGGCGAATGGATGAAAGGGAGGAACTCTGCGTAAAAGCGCTTTGAGCAGGCTCAGATGAGTAAAGTGCCAGAAAAATGCAGTCCATTTACCATTTAAACTACTCTCTCCCCTAGCCTGGCCGAGGAGGATCCAGCTGTCGGCTCGCCTTACGACAAAGACTCCATGGCCATCATCCGTCTGAATAACACCACTGTGGTGTACCTGAAGGAGGTCACCAAGTTCCTGGCCATGGTCTGCTTCCTGCGAGAGGAGAGCTTTGAGAGGAAAGGTCAGAAAGCACAGTGCCCTGTGTCCCCCCCTGCAGTGTCTGCCCCTCTCTGTGTCCGTCTCCAGACTGGTATTCTTATGTTTGTCTGGATGGCCCCTCTGTTTTCGTCTCAATCCCACCAGTGTTTGTTTGGATGTCTCTTCTTTGTATTTTCTCCATCCTTGAAGTCTTGTGTTTATCTGAGTGTCCTTTCTGTATTCGTCTCCATCCTGGGATTCTTTTCTCCTCTCTGTGTTTGGCCTCATAGTGTGGTTCTTTTTACAGCCTTAGTGAATGTGATCGCCAATAATTATAGCAAAGGTACACACCATGTGGTGTATACGTTATCTTATATTTCAAAGGTATTAAACGCAACCGCCTACGCAGATGCAGTTGTTTGGACAACAACCTGCGGCAGTATGCAGAATTAATGGTCAACTAATTATGTTTCATTAAAAAAAAGCCCTACAATGATATAATGATCCAATCAAACCCAGAAAGAATAACATTCCTACTCAATGTTAAGTGCTTATGACCTAGTTTAGCGGGAAATGGGTAGTTTGATGTGCTCTAAAAGCCTCTTATTTAATTGAGACAGACAAGTACTGATTTACAACACTTAACCCTGGATTGCAGCAATTAAAGTAATCCCTAGAACTCTTAGACAAGAGCATGTTTACATGTCGGCCACATTTCAGCTCAACGACAAAAATGACAACTAGATGAATCAAAGAAATTTCCGTTTATATTACTTTAGCAACACCTTTGGCAACAAGCGGTACTTTATTTTGCCAGTGTTATGAACAGTGTTGCCTAGTTTGTAACACTCATACTACTGCAATTTCAAGGGCTTCATTCCATTTTCCATAAGCTCAATAGCCACTATATTACCTCATTGGGCGATAGAAAGTGCCTTAACAGACATTCATAAAGTGGAAATTCTTCAAGGCTGCCACTTTACTGTCTGTAGCTATTTGTTATGAGGAAAATAGGAGGCCATGGTTCAAGTCTTTAATTGTAGGCAAAACAAGATAAGGTAGGTTTCAAGAGGATTATTTTTACAAAATTATTTGTCAGGAGATCATTCAAAAGATGCAATCAATCTGTGTTTTTAATGCAGCAAATCAACAGGTTACGAAAACAGTGTGATTATTGATTTTGGGACTAAAACTTATAAATACATACCTGATGGTTTAAATCCCACGTTTGTTGAGAGTCAATTTAGTACCTGTAATTTCATGACTTTGATGTTGTTATTGAGTTGCGAAAGGACATCATTAGGGCATGAAGTGGTCGTACATTTTCAAAGTCAACCTTGATCTGTTTTGTATCCCTATTATTATTTTGTATTGAAAGGATTACACTTTTTGTTGAACGTTGAAGCATACATAATACATACATTTGATAGCTTTTAAGTCATTATCATAGATAATCCAAGATCGCATTGATTGGAAAAGTCTAGTCAAGGGTGTTGATTTGTCTCTTAAGGAACATCTGCATTTGTTTTGGAACCAGTCGCCCAAAAAAAATCCATATTTTGAACATTGAAGGCAGGAGTTCAATAGCCAAAACTCATTAGAACTAGGGTATGCAGAAACCAGCTAGAGTAAGCCAGAATTTTGAGGTATCCGACCGAAAAGTTCCCACCCCTCCCGTCGGGCATACTCCAAAGCTGCTCCCCAAAAACGCGTGACTAGCTTGCTAACTTTAGCAATAGGTCTGCTTAGCCTTGTGGAAAACTCGGTTCATGCGTAATGGGTGAATTCATGCGCAATGCCTGCACAGGCAGAATGTGCGCAGGTAGTGTGTTTGTCAAATAGGAAATAAGAAATATGAGGGAAAAGGAAAAAGTGCCTCTAAATTTATTTGCCTACCCTTGCTTTAATATTTGGTCCTTAATAACTTTTCTATGAAATTTCACTGTCAACCAGTACGTCGCAAAATACATAACATGAAGATGAACAAGCCCCTAAGAGAGAATGTGTGTGTCTGTGTGGCTATATAACTGCAGTGTCAGGAAGGTATTGTGTGCACACAGGGGTTTGTGTACTTTGTCAACCCTGCTGCTGCCAAAGGAAGTAGCTCTGCAGAGCTGCAAAGCGGAGTTATTTTAATGTCTCCTCATCATGTGGTGGATGTTAATTAACAGTCTCCACAGCATAATGTTATGCTTACCTTGTCTTTTTAAAACGTGAATCCATTCCTGTGTTTACTCAGACCTGCGTGTTGTATCGACGGGTGTCAGGTACAGGAGACTGGACAAAATAATAACCAAACAGAGCAACCGTCTCTGGTAAGGGCTACCCCTGAGGTGTGATGCTAGTAATTGGTAAGTAAATCAGTTTATATATTTATATATTATTCAACAACAAGTCTTTCCTCTTTGAGGAGCTGGCCCGGTGCTCCAACACCATGGCAAAACGCTGTGGATCCCACTCTGCTTTTCTGGCATACTGAGTAGCTTACAGAGCTGCCGACAGGAACCTGTAAGAGAAGAAAAGTGGGTCAAAATAAATCCACCCTCATTCCCCCCTCCCCCCCTCTGCCCAAAGTTGTGTTGGGCCCTCCTCCGCTGTCTCCTTCTGAAAGTCTCATGGCAGTGATGGTCGTTGCGTGTTCACTTCGAAATGCCCTGCGATATGATCCACCATTCATTTCCTACGGGGGCCAGCGTCAACACTGAGTGAGGCGTTTGCTGCCCTGAGCGCTTGGAGGAGCTGCTTTGACCTCCGCAGACACTGACCCTTCAAACGTTTCCAGACACATTGCACCTTTTGTTTGGAAGCAACTGAGTGTGAATCTGTCAGAAAGAGGAAAACCTGAAGGCAGGCCTCAGGGAACACGGTGCATCGGTCTGTGTGTTTCTTTCAAACTCAATCAACCGACGGCCTCGATTCATCTTGGAGAGATTCTCTGTTCCTCAAGGAGTCTATTGTATCCTCTGAGTTAGTGACGGCCCTGTAAGTCAAGAACATGTTTATTCATGTTTTAGCACCATTCCCTCCTCCTCCTCATTTTCTTTTTCTTACTTGAATGTAGAGCTGCATTCTTTCATCACCTACGTCCGTCAGTGTCCTCCAAACATTTAATTTTTCACTAAGTTTTTATGCATTGCTTATGTAAGAACCTACAAGTGTATGGGTGGAGATTGGCCCACATTTGACGGATCCGTTGAGAAATGTGGGAATTCATTTGATCTAATTTTTATATATTTGACTTACTCGCTTCTCCTGCCTGGGCTTTTTGCAGCAATTAAATGTCTCACAAAGACATTTACATTAAGAAATTTAGCAGATGTTTTCATTCAAGGGGACAAACTGTTTAGGCTGGCGAGAATCAATAGTGATATCCACAAATAAAGCAATAGATATTGAATTGAAGGGACAGAGCAGTCTAGCGCTTTGTAACATGTTTGACGATGGAATATTGTCCTAATCCTGTATTATGTTTGGTTACACTTTTCATCCGTGTCCTTTACAGTGCTTTTAAACACATAAGCAAGATGTAATGAACACTATAACTACATGTAACAGCAAGTACATAATATGTTATAACGGGATGCGACAAAAAGGGTTAGGGGTTGTGGTTAAGAATAGTGAAAAAGCTAATTAATTCCTTAGCGTTATTAAACATTAGTGTGAGAGAGATATCTGTGGTAGTATCTCGCTATAATACCCATATGCAATCGTTGTTGCGATATTGGTACTTTTTGCATCCAGCTCTACAAATCTAGGCCTCCACTTCGTCACAGTGTAGCCGTTCAGGTGACGGAGATGGTGAATCCCTGAACTAGATATTGAAGCTATCAATATAGGTTATTTGAGGCGGCGAGGGCACCTCAAACCGCTCTCATTCTTGTACTCCGCGACATGAAGAGCTGGAAGTGACACAAGGCACACTCAAGAAGCAATATAAAGTCTACTTTACCTTTAATCCACACGGTGTGAACAGAGGCCTGGTGTCATGCTCTCGTTTCTCCTTTTAGAGCACGTTGGGAACTGCTGGGAACTGATTTTAAACGGTTCACTCTCAGTGCTGGTAGCACATAACAGTGGAAGCAGATAAGCACTTGAACAGATGAGAATTCAGACCGCCTGGTTGGGATCAGACATGTCACGGGATTTGAATAAATAAAATTCTGTTTTCCAAAGTTATCTCGGTAAAATGTGTGTGTGTGTGTATGTGTGCACGTGAATATTACGTTGTACATCGTGTGTGTGTGTGTGTGTGTGTGTGTGGTATGCATATAAAGGGTATTTATTGTGGTAAACAACTAAATCTTCTTGTCTCCTCCGTGCGGTGTTGTGGTGGTGGTTGCTGTTTTATCCTTTGTGTCCGAACTGCCTCCATATGAAAAGAGGCTTGAGTGGCTGGGTATAGTAGGGGGTCCATCCATTCCCCCAACCGTTTAGCCTCAGCGTTTGACAGTGTAGAGTTAGTTGGTAATGGTTCAAAGCCACTCCTGGCACGCTGAGGACCGGTTCACACTGAATCGGGCATTCCGTCAAAAACGCCACTTCAACCGCTCGTTTGCGTTTCATCTGCGGCAGGTGGGGCCACACGGGGGGGGGGGGGGGGGGGGGGGGGGGGAAGAACTCGCCTCCTGCTGCTTCTCAGACTCATTCGTCTTCGATTTCTTTATGAATCCGAAATTTGCAAGTAGGTTTCCCTGTTTTCTTTTTGACATGACAGCAAACATGAAATACGAAAGAGAGCAGGTCCAGCGGCTCCAGCGCAAATGGTCCAGAGCGGGTCTTTTTTTTCTCCGATGTCTGATTTACAGTGACGTTTAAGACATAGCGCCCCCACGCTTCAATGGTGAGGACAAGAATTGCATGCAGACCGGTATCTTTATTAAAGTGAAATAGTGATGAATCACCCTCATGCGCAAATCATACATTAAAAATAGCCTAATTTTACAAATGATCCATGATTATGACAAGACAAAAAAAAAAAAGGAAATGCATGGGAAAAAACTGCATTTTGCCAATATTTTAGAGACCCCCCCAAAATTTCACTAATCATGTTTTCAGGGGAGCTCATGTCTCATTAAGGGGGGCTGAGACCCCTCTGGCTCCCCCGTAGTTCGCACCCTGGAAGAGAGACTGATCACCGCCGGGTGGTCCTTTCCACAACCCGGCCACGAAGGAGTGGTTGAGGTGCACAACAGGATGTCTCACAAACGGGCCGTGGAGCGACACTCCCAAGTGGCCGCGGCAGTTTGCAGTAATCGCCGCAACGCTTGATTTTGTGTGTGAATGAGCCCTTTGTCAAACGGTGACGGCTGACGGGTGATCACTTCCAGTTTTACTGTCGTGCTGTAACTCTGAATAAGACGGACAGATGAACCCGGGTGAAAGCACAGCCTTCGTGGCCACGAGGCTGATGATAATACTTATTACATCCCGACGAATGTTCTTTGAGGAGTTGAATGGAAGAGGTGGAAAAGGTGCGGGCCGTGATTGATGTGGTGAGCTAGGGTAAACGAGGCTGACGTATAACAGTTTTTTGTGTTTTTGCCCAGAGGATTTATTTTGATAAAATAAGTATTCAGGATATTTTTGCAACGCATTCAGCGTCGTTCAAGGCTTTAGCTTGATATGATAATTAATGCACATTAAGATATCAGAAATTATCCTTTTTTTATTAAAAAACACTACATGTCCTACATGTCTTGTTTCCCATCCTATCTGAAAGACTCCTGGTTAATTCAACTCTTTTCTAGATGATTTGTCATTTCTGTATGTGTGTGACCATGTTCCTATGATAAACAGCACCACTCACAATCTTCGCCTCTCGATTCTGATGGTTTAATACAATTGATGATCTTTTCTCAAGTGATAAAAATTGGGAATTCAATAAATCATTCCTGATTGAAGTGTCTATTTCAACTGATCGTATTCTTAGGAAAGAATGTCAAAAGTCAAAGCTTTGATGTTGCAGACCGCAATATTTTCACGACACACATATGATGTAGTATTTTCCAATACTAGAAAGTAGAGTTTGACGTATCTGTCGTTAATAATGTCATGATTTCCATGCAACTTTTATTGATTTTCCATTAGAGCTTATTTGATGCTTTTGGCTATAGCATGCAGCTGTCTTAGAATATTCTGAATACATTTTGCGAGCCAGCATAGCTGTACATATAATGCATTGTAGTACAACATGACAATATCCTCTATGGCTATAATTAGGTATAAAGTCTTTGAGAAGTATGGCAAAATGGATTCCCTGTGTGTGTGTGTGTGTGTGAGTATGTGTGTGTGTGTGTGTGTGTGTGTGTGTGTGTGTGTGTGTGTGTGTGTGTGTGTGTGTGTCTGCGTCTGCATCTGTGTCTCGGGGGGGAAAGAAATATTCGTATTTCATAACCACATTTTTTTTTCATTTTTTTATGTGACAGTTTTTCCCTCTTTACAAAACCCAGCGAGCACATAGTTTTGATCAAAGGCCCTCAGCCTGCTCTCAACCCCTTGAACACATCTGTGGCATCGTCCTCCACCGCTGCCTCCGTCTACCTGCGGTGTGCCAGCTTCTTGCCTACGCACCCAGTAGTATCCAGGACACATCCGGGGACGGCAGCTGGCTCATTTGAAATGAGGATTCCTTGCTTGGGGATTTGTTCTTTTATTTGTTCTTTCTTTTTGCTGTGAATTTTGTGAACAATGATGTACAATGTACAATAGAATCTATAATCTGTTGCGGAACTATTTAAGGTGAATCATCCGCAATGAGTCTGAGGCGTCTGGTCAAATTCAAATTATTCTTGTTCTAATGAAATGTGTGTTTGACAGTTGTAGCTAATTGGGGACCTTTCTGTTAAAATGATCTTACATTTTTGGCTACAAATAGTTTCTATAGCCATACATGTTAACATATACTAATAGATGTAAATCAAGGTGAATGCATAAATACAGAAATGCTGCAATTCAGGGTTAGTAATACTAAAACCTAATTTACCTCTTATAATACTGTGAAATATTTTCATTTATTGTCTGATCTATGCACATAATCCAGATGAGATGATCGCTGGCAGTTCAGTGCTATTTAATAGCTTTGCCAACATAATTGCTGCCGAGTCAGTGTCTGTAACTGTAGAGACGTTTGCATAAAACAACTCCTCCAAATTGAATATTCTTTTGAATTTGGAAGGTGAAGGTCCTTGATTCATGTTCCCTTTCTGTTTCTTGTACTTCATTCAAATTTAACCTTTTCACCTGTCAGCCATAAAGGCCAGAAGTACCACAGAATGGACTCACATCTGAAATATGATGAAACAGTAGCAGCAGTATCGAGGAAGCACAGGCTAATGTTAAAGCTACGAAACATAGCCTGTCAAGGTGACAGACACATTTTAAAATGTGGTGTTCTTCTGAAACTTGCTTCAGTTGAAACTTCATTTAATTAAAAATTGTCCAACTTTAGACAACACCACTGAAAGCCAGGAGACCAGTTACAATGTTGTGAGGCTTATTGTTTTTGTTATAAGGAAATTCTACGTCCCCAAGTCAGTTGTGTAATATGTCAGTCAGTAAAATAGTAACTAATGTGCCAGTGTCTAGTTTCAGTTACACACACACACCATCACAGATGCTGTTAGATAACACAAAACCAGCAGGTGGCTTCATGAGCATTATACATCGTTTTGTTTTTATTTACATACGACTTTCCCACAAGAATAGCATTCTTGTCTTCTTCTTGTCAACTTTTGTGGCGTTAATGTTGTAGAAAAGCATAATCATTATTATTCCACATGGCATACGTGTTATTTAGGACATCAAATATGTCACAACATTCTTCAGCTCCCTGTCTGTTTCATTTCCTCTTGCTGCTCGCACAGATGGAGAATAAAGAGTCTCCCTAAGATTTGAATTGTATTATCTACCACATATGGTCAGATGGTCCAACCAGAGACACAAAGAGGGTCCTTTGATATTGAGAATGATGACATCTATAGGGAGGCATTTTAATTACGTTTTTAGGATGAAATGAGGTGCGTAAAGAGACGGGATTATAATTGCATAATCATACTACTGTAGCTATCCTTTTTTAAATATATAACTATTGGAATAATTTAACCATATTGTAATTAAAATACGTTTGCCAGCTTCTCTACAAATTGCATTAACACATTGAATTGTAGTGAATTATAAATGTATGCTTTATTGAATCCCAACAGAAAGCACAGAGATAAAGAGTAATAGAACAGGTGCAGATGCATATTGCATTTGTAACCATAGGGAGAGAGCTATGGCAATATCCCATTTGTATCATTCATAAAGATCTGACAGCTATTACTTCTTCATTCTTTCAGGACTCATCGACTACAACTTCCATTGTTTTAGAAAAGCCATTCAAGAGGTGTTTGATGTCCGTGTGGAGGTTCAGAAGAATCGCAAGCTCTTAAGTCAGAGGAGGAGGAGCAAGCAAGCAACAGCCAATGGTGTCCCCGGAAACCCTCATTGAGACCCGCAGACGACAACAACAACAACAACAACAATAACACGTATCTGTATTTTAACTTTGATTGGACAATTCAAGACTATTGAGTCTTCAGTTTGCTCCAATTGGCTGTTGATTTTAGACAAGGTTTGGTCAATGGAGCGAGGTAAGGCCAGAACTAGATGTCCAATACTCACAAGGGACCCCCCGCTCCCCTAAGAGGTATTGCTTGATTTTTAATATGGTTCTGCAGAACTGTAAATAGAACTGCTGTAGTAAAAAGATCCTGGGTTTGAACTAAGGAGTTTTTTTCACCTTGCCTCTTTTATAATACAAACAAATCTACTCTTTCATACCAGGAAAGGACGGTTTACTCTTATTTTTGTATTTGCTTTTATTTATTTATTTTTCATAAAAGCGTCTTTTCAGTCAAGGCTTTCATTCAAACTGGTGAACACAGTGGCCAGTGGCATTGTTTCATGTTTGTCCTTGTGCACTATACAATACATGAATGGTGATAACTGTTTTGGCAGACGACTAGCTATGCATTAGGCTTATATACGTGTCAATGTAGCTAAATTAAGTGTCATTGAAGATCACTTTAAGGTTTTTATGAGAAAGACGAGAACACTTGAATCACAACAATCCTGAGTTTACCAAAGAAAGGAAGTAGGGGCTTACAAAAGATTTTTTTATTTTACTTTACTCTCCCCTATTTGGGTCACATGCACATTTTGTGTGCCTTTGTCAAGCGATATTGAGCAAAGAATTTAATTATTTTGGATTGTTATAACACAAACTTTCATCTTATTTCATTAATTTACAGCTTTTGTTGTCGCATTGGCATCCCTTTCGAACTTGGGCTAATGTATTTTCTACTAGGACAACTCATTGCTTCTGAAACCTTTTGCTCTCTTTCCCATCAGTCCTGTACGATTTATCAATATTCGGGAAGTGAGGAATCGCTACGTTAACAACGATTATAAACAGATCCTGTCCAAATCAAATGGTCCGCCTCTTTGTAATTCGGTCCAGTTTGACATATACAAATACAGTCGTGCCAGTCTGCACATTTTCTCGAACACAAAACTTTTCGGCCCACCAAGTCCACTGACTGCAGCTCTAAGTGCTTTCTGAGCTCCCAACCTCCAAGTTGTCAACATGACAACCCTAAGTGGACCACTTATTTTTCACTCAACCTTTTCTTTTCTGCTCTCTCTCGATCTGTCTCTGTCGCTCTGTCACACCCATTGTGTGTGTGTGTGTGTGTGCGTATGTGTGTGTGTTGATGGTGGTGTATTAGTTTAGACTTTTGGAATGCCAATTACATTTAGAAAAAGAAGAGTAACCTCTACCGTTCAGTGTTTGACAGCGGCCGTTAGCATCGTCATTCAGTACAACAGAGGGCAGGTCTGCCTTGGAGAGGGAAGGGAGGGCCAGACAAGTCCACCACCCCTACCCAGCCTGCATCCCCCAACGCTCCCCATCTTTGCCGGCATTAACGTGGTCTGGCGGTCCAAACGTACCGTCACCTATGTCATCGAGGTGCAGTGATGCACTGGTTGTCATCCAGGCCCTCCACATCAGGGATGGATCCCTAGAGACCCAGGGCTCAGAGGGGGGAGCTGACCCTGGGACCACCGACTGACTTTGAGTCCCTTAAAGGCGCTGTAGGTAAGGTTTAAGAGCTATAACTGGAGTATAATTTGTACAAAATCCCGTTGCCGTCCATAAGCCATTAGTGAGATAAATCGCCATGTGAGAATATCTGTTTCAAGGTGAGCGCACGCCAGCCTCTAAGTAAGACCAGTTAGAGTTCTGACCGCCGCAGGCTGATTTTAGCCCAGAGAATCCATCTTGCCTATCAATCACATGTTGCCACACAGCGTTATCACAGCTCCGACACAGGAGCATCCACATGCTCTGTTGAAACAGCTGAAATCTGTGGATGTGAAGTTGAAAAGTCCCACAATCAAATAAATGTTAAGGCCTTCACACCTGCATAACATGATTCAGTTTGATCAGACTGTATAACTGTGCTGTAGACAACAGATCGTATTGATCCTCTTTACGTTTGCCTAAATTGGTTAAGCAATTGAAGCATATGTTTGCTATTTTGGAGATTGTCTGGCATGATTCTAGAGTGCAGAAACCATTATTTCACAAGTCAGTTCAACATAAACTTCAGATGGTTGGCTTCTTCCTGGAGCGATCAGGCCTGGCTAAGATGGAAAGCAAACAGGGCAAGCTGTCAACTGTTTGAGAAGAGCAGAAAATCTCCAATGGGAAGTCCAGGTTGAATTGAAACCTGTCTCAATGGGTCCTCCTGAAAAATGGTTGGGATAAGATAAGATGGTATTTTATCAATCCCCTGCGGTTAAGAGATGCTGTGACGGGCTGCCACTCACATCTTCAGCTCAGAAAAACTGAGTGATGGAGCCTTAAAACAAAGAGCTCGCCCATCTCAGTGAATTAGTGTGCAAGCTTACATAAAACCTAAGTCCGGGCTGGACTGGGACAGTCCCTGGCCTTTTGGCCAAGTCCAGCCCGCCACTATCTTTGTATACCATGGACAGCCGTCTCTTATTTAACAATTCAGTTCGGCAGGGGCTGACGTAAGTCCAAACATATCATTCAAAGTGGCATATTTGGCACCATCTGCCTCAAGGGCCTGTCTCTTTTCCGACTTCAATTTTTCAGTGCCTCTCTTGGGTTTTGTCTTATCATTTTTGGAACTCATTTTTTTTGCCTCAATGCTGTTTAATGAAGGCACAAAGCCCAAAGGGGTGGGGTTTAAAGATTTGATTGCACCAGCCCAATGGCGATTAAACATTCAGCCGTCCAAGATGCTATGGTTGAGCAACCTGAATTAACTCGGAGATACTGCATGGCGCAGTGGTTGGAGGATAGTGGTTGGCATGATGTAACCGTCAACATCGATAGTGCAAATGGGAAAATCGCTGAGAAAATATTGTATTGTTTGCTATCGAGGTCCAAGGCAATTAACTACTTTGCCTATGGATTACAAATCGGCTGTAGCTTGTTGTCCTAACATGTTAAGATTACACGTGTGTGGGCTTTCTGCCATGGGCTTACCATTGTATACTACCATGTGTTCTACAAGAGAGTGTGTGTGTGTGTGTCTGACTGCGTTTTAAGTGACTATGCTTGCGTGTACGCGTTCCAATGTGTGTCTCCTTACCAGGTCAGACAGGGATTGTGTAACAGCTGCTTGTGTGTGTGTGTGTGTGTGTGTGTGTGTGTGTGTGTGTGTGTGTGTGTGTGTGTTTGCATGTGTGTGTCCAACTGCAGTACAATGTGTTACATAAGACAATTTGATGTGTAGAATTATAATCCCACCAGTGCCTGGCTGAAAAGCCACCGCTCTGGCTGAGTGCTCCCCATCTGGTCCTCAACCCCTCCACCCAGCCATCCAGCAAGCACACACACACACGCACGCACGCACGCACGCACACACACACACACACACACACACACACACACACACACACACACACACACACACACACACACACACACACACACACTCTGTCCCTTGTGCAACAGCACACACATATTGTATCAAGAAGAGGGGGTCATCTTGTTGTGGGGTCTACTCGCTCCTGAACCAAACTATCTAAAATAATGACGTTTTTGACTCATAACCTTCATCCATAGCCCGATGATATTTCATTTATTTATGGTTTATTTTATAGGGACAGATACAGGGTACATAGACAAACTGAGAACCATCCAATGCAAGTCATAGTGAATATAGCAGATGCTAATTTGCAACATCAGTCCCTAGAAGGGCTTTTGTGAAAAACAGAGATTAAAACAATGAGGAAAAAATAAGTTAAACAGAGGTTGAGCGAGATACAATAAAACACATTAGTAGTGACATAGCTACAGAGACAGGCATGAGTACAAGTGTGTTGCTGAATTAACCAGGATTTGGTAACTCAATTTCAAGTGATCAGGTAGCAAGTTTCAGGACTTTGCTCCTTTAATAGATAAAGTGTTTTGTTTGTTTTGAAGAATGAAACTTTAGTCTCCACTTTGAACTGCTCTTGTGGATCTGCTGCAGCTTTGTAGTCAATTAATGTATTTACAGAGAGGCAGAGGAGCAATTCCATTTAAACATTTAAACACAAGCTTTACATCGCAGAAATCAATAACGTTTGTAAAACTTAAAATGCTGTATTTACTAAAAATGCGGCTATGATGGTACATCATTTGCTATTTGTTTTTTTGTCATACTTTTTCTCTTCGTTATTTTCTTAGGAGATGTTGGTACGAGACGATTCAAGTGGAAGCACGCCTGAGGAGGCCAGACCATGTCCAACAAAATGATCCTCCCCCTTTGAAAAACGTTACGTTTATTCAATTTAAACATTTCACCAGGATGTGAAACTAAGACCCCAGACAATATCAATATGCCCTCAAACCGTGACGCTGATATCTTTTTAATACTTTATTGATCCCAAAGGAAATGGAGGACTGTACATTTAACCCATCACTGGCATCACTGGGAGCAGTGGGAGCATTTGGAGCAGTGGAGGCAGTGGGAGCACTGGGAGCACTGGGAGCACTGGGAGCACTGGGAGCACTGGGAGCAGTGGGAGCATTTGGAGCAGTGGAGGCAGTGGGAGCATTGGGAGCACTGGGAGCACTGGGAGCACTGGGAGCACTGGGAGCACTGGGAGCAGTGGGCGGCCACAGTGCAGCGGCCCGGGACCAACTCCAGGGCTACTGCCACGGTCAAGGGCACTGGCTTGAACCAAACATGGATTGAGGGCATGAACCAAACATGGATGTCTTTATTTGATGTGGGAGGAAACTGGAGCACCTGAAGGTAACCCATGTGTGAACAGGGAGAACATGCAAACTCCACACAGAAAGTTGGGAAACAGCCGAGGTTTGAACCAGGAACCCTGTTGCTGTGAGGCAACAGTGCTATCCCCTGTGTAACCCTGCCGTGCAGCCATATTCTATTTATATATAGCGTCTGGCTCTAAAGTCGCCCCAGGCTCCGCCACTCAAACCGGATGGGCTGGCCTCGGCTATAGACACGGAGGCACAGAGATGAAGGCTGTCAGCCCGGCTGTGTCTGGGAGAACACCCAGGAGACCTGCTGCTCTGCTGCACACATGCAGCTCAGAGGGTGAGGGGTGACACGGCCACCCGGGTCCTCAGAGGCCTTTGTTGTCGGGGGCCGACACTCCCTGTGTGTGGGTGTGTGTGTGTGGGGGGGTGTCGGTGTGTTTAAGTGTGGAGGTGGATGGGTGGCTTTATGGGTTTGATGAGTTGGTATTGGTGGAAGGGTTTGGTGTGTGGGGGTGTGTGCGTGTGTCTGCACATATGTGTGGATGGATGTTTTGTGTGTGTGTATGTCTGTGTGTTTGTGTGTCTCCCAAATGTTGAGCAGGGTAGAGGAGACGCAGGGGTTCACATTCTTCCTCTTACTCAAACACACATCCACATAATTGCCAGTACGCCACAGGCCCCACTTGCTTCTGCATGCGGGCACCAGCATCTATTCATCCCATGATGATGATTATCATCATCATCATGGTCATGGTGCTGAAGCGTGGCACACTGGCGCAGAGTGGATCTGGATGGGAGGGTTCTGCAGGGGCAGGAGGACGAGGAGGATGAGGAGATGGTGGTGAGTGTTCACATCGGGACGAGTGCCAGTGCTGGTTATGAATGCCGTAAAAGATCAGTGCGACATGGCGGCGTTGGTGGCGCGCTCCGGTACTTGTGAGAGCGAGCTATTAGCATATTTAACTCGGTCCCTGGAAGCGCCGGGTCCTTCTGAGCGCCCGCGCTGATCAGAAGCCGTCACAGACCCGGCTTTATGTTGGATCCCTCCCGCCCTTCGTCTTAATGCAACACGCCGTGAACATGATAGTAAATAAGGTGGTTCCTTAATGCCGATTTAAAACGCTGTGTCAGGGTAAAGTTTCAAATGTGAGAGGACTAATAGTGAGGTTAACACTTGTAAAAGGTCAAACCGCCGTATGCGAGCCGTTTAACGGATATTCGAGAGGAGGCTAAACGCGTGTCACTAAACGATGGCTCTTATCCCTGGAATATAGGGACATTAGCGTTAGTGACAAAATCATCTTGATATTGAAAATGGGGGTGTGACGTTATTTGTTGGAAAGCATGGATTTGTCTAGTTCTGCGTGACCAATGTGACATTGAACGGAGTCTAGTGGAAAATGAAATCGTGTGTGTATGTTGTCAGCAGGATTGTAATGAATTTGGCAGGAGTCTTGTGAGTGCTCGGGCACCACAGTGCTTGTGGCCAAACTTGATCGTGTGCTATTTGGTGACTGAGCTATAGCCTGGGTCTGCATACAAATGCAAAGCAAATACTCAGTAGGAACAACAAGAGAGGTCTGCTGCAGCCACAAATCTGCTCACACACACACAAACATGCACAGGCACACACACACGCACACGCATACCTGCACACGCATACCTGCACATGCATACCTACATACACATACCTATATAGCTACACACGCACACACACGCACACACACCTACACACACCCTTACACACCTCTCATGGTCCTATATTACCCTTAATCAACAGAGCCTGTTCCCTAATGTCGTTGTTAGCAACTCCAGAGGAAGTAAACAGGATTAATGCAAGACCTAAAATCCCATGGAAGCCCACCGAAGTAATTGGAGATATACTCCTTAAGCAGAATTTACATTTTATGTATGTTAATGACGCCTCACTGCTTGGACGTGCCTTAACATCTCCACCATTGGAGCCTTGAACCATTGGAGGAAACAACAGCAGGAAATCCTGTTTTTTCGATCCCACAATGCAGTCGTGTTCCGCTTGACAGATTGCGTGTTTCGCGGGTGAAGCTAAATAAACCAATGTGGATGCCAGGTGTGTGTGACGGTCACTGCGTCCCAGACCACTACAAGAAGGATTAGATATCGGGATTTATCACGGAGCAAGCTACCAGCATCCCTCCTTCCTGTTACTATTTCTGTGAATCAGTGAGGGCGAGATGTGCTCCTTGCGTGAAGCAGAGGTCACAGGGGCGTGTCAAACACAAGACGGGTATTAAGTCTGACCATGCTCCCCGATGCAGTGCTGCAGGTGGCTCTGCCTGAGGTGATGACAGTGATGTCCCAGTTTGCCAGATACGTGTGTGTATTGGGGGGGGGGGGGGTCTTTGCTATGCTTACAGTGACCAATCAGTAACCAGGACATCGCTCCTCTGCCACGCTTGAGATCCCCCAGACATGAAGGAAGAAGCTGATGAAGGAAATCACAATTTTACTTCTGTACTCCATCTGCTCAATGTGAAAAAGCCAAAGCACTGGTGGAATGACAATGGCGGCCATACTTTAAGGACTCCCAATCACATGTCCTGGAGCATTGCTGCAAGTGTCTTCAGACCATGTGGAAGCAGCTTACCCCAAGCTAATTCCCCCTCCCCAGACACACACACACACACACACACACACCCCAACATCATTATCCCCTTACAGGGTGTTATCATTCCCACCCCAACATCATTATCATCTTACACTACCACCCCAACATCATTATCCCCTTACAGGTGTTGTTATTCCCACCCCAAAATTGTATCCTTTTGTATAACACTAGATATAAAGCACAACACTCTCAAAATTAGAGAGATCAAGAAAGGAAAGATTTAAAGATAAATACTTCTTTATCCATTGTAACAGCAACGACAATACCTTGGTTGGTTTGCAAATTACTCATGTACTGAACCAACACTATGCATTAGGCCTAGGAATTAGGCTCCTCCCATGTCCTCCACTCCAGGTTTCCATTAACTGAACGGTAATTGATTCTCCTTCTCTGGATTCTCAGTAGACTTGTCACCTATTTGATTAAACTGAAGAAGTACATTATAACCCACATGTATTTATGAGATTCAATTGTCTGCCAGTGGCTTGAGGTAGTTGACATGTGTGACAAAAACAATCATGAGTAAAGTAACAAAGTCTGATCAAAGAAAACAAATGGCTATACCACATATATAAGTAAAAATAAAGATGGGACATGTATGAGCACATGATAATCACTGCTACTCAGACAGTAACGCAAACCTCCAACCAATCGATGACAATACCCCTGCATGTGATAGTGGAATACATTCATACTTTAAGAGGGAGGTCACTTCCCCAAGTTCCCACCTAAATTACAGTTTAATGACGTCTCTTATCTCCATGGGTGGGGATGGTACAAAAATAAATACATTTGTCAGGTCGAGATAAGAGTATCAATACCACTTCTCTCTCTGTCTCTCTCTCTGTCTGTCTGTGTCTCTCTCTCTGTCTGTTTGTCTCGTTGACTCTCTCTCCCTCCCTCCCTCCCATTCTGTCTCATCCTTCCTTCCTTGTGAACATATCCTTCCTTCCTTCTGGACATCATAAAGCCCTCCCCGTCTCCTCCTGTCAGGATGGGGTGAGCCAGAAACAGAGAGGTTCACCACTTCACGGGACGACTCGGAGTCAGCTTAGCAAACCAGGGTCATCTCCGGGGCGGCCGAAGGTGTGAAGGGTTGATGCATGTAGATGTTATAAAGCCTTCCTCTCCCTTTCCTGTCAGGATGGGGTGAACCAGATTGAACTCACTAGACTGAGAGATGTAGTCCTTTAGGGATCCCCTTGGAGTCAGCTAAGTAAAAAAGGTTAATCTGAGTGGCATCAGAAGGTGTGAATGAGTTCCACAGGTGGATGTCCCTGGGAATGTACGCCATCCTTGACTCTTTATCAACACTTATTTCACTCATGTCAGTGAGATAATGCTTGTACTTCTTTAAACCCACGGTTCTCCCATATAAGTAAAAATATTGACATACACAATATTTCTAATGTAGAACACCTGTTTTTAGGGGGTGGGTCGGGGGGGGGGGGAGCTGCCATATGTTATTTACGATGCTCATGTAGGTAGGACACATTCTGGATGCCCTGCCAATAAAGTTGGATTACATCCAACCAACTGACTTCCCAGCCAAGGGAGACCCGCCTGTCAGATGGACGCCCATGTGAGAGTCATGGGCCGAGGGTGAGGGATAGATGGATGTACTGAAGAGCAAGCGGTGATCTCTTAATGGCTCTCTGGTGTCTGGTTCACCAAAAAGGTCAGCCGCTCCTAGTGGGCGACAGTAAAACGAGGTTTAGGCAGTGTAGTTGCTGTGTTCAACAGAATAATTGTGTTATGGGACACGATTCATTCATCGTGCAAATAATGAATAAATTGTGCACCAGAACACAATTATTGTGTCTAGAGAGTGAGCCAGAAAAAACAATCTGTTTTGAAAAGGGATTTCAACTACCATTAGAAATTAGAAAAGAAAAAACACTATTATTACCCTTCCGTTGTTTTGCTTTGACAACATTTGTTTCTTTACTTTAAATGACAGTGTCAAAGACAGAAAGGTTGAACATGGAAATAACATGGGAGGAATAGAATCCTATCTTCAATCGATGACTTTAATCATTCTCACATGTGTTTACACGCCCGACTGAACTGTGTCCAATGGTGTAACTCCCAGCGCTGATATGGCGGCCACTGGTATCCAGGGCTTGGTAACGGAGCGAGACAATGACGCAAAAAAAATGGGATAATGGATTTAGACAATCACTATTTTGTTTTTCAGTACGAATCCCATGTGTGTCATCTGAATCAGCAGAACCACCGTGTTGGCAGGTTACTCACAGGACTAAAAGCTTGATCAGGAGGGGCGAGCGTGTGTGGAACACAGAGGCGCTACTGATGGGCCAAATACAATTCTACGAATCGCTCCTAAGTGCCTGCACTTTGCTGCATGTTGGTATTACGTGGTAGGCGAGTAGCTTTAATCATTCCGGATGGAGGGCAAGGTTTTTCAAACATTCCCTATCTAATTGTCCCACTAAATGTTAAAAAGGTAGGAAATTACACCCAGAACAAACCAAAGTGCGTGTGCATGTGCATGCTTGTAGTTGTGTGTTAAAGCAACTAGTTATTTTATTGATGTGAGGAATGTATTTTTTTAGGCTATTATTAACTTTTAAATATAGAGTTATAACAAAGGAAACATATTTTTGTAACACTCAAGACACACGATAAGGGCCCTATAATTAACCTTACTTAATTCAGTCATAAACATTAACCAACAGTTAATTAGCAGTTAGCTAATTTCTAGTAAACATTAGTGAGTACAGTAATATGCATTATTAAATATATTAGCATAGCAGTTAGCAAGTAAGAAGAAATATAAATCACATTAAGCAATTCACTACTAAAGGTGGCTACAGAATGCTTAAGATGTATTCTTATGAGCATAAGAAACAAAGATCATGATCAGTAGTTAGAGAAAATAATCAATATGCTGACATCTTTTATAAATCACGCAAAATTTTCCTTTTAAGTTCTTTGTCATTTGATCTATTGTACTTTAAAACAAACTATAAATCAACCTAAAATAACATTGAAGGTAAGTCTATTTCAAGGGGGGCTACATTGAGAAATACATGAAATTCAAACCTTGTATTTGGGATCATTGTACATTTGTGCATGTCATTTTACCAAACGTACACAACACCACATTGATTACTATTGTGAGTGTCACTATGTGTGTTTGTGTGTGTATG
Source organism: Pollachius pollachius (assembly GCF_949987615.1). Classification (NCBI taxonomy): domain Eukaryota; kingdom Metazoa; phylum Chordata; class Actinopteri; order Gadiformes; family Gadidae; genus Pollachius; species Pollachius pollachius. Next base: position 19,211,951 of record NC_136948.1, on the reverse strand, counting down.
TATGTGTGTTTGTGCACAGCATGTTTATTTGACCTGAAATTAATATTGAAATGGATTCCTGCAGGCCTGTCCTAAGATATCACTCCCCTTCCGCCCTCAACACCAGCAGCTCCAGGTGAAGCCCAGGGATTTCCCTGTCAACACTTTCATTTTGGAAAGAAGAACCTTTTCATTATTTGTTGCCTTTCTTTTTTACCGCTGGGTGTGTTATTTCTATTTAACAAACATTTCCGAAGGAGCCTGTCTACTTTGAGTACACGATAAAAGTGTACACAGCTTCAGATCAAATGAAAATACACGGACAAGAGTTCTTATTTAAACCGGCAGCATCCATCACAACCCCTTCTCTTCGTACTGGTTTGCTGTTATGAGGCTAATGAAGGCTATCCACCAACGGCCAAATGAAACGTGTTCTCTCATCAACTCTATGGAGAGGAAGGTCAAAGAAAATGTTGCAGGTTAAGTACCAGAGGTGGTCTTGTGAGGGGTTGGGAGGTCACGGCATTGATAGGGCCTTCTCCTTTCTTAAATAGATTTGGAGGCGGTGGTGGATGGGTCATATAGTTATTCAGCATTTCTTTTCATGGCTTTGGACAAAAGAGATGGCTGCAGTGAAAGTGCAATGCAGAGGGCAGGTTTAACTGACTTCAAGCTGCACTTGACAGAGTTCCCGCTTAAATTATTATGGCTGAGTTCTGGGTTCAACTATAGCTTTTTGCTCCACCTACCAGGTCTGGCAGTCTACGTCTCTAGTCTTTGATATGAAGAAGAAAGAGTATTATTTTGTGTTGCTTTGTCATTGTATGTCTATAGGAAAGCTGTAAATATCTGATACATACCAAAACACATTTTACATAAAATTGTAAAAATGGAAAGCTTTGCTGGCGCGTAGCATCATAATCATAATTACTATAATCCACTTCATCAGCTCATATGGTTGCTATTCGTTGTTATTTAATTTTGTTACAAATGGGAAAGACAAGGGGGGGAAGTTCCCCACACATAGAAATTACTTCAGAAAATGACCTTTCCAGGGCTTTCTATTGCAGAAATTGATGATTGCCAGCCGCCAGAAATTGTGAAAGGGACCGGCAGCCCCACGTCCAAGGATTTCATCTGCGCTGTTCTGTGTTTAGAATTGCATTAAAAGTTTGACCTTATTTAAAATGCACAGCATCCTCTCTTCCTTGAATAATGCATCCATCTAACCATCATTCGCGGTGGAATAATATGTTGCATTTATAAACAAATAGATAGATTCCTGGAGGTCCTCACCAGCGATCCTTCCATCCTCAGTGCAACGCCTGCTTATTGAGAGAGCCGAAAAAGGAGGCGAATTGATTCCACAAATGGCTGGTTTTTCTGATAAGAAATGATAAATAAAGTAGCGTGTTTTCCTTTAACCACAGTCGTATCCCAGCTAGTTAACCTTTACCAGAGACCCCTTTAACAAGCAAACAAGTTAAGGTTCTTATCAAAATACCTCCTTCTCCTGCTCGGATTTAAGTCGGGAAGTAATTTTGTTTCACTGCAAAATATAAGAAATTCAATGATCCCCTTTTGCTTAGCAAAACATTTATATTTATATATATACACATCATAATATGTATATTTAGTTTCAAGGAGTGTTGATAGTTTTAAACTAGATAACTAATTTTGAATGGTATCTTTCATACAAATCCTATTTAGCCAATAAACTGCATTACATCACCCTGTTGTGTGTGCTGTGGGTTGTGGTCCTGAAGTAGCCTGTGCCCACCGAACTGGCCAAGTGATTATGCAGTGCACTTATACCTGATCCTCTTGGAAGTATGTGTTAAGCTGCATATTGACTTCATAAAGGAAGTTCCATGCTGCTGCAACAGAGGTATAAACTTCAATCGTTCTTTGTTTCAGTCGTCTTGATGATCTGAACACCTTTATGCCTCTGCTATTTCGGCACTTCAAATCGAGTGAGTTCAATGTTTTCTTTTGACAGCATTGTTTTGTTCCTGGGTTGGCTTGAACTAATCTAAGACTGGACCACAATCCCTGTGTCTTTAAGTGTCTGGTTGTTTTAGAAGCGCCAACATAACAGGAACATCACATCCATTTATTCTCCCCGCTGGCAGAGATGGATTATGTTGTCTACCCCCAGTACAACAGCTCATGACTGAGGGACAGCCCATTGCCCTACAGGTGGTCTGGACGTATTTGGGACAGACTAGGTAGTCCCACCCCTGTGAGTTACCGGTTAAATCCCCTCACAGGTCAGTCTCCAAATGCTTCGCTCAACTAGAGACTGAGCTGACCATCACCCAGGTTTCTCAACCCGGATGGAACAACCACAGAGTTTAAAATAACCTCCCTTGCAGAACCAATACAAAAAAAAACATTCAATAAAATAATGTGGTGTTGGAAATAAAAAAATGAAACTTTTAATTAAAAGCTCTCTCCGTGTTACAACTTGTTTGGCTGCATCTATTCCTGGCCATTCACGCAACCTTTCAAACGACTCACTTGCCTTTAGAAATCCCCAGATTATCGGTAGGCCGCTAGATCTCGATCGTCTGGTATCATGGGACTAACACGTTTCCAACACCCAGCCCATTTGGCAGGCTCAACACACATTGGCTTGTTAGTACTCTATGCTAATGAAGTAAGTACGAGTCGCATAAAGAAAATTGTTTTCTCTAAAATTTATAATGAACATATGGTTGTTTTGGCACTTGTTCCCAGAAAAAATATGAATCAGTCTATTACCTGTGCCTTTGTTTGAGTTGTGTTCTCCCACTGCAAATGAAAGTTTGTATGCGGGTAGCCTTACAACTCAAGCCCATCATTCATCAAGGCTTGTAATCAAGGAACAGAGTGGATGCCATAATGATCGATAGATCTCTTTATAATGAGTGTCACACAGGATCATGCCAAGTCAACACAGAGATGGGTCCCGATCAAATGCACTGCCATCTCGGTTTGTACGTCTGAAGTACAGGCTCCCCTAAGAGCGACCTTTAATAAGCTGTTAACCCATTTCATCAAGTGTGTTTGTCTCCCTACTAAGTGCTGTCAAGGTCCCCCACTGTGAAGACAACAAAAGGCCCATCCTTCCATATTACGACTGTGAAATACTAAAGGGTCCTGCGGTGAGAGCTTAACACAACCTGTCATTGTGACTCGCTTTTATTTCCTGGGATTCGGTGGCGCTCAGAGCGGCGTGTCCTGGAAGTGAATGGAACTTATGTGGCCTTTCTAATGAGAGCAAAGCCGATCCTCTCCGCCTTTGTTGGCTCTAATGCCGTCGGGGTCAAAGGATGAGCCTTCACAGGCGCTGGGGATGAATCGACACCGGCATAGGCGCCAGCTGTTGGCTCATGTTTATAGATAGATTATGCTAGATATTATATTGCATAATGGATGATTGTACAGCAAGGTTTTTTTTATCATCTTGTTTATGTCTGGCAATACAGGTTACGAGCAATTATGCCAAAGGGTGAAGGAAAAGTCAAACATTAGTTTCAAATGGGGGGGATTCAGACGTCAGGTTAACTCAGGCTAACCATCGGTGTTCCCGATGGTTAACCTGACATCGCAGGATCAATCCAACATTCGTATCGGTCTGGATCCTCTCAGTTGATTTTTTCGATATTCAAGGGGCGTTATCAACAGTCACCGAGCAGGATGCCTCTTGACTCTTGGCGTATCACTGCTGCTAGTTCCTGATGTAATTTCGCACTCTTGTAAGGGGCGTCAGCAGAAGCAGAAACCTCTCGGAGGCATTCGAGTGTCACTGTGCTCACACAATTTGATCAAAGAGGTTTGTCTCAAACCTTTAGGTCGAGGGAATCCACACGTGGAAGGCTTTAAGGGGCGCCTCTAATCACCCTCTCCACGGTCCCTTATCGCCTGACATTTAGACATTCTCGCGGATGACAAGTGGTTCGGTTGTGCACGGAAATCGTGTAATTGGCCTAAAACAATATCATTGTGCTATGCACATTAGGGAACATAATAACTTTATTTATATTGCACATTTCAAAACAAAGTGCTTAAGAATAAGAAAAGATAAATCCAAGACAATAAGAACAATGCAAAGTACTGTCTGTGGGGAAGGGGGAAACAATACTGCTTATATATTCAGCAACCCTGAGAATCCGATTGGAGAAAGGAGCAGTGGTAAAGGAGAAGTTAATGTGAAGGTGTGTTTCCCCGCGGCAGTCAACTACCGCTACCATAGACACACATATACACCCCATCTCCTACCATGCATGATGTATTAGCCGGCCGCCTGGCAGGAAATTAGGCTGTTTGATAAGCCAAATTGTCGTTGAGTGAATGCGGATGGCACAGAGGTGAGAGCAGTAGGTTGGTCCCCCACTGGCGGTGGAGAGCCCTCAATCCAAGGGGAGGTAGGGGGGAAGGAGGGAGGGGATTCGGGCGGATACACTTGAGCTGGTGGTGGTGGTTCTTGCATACAACACCGGAATCCCAATGAACACAACATGACCTCAGTCTGTTGTCTCCTCTGTGTGTAACAAGGCATGGCCAGAAGCTCCCACTATCACTCTATGTATTATGTATAGAGGCCTGTCTTTGTATTATAACAATGACCTGGAGTCCAGGGTATGTGACCAGATTGTTCTCTTTTTTTTCTGAAAAAACATTATTTGCCTTTGTGAGGATACAAATCCAAAATGCAATGTATGTGGAACTAATTGTTCCACTCAAAAATAGCCTATGGACAGAGCGGACATGTTGAAATTAACCAAAAGGCTTCGTCTGTTTAAACATTGCGAGAGAGAGAGTCCCGGAGAATGTTGGGTTTGTCTCGTTTTTTTACATATGCTATGCTCTCTGACACATCGCCAAGGAGCCAGCTCACGCTGAGCCAGAGCGGAACACTGTTAAATCCCTGATGAGCCGTGCTTTGCTCAAAGGCTACACAGTTCCGGGGAAATACGACACATGTGTAGGGGCGGCCAGTAAATCTTCAAAGGGGTGCGCATCTGCCATGCTCACTCCGTCTCCCAACTAGTGGTCTTGCTGTGAGGCTACTTGAGAGCTTCATTCAACTAGCCCTACTGCAGGAAAACCATTGCTGCATCAAATCTGGCATTTCATCTTTACCCCCCCTACATAACCTTGATAGCATATCAATAAAATAGCATTGGCCTATAATTGTTTTAACCATTAAAATATATGCTATAGCCTACTTCAAGCATACACACATGCATTTTTCCCCGTATTAAATGCATGTCTTGTGTCTATACACAATGTACTTTTTTGCTGCCAATATAATCCCGTTTTGCAAGCCTCGCTGCACAGATGTTCGGATCGTACGCGCGGGCACGCGCACAGACATACGCACGCACTGCCTGCCAGGTAGGAGGTGCCCCTCGAGCGCGCACTGCTGACGGACGGGCGCGCACGGGTAAGCGCAAGGACGCACGACCACCACTTTCCCACCCATTCACTCCACCAGAGCAGGTCGTGCGGACGCGCCGACGTGAGCAGAGAGGCAGCAGAGGGAGCGTGTCAGCGCAGATGTCGCGCGGTATAGCGTAGCCATCGTCAAGTGCAGGGAACTCTCATCGGGCTCATTTCTAACTCTCCATCTCGTGGCACAATGACTCTCATCATCACCATTCTCGCGCTCGCAGCTTGTCACTGAGACGACAATGCGCCGGTCTGTGGAAGGCTGTGGATTGAACGGGGCTTTCGGACTCACCTGTGGAATTCCGTGCAGCGCATGATGCCTTATTGGGTGAAATCACTTGTTGTGCTTCTATGTCTGCTCGTTACCGGAGAGTGCAGCCGGCACCGGCACCGCGTGCGGAGATGGACCGGAACTGTGGAGACGCAGAAGCACGGCACGTAAGTATAAAAACAAAATACTTCCAAATTTGCATCGTTGACTTTAAAAAAGGAAATAAAGTAAAACGACCAGCATAAGGACAGCAGCACATGGATCAACCTATCTGTGACTTCTACTGATTTTCATGACGCGCTGTTTAATTATCGTTTTTATTAACGATCAAACTCCCACAATTGATCCAATCAGGTGACCGTAGATGACACGGCCACTGTGTGTGTGTGTGTGTGTGTGTGTGTGTGTGTGGGGGGGGGGGGGGGGGGGGGGGGGGGGGTTGGTTTCCTACTGGTTAATTACACGGAAAGACCTTAGAGCTCCAGAGCCAGCCACCGTGGGAACGTTTGGCCCATCTGTCCACCGTGGATAGGACCTCTCTGATCTGATCGGACAAAGCATATAAAGCATGTAGTGTCTTTTTGCATAACAGGGCTGTCCAAAAATCGATATTCAAACACCCATTCGTAAAATAAGAACGATTAAAGAATGATGTTCTATGTAGTATAGTGTGATTAGTAATTAGATGTCTTGCTTTTCACATATATATTTTTTTTTAATCATGAGGATGAATTTTAGGACAAGTCTATGTCACGAGTGACTAGAAGACAGAAAGAGAGAAATACTGCACGCTGTTTTGATGGTGGACGTGGACGGATGCATTATTGGGGCTTTTACCTTTTACTCTGATGTGATTAGTGCCTTCTGCGTCATCACTATCACATGCAATTATGTTACATCTCCTTTCCTCTCTCTCTTTCTCTCTCTCACTCTCTCTGTCTATCCCACTCTCTCTCCCCCCCTCTCTCTCTCTCTCTCTCTCTCTCTCTCTCTCTCTCTCTCTCTCTCTCTCTCTCTCTCTCTCTCTCTCTCTCTCTCTCTCTCTCAGATCAGGATATTAGGTTTTTTTTTCGGGATGAGGCAATGAAGGCAGTTGTGTATTGTATGGCCGGAATAGGATATGCAGCCCAGGTATCAGATGGAAAACTAATAAATACGAGGGGATAGCATCTCAACTCCATTTGGGGCTCCACAGGGAGGCTTGTTCCAGCCTTTTGTTGCATGCTGTTACCCTCAATTGAACACGATCCCTGTAAGACATCCAGCACTATGAGACCCCTCACAAAATAATTTGCAAATGGCGAGGAACATGACAGGCTTCGCTGGACACTCGATGCAGTTACACTCCCCAACAAAGGGGGAAAGAAACACGCGCCACACTTGTGGGTCAGAGGCGTTGCATGGCCGTGATGTTTCTCCTCCAGCAGACTGTAGTCTGTCTGCAGGCTCTCAGCAGGGGGGGACTTGATTCTGATATGATATTCTGCCCCTCTTTACTATTTCATTTCCTTAGTGCCTTGACCAAGAAGCCCCCGGACGTGACCAAGTCTCGCAAGCCCAAGACAGAGAATCTCCTCAAAGTGGATGATCATGACTTCACCATGAGGCCCGCGTTTGGAGGTGCGTAATGGGCACAGCAGCCACCGCCACATGATTACTGACCGCCTTCCCTTTAAACACATGCGTGCTGGATTGCTGTGGCGCTAAAAAAAAACACGTTAGACTGCAGTTGTTCGGATTCAGACAGCTGTTATTACGACCTAGCTGCGGTTATTGTATTCAAGAGAAGCAATATTTATTGGATGATGTGCCTCCTCCATCTAATAAAAAAATAAGGCACTCAAGGAAAATGTTGCAGGTGCTTAAAAAAAGCACATAAACCTTGAGTGGGAAAAGGAAGGTGGGGAAAAAGGACATTGAGAGAATGCAGAAATGCACTCCCAGCCAGTTCAGAACTGTCACAGCTGGAGGTAAAAAACAGCCTCTATCCAACCCCAACTCTCTTGGAGGCCCGAACAACCTGCTAGCTTGTCAGCATATCTTTTAGCAGCCTACAGCACGTGTCGGACTCTTTGATGTGGTCTGGGTGTTGATATGTGTATGCCAGTGTCAGTCCACCAAGTTCCACCAGCCTCTGACCAACATCGCAGTAGCAACCCATTTCATTTAACACGTCACAACAGTGAAAGTGCAGCCTGCACCATGTAATTTGGCTGTGTTCCACAAACATTGTGTTTATTTTTTACCTTGTTTTGTTAGCCATTATTATAGAGAGTCCTCGGTTTATTTGCAGTGTCCATATTCCGTTGCACGTTTTTTTCAATCTATCCTTGAGAAGCATTCCTCCTACCTTATCGAGTACCTTTTAATGCCAATGATTTAAAAAAAAATGTATTGAACAATATGAAGACGAATGTGATTCATAGCTGGGTCTGATTGAAGAAAAATCTAATCAGATGAAGAGAATGTCTTCCAATGGGAACAAATAGTGCTAAATAGGGGGCGACCACAGCTCCTAAAAAAACACACACCATGTACACCTACGCACACCACCTTTGTCAAAAACAGGGGCGATCTCTAGTAAGGGAAAATTAGACTCACAGAGGTATTCTCCTCTTTAAAATTGTAATTTGAATTGAATCGAAATCTGAAGAACAGATAGCGGCATGATCCATAACCTGGAATTACTTTGGTGGGCATCGATTGCAGGTTGCACCCGTCACCTGATCTGCCTTCTAACTCAACAAGGCAAGAGCCTGGGAGAAGCACAGTGCTCCCCTCTTACCCTCCACCCATTGTGGACAGCCTTGTCAGTGCGGGTTATATGCGGCCTGCCAAGATGAGGTTCGAACCACAGGACTTGCATCATCGTAAACTGTGCACTCCTGCGCTGCTGTTGTGCAATTGGTAATGTTTGAAGCCTATTGGAGCAGCAAATGCTCTCCTGGGGTTGCTCACTCAAATTTCTGCTCCAGGATTTTTACGTTTTGTCGGCAGCCTTTCAAGTATGAGCCCTTGCCCAGGCCCCAAACCCAAAAATGTAACCCTGTGAGACAGGGAACAACCGCATTACTAAATGGTCTAGATTTCATGTTTGTGATAATCCCTGCAAACACGCTCAGATGGCAATTTGTTCAATAGAGAAAAAGTCACAATTCTCTGTGTTTGATGTTTCCTCCCCTCTATAGTTGGGATTGTTTGATACAAAAATATGTTTTTGTGGGAGCGGTGGGGAACATTTGTGTTCGTGTTTGCAGCAAACAGGGCACAACTAAACCTGTTTCATGTTCCCCATTCAAACCGTGATGCCAAAGAAATCAAACACACATTGCTATGTGTTAAATTCCTAATCAATGACTGGCATTGATTAGGTGGGTACCGTGCAATTGTTAGACACAATTAAAATGTTATTTTTATTATATCATGTTTTCTATTATGTTATATTTTCTATTTATTCATGAATAGGACCGCCAGAGGCAAGGGATGTAGCAACACTTTAAAGCGAGAATTGATCTTTACCTTGAATGGCATGCATTGATTAGGTTGGTGCCGTTGTTAGATACACATTTAAAACATGTATTTTTGTATTTATTCATTTATTTATCCACGCGACCGCCAGAAGGCAATGGCAGTAGATACATGGACGGTTGGGCTGTTCCGCTTAATCTGGAGTATAAAATAACACTTTAAAGCTTGTTGCTAATCCCTGTGTGCGATGGGCGTGGGCGATGGCAGGGGTTCCCCCCCTCTGGCCAGATCATTTGATGTTGCCTACAGAGCGACTGGCGTCAGTTATAAGGTTGTGATTGGATGAACACTGTATGCCCGGGCATGGGTTTGAACTGAAAAAAATAAATCATAATGCGGTATTGCGTTATCAGTGAGCAGATTTGGTTCAGTTCACAGGGTCAGGGGATGGTGTGGGTTGCTACTAACATGCTTAAAGCAACCTCCTTTAGCCTCAGCGCTACTCGCTATTCGATTCTAATGGAGAACACACACGTAGAACACAGTCACACACATACTAAAACCCTCGCCTTGCCTTCTTCAATGAGTCTTCTGATGAGCATTTGGCCTTGCGCTGAATGCGTTGGCACTGATAAAAGAAAAAGTCTAGGGTGCCAGAATTATTTTAGGTGGAGGTGAACGCAGAGATAAAAAGCATGCATATAAAGAGGAGGAGAGTGTCTTGGGGCACGCGAGAAACACATCTCAGAATAATCCTGAGTAACCCCCCCTCCCTTCTGACAAAAGATGAATGAGAAAATAGCGTCTTAGCGTAGGGTGAGCATATACTGGAGTGGGAGATCTCTATGTGTGCACGGGCTCTATGTAAGTATGTGAATTCATACAGCGTTTTGAATTGCATCCCTACCTGGGTGTGGGACTCAGGCGTGAACATGGTACTGTTATTGAGAAGCCATTTAACATAAACTCCATTGTTCAGGCTGGGCTTCCTAACAATGCCCACAGACGATGGACCCCTCCCCTCTGAAAGGCCAATAACATCGCATTATTATAACCTTGAGACGGTGATTGTTGCAGCCATTAGTTTGATGTTGTCCCTGTAGAGATTCAATTAGGAGATTGTATCAAGTCACGCCACTTCAGAGGCAAGAGTGGAATAATCCATTGATTTTCTGCTCATTGATGTGCCCATAACATTTCTATCCAAATGAATACCATTTTACTCTCCACTGGGGGCTCATAACGCAATGCCATTATCTACTGGAAAGAGATCGCCGAGGACGTTGACTGATGAAAAGCATCTGCCAACTCAAAATGTCATGAACAGATTTGTTCATCGCTGGCCTCGGTCCGATGCGCTAAACGGACATGTTAACCCGTGTGAGTGTGTGTTGCTGTGACTGAGAGGCACCGTGGCTCAAGGGGAACATTAGAACAGAGTAATCAGAGCAGACGCTCGTTAGATTTGGCGTTCATGGCCGAAGCGTTAAGCAGCGCTCGCTGATGTATGGAGAAGTGTGCCAGATGTCTCTTGGAGATGCGGGCTTAATTTGCGGGGACTAAAATAGCAGCAGCGGCATCAGCCGTGGCAGCGGCATCAGCCGTGGCGGCGGCGGCGGCTAGCCCTAGTGTTCTTAGATCATTGAGCTTGTCGTTGTTAGCGTTAGCGCAGAGCCCAGCTTGTTGCAGGGCCCCTCCCCTCCCGCTACCACCCCAGCTCGAGTAATGATGAGATTACACTGGCAGAGGTTTCCTCCTGCTTATGGGTTAGATAAGAGCATGGGCACCAATCTGTTGAGCAACAAGACAGCTGTTACCATATAAATGACACTTTGCTCCCTAACTGGACGACTGAGGGCTGCCCCACCGGAATAGTAGGTGAAGGCCAATGAGGGGATCATTATTTTCCACAAAATCACATCCGGAAAACCCATCCCATTGGAATCCATCCATCATTCCCCCCCCCCCCCCCCCCGCCCCTCCGCTACAGACCTGGTTGTAGCAGTTCAAGCTTTTTCAGTTCCATGACAAGACAGCTTTGTCTGCTCTTTATTTACAGAATCACCACAACCAATAGAGGAAACTGATTCCACAATGCTTCCTTTTGAATAGAAATGCATTTATTCGCAGTGTCATAACACAGCAATGGCACATTTAATATGGTTGGATCATTTTGATGGATGGTGTTTTAGAAAATGTATTGCATTGTTGCAATGTTGTTCCAATAATGTAGTAGACTACTAGTAGCAATAGTCTCAGGTTTCCAAATGTAATTCTATGGTCGGTAAGGTTTAATTTGCTGATGCACGATCATCACACCAGCCCCATACCCTGTTATTGAAATGAATGACTATATTGTTTAAACGAGACATCATTGAGATTTACAGCATCTTAACCAAATGTGGTTGGAATGAACATAACTTATCATTCAACAGAGGAAGTCTGCTTGCAGGTGGGGTAAGGAGTCTCCCCCGGGCACAATCTGTCAGGTGTAACACAAGGCTTCAATAATCATGGAAATATGCCACAGTCACTAGCTAAATTAATGAATGAATTATGATCAAACCTACAGAGTGAATAATTCAACACTTTTGAATACTGAGCTTGAATTTCTAAAATCCAAAATCTAAATGTTTGAAGTGAAATTGCAATTAAGAAATTATCTTGATTATATTTTGATTTAGAATATTTTTTGAAAAAAAGAAGAGCCACATTTGCCATTGTTTTATGTTTTTTTCCATACTTTAAAGAACATTTAAAATGCATAAGAATATTGGTAGAGATAGTCAATAAGGCATAAGGTCATCTCATGGTGTGAGAAAGTGATTGATATCAGTTTCCTCAATGCCTGGGTCAAACCGTGTAATGTAGCCTAGTTTAAATCTCAACAAAGTCTCTGTTCAATTCCATGACAGCTGACATGAAATATTTATAAATCCTGCTAAATGTATGTGTGTGTGCGAATGGATGATGTACCATGCAGATTTATTTGTGGATTTGATTTTGTTTGCGGCTTACTAACGTATTACCGCAGGTTAAAGACCCAGTAAACAAGAAACCCTGTCTGAATTCTATCCGTTGTCAAAGTCAGTATTGGGGATATTAAGACAGCCTTGAGCCATGAAAAAAAAGTGACACCAGGAACAAAAATCTTCAGTCTGAAATAGCCGAGGTCTAATAAATACTTGATTAACCCTATTGTTTAAAAATAAAGCCAACTCCCAAAAGCAGCATACATACACCACAAGTTTGCCTTCCGCCCTTTTCTCATTGTCTCAATGTATGTGAAGTAAAACAGGTCATCAGCACAAAAGATAGCATAATAGGAATGATTGGAAAAGACAATTAGACAATTGTGTCGTATCCTGTTGCATGCTTAAAAATAGTCATGAATGGGACTTAAAGTGTGTTAATATTCTAAAGACCCTCTTCCCAGATGTGTTATCGTAGGACAAGGTGTCACTCATAACACTATGTTATAAGTGACACACTTTATTTTGTATGTTGTATGTCTGTATGTGAAAATGTTAAGAAGGTCAGGATGGACACTATATTTATGGGTAGTTAATATGACCACATGACGGAAAGAAAGAGTGAATTATTCATGTGACGTGTCTTCTACCTTCACATTTCTCTTCCTTACTTATGTCAATCATTTACAGCAATCTTAGATCATCATTCCTTCAAAGAAGAAACCAGATATAGTAAGTGATAAAAAACAGACAAAACATGTCAATCCATTGCCAGGGGGAGAGCCCTATTCATCAAGTCTTCGGCATAACCCTTTCTTTTTTTATCGCCTATGATGTATTATCATAACTTACACTTACAGATAAAATCTAACTTACAGATTTAGTCTCAGAGCCAGATGGTTCTGAGACAAAATAATAAAGAAACTAGTTCTACTGATGCGCCTCATTCGCCTGTAATATGTAGTGGCTGGCCAAGAGTTATTTAAGGTCAGTTTGGAATTATTGGATCATGGCCAAACCAAGGTCATAGACGGGGTGGTGTGCAATGTACCATGAGGAATAAACACTGATGAGTGTCAGTATTGATTAAAAACGCTGTGTGCAACATCACAAACTTTCCACACAATTCACATAATCAACATTCAAGGCATATTCCCCAGTCTCCGTTTAATTAAAAAATTCCGTTGGCAACGTGGACCTAATATGGTAACAGGTTATTCACCTACACAGTTCCGTCATTAGGCCAATTAGGATAATGAACTCCCTTAATTGCTACTCCTGAAAGACACACTGACTGCCAAACACAGCACTGTAGTGGAAGAGGTTTAGGCGTCTGTCTGCCAAAAGCTCACAATTCATTCACAGCCAACCTACTTTACCAAAGAATGTGAAGTAGAACGTCTTGAATGTTGGCCTATTTCAGAGTAACGAGAACCGCTTTCATATCAAACTCCACTGTGATCTATCTATTGCTAATAAAAACCTAGAGACCCAAAGCTTTTTACTCAAACGCTAATTGTTCATTCCTCCGTTTGAAGCAGAAGTAGGGGAGAAAGAGACTATATTTAAGATGTAATTCATGCGATAGGGGGCGCTCCTCCTCACTTACTGCCATTGTGGAAAGAACTGCTCACCATTCCCCTCACGGCACAAAGAATTGGCCGCTATAATCAGCCCTTCAGCGCCTCTGCTAATCTTTTGAGGAACACAGTACTGCTTGATATCTATGAGCACATATCACTTCTAAACCTTTTTCCTTGGCTGTGTGAACATGTGGGCGCACTATACCACGCTGGTTTGTCCTAAATCTGGGTGCGTGCACAGATCAGCCTGTCAAGGCTTGTGTCAGATTGCATGCTTGGTGTGGTGGACAAGTGGCGTCATTCTATCAACAGCTCAATAGCAGCCATCGTTGAGAGTAAATGGAATATGGAGTTGTTTTAAAATAGCTCCCTGGTGTTTTTTCCGCTGCAAGGACACTTTTGAGAGTGTGAGTAGTAAAAAAGATTGGTACAATATCAGCTGTATGTTCACAAGCACATAAATGCCTTGCATGGGTTTGTATAGAACCACAATCATTTTAAAACCGTAAGTTTGTTTTATTTATTTTTGCGATTGCACTTTAGAATGTCGGATCCCTTCCAATTGATGATGAATTACAAAATATTGTTTTTCATTGTGAGATTGGATTTTAAATTGGTTACCGTGTCACACTACACCCCATAGTGGAAAAGACAAAGTGTTTGTCAAACATGGCAATACAACGCATAACCAACTTTCCCACACACCCAAGCTATAAACAAACATTTGATGACATTGCTAAAAATGTTTGCGTTTTTTGACCGTGCATCATTGCTGAAACCATTGCTTCCAATTTCTGTTTACTAGGGCCAGCAATCCCTGTAGGAGTGGATGTACAAGTGGAGAGTTTAGACAGTATCTCTGAAGTGGACATGGTAAGGAACACCCCTCCTAAGCACAGGTGCTATCATTAGGTTTGTGCTCTGGAACAATCATTCAAGTTTATGATGTCGTCAACAAGGGAACTGCAATTAAATTTTTCCTTTTTATATAGGCAAGGAAAGTATATTAAGACAGTCACGGTACAGGCTCCTGACAAGAACCACTCAGCCAATCAGAATCAGCAGGCAATCGGCAACGAACGCCAATCAGCATGTGCTTTGATAGTACCATCAGATGTCTATTAGCACTGTGTGAACAAGCAACCTTTAATGAATTATTAAATCAGGAGGCAGGCATAGTCTTAAAAAATACCTAATGATTTTTGTAAAATTTGAAAAACGCGTATTAGAATATTTTCTTATGAAAACCCTTGGATCTAATGTGTATTATTCAAGTAAATCAGCCAGAAGTTTCACTATGTTGTGCAAAGTTCTGTGAACTCAGCATCACTAACTCCCTAAATGATAGTTATAAATAATGACAATATTCTTTGTCAGATAATTCTCCATAGTTCAACGTTTGCATGATATGATCTGGATAAATATAATTACACATGCATTGGATTGGATTTTTTGATAGCTGAGGTGAAAATTTTAATTCTACTTTGGACACATAACAATATGCTAATAGACGATACGAGTGGGACAATGAAAGATGACTGATCTAAAGTAATGATTCACAGCAAGGATTAAAGTTACATTGTGTAGGAGAGTAACACCGCAACAACTCCTAAAGAGCTAAAGGGCTCTTTGCACTGGCAAACGGACCAAAGGAACACCCAATGGAGAGAACATCATAAACCAAATCTTTTTATGTCAAAATAAATGTCAAATTTTGCAGAAGCACCCACAGATGTGTGAAAATGGTTAAAAAATGAAAATGGTTAAAAAAAAAAGTATTTATTCATTGATTGAATGTTGTTGTCTCCCCAGGACTTCACAATGACGCTGTACCTGCGTCACTACTGGAAGGACGAGCGCCTGTCGTTCACCAGCAGCACCAACAAGAGCATGACATTTGACGGGCGCCTGGTCAAGAAGATCTGGGTGCCCGACGTGTTCTTCGTCCACTCCAAGCGCTCGTTCATCCACGACACCACCACGGACAACATCATGCTGCGCGTCTTCCCGGACGGACACGTCCTCTACAGCCTGAGGTACGAGGCCCCGTCTTAGTGGTTATCACCATGATGAACTGATCAAGTGTCAAATCTATCATTACGGGGAAAAAAACTATTCAAGAAAGAATAATTATTGGCATTGTGATTACAAATTGCGACGTGCAAATGTAAATCAGCATGGAAACGAAATTCGAATAGAAACCCTAGTCAACCAGAGGTGTGTAATTCAATAACATTTTTGGATTCATAACTCACTTTTATGCTCTTTCAGTGGTTGTGTGAACCCCCTTTACAAGGCTTAATCATTCTGTGGCCAATGATCTACAATAATCTACAAACTATTTATTAGAACATCAGAATCGCAATCTGAATCGATTTGTCCTGAAACAAAAGCAGTTTCTTAGCAAGAATGAGAGCCAGTGCAAAGTTTTCAAACAGGAACCGTTTTTATCCCTATCTTATCCCCCCCCCCCCCCCCCCATGACCCTGCAAGCTCTTTGTGTTCACACCAACGTTGCTCTGTGTGGATGTCGTTTTGAGAGTAAACGTTTTTTCAAGCTAAAATTGTCCACATTGAGAAAGCTAAAGGTAGACAAGGAAATTCGACCAGGACTTGACCTTGAAAAATATCGGTTCAGTTATGTTGGACAAAGGCCTATATGTTTTATATTCCACAAGGCTATCGCAGTAACAAAATAGCCTCCCTCCGTGTTCGAAGGATTCTTGGTAAAACAAAGGACCGATTCATACTGTAGATTCTGAATCAGTGAAAGACTGCATGCCAGCTGTCCTTGAATATGTAGTGCCCAATGATTAGGTGTTCAATGTAATAAGGCATCATTGTACTGCATATATTCAAAAATATTATATATATGTCTTGATGATCAGTTGATAAGGATGTGGGCTGATGAATCAGAATCACACTCAGACACTGATAGGTTTTTGTTTACTTTAGAGTCAACAGAGTGCTGTGATGTAGCAGAATTGTGCACTTATGAGAGATTCTTTGAGGTAGTGGGTTTTTGAAAAGATATGCTAAGACTTCTGTTGAATGAAAACAACATGATCACTTGTTGCTTGATGTATTTATATCAGGCAATTTCTGTTGAATGTTAATAACATGATCAGTTGTTGCTAGATTTATTCATGGCTGAGGCCACTGATTTTGATTAATAATTTGAATATGAATGAAATTAATAACAAGTGTATTTGTAACAGATTGTTACACCAACATTCATTGTTAAAAGGTTCAATGTCTTTTGATCTGCCAGATTAATTAAACCAATTTTGAATTCAAAATGAAGGGTATTATTGAGAAATATAATACATGACGTATAACAAAGGTTAATGTAGAAATGTGTGATCGGACTGCCCTATTTTTTGTTAGACAAACAAGTTGTGAAGCATTTGATCTTAAGGAAGGTAGTGGCCAACCACAGTACATTTGGATGTGAGAACGGCAAAGTTTGGGCCCCATTGCAGCCGCCCCCAATGAGCAGGTTGATCAAAATATGAAGTGAACAAAAGTAAATACTCACTACTCATGAATGGATAATTATTGGTAAAACATTTATTCCTATATGTTTGTTCTGCCATGACCATTGCCCTTTATGAATGGATGTGGCAGCTCCATTAATAATCTCTTTATAATGTATCACTCTCTCTATTTGCTTTGACTGAGCCTCTCCATAGCTATGGGTCAAAGGTGTACGCAAATACAACTTAAGTCATTTCTGAGTGTGGTCTTGGTAATAGTCATTCACAGGTGCCTAATGCAGCTGTATGTGCAAAGCATTTGACATTATTAGCATTTGGCTGATTGCCATATTATCTCGTTGATTCTTGAGTCGGGACAAAACATGTTTTAAAAAACTTTTTTTTAAATGCACACTATATTAATTAGAGTTATATGTTTCTGCAGAGAAAGGTCTTAGCTATTTAACCATGTAAAGGAACAGGTTCTGAATAAAAACACACTTTTAACAAATTAACATGTTTCCCATCAGAACTGGATTTGTGTCAACTCTACCAGACACAGTAAAAAGTATAAATGAAATACAATATATAAAATTAAGTTGTGATTTCACACTATTCTGAACACCCAGATTTCTAAATATTTGCATTTTCAAACTTTTTTTTTAATTTCAATATTGTAAAAACAAATTCCTTAAATAAATAAGACACAAGAGGATGTAGATCAGATGGTCCTTTATTACAAAAACAACATAAACTGAAGGAAGTTTTTTTTTTCACCAAAAAAAACCAAAAACATACATCTAACACTGTTGACGAAGATCTGAAGGTGTTGACGAAAAACTGACAGTGTTGACAAAAAATGTGTGTGCATTGCTGATTATTGAAAAAATATGCTTTTTAAACACTACTACTAAAACTACTCCTTGTTATTAGAGTATATAACTTACTGCCAAGCAAATTATAATAAACATATTGCACATACACTGTTTCCAACTATCAAAAAAACAATAAGGGAAACCAGGGGCCCTCCTCCCACTCTGTTTTTATCTACCTCCCCTACACCACTTCCTGCTCTCCTTTCTCATACACCTCTTCTCCTCTTCCTTTCCTCCTTTGTTAGTAGTCATTTACTTGGTCTTCATCCTGATTTTCTTTTTTAAAGTGGCGTGTGTGTGTGTGCACGTGTGTGTGTGTGTGTGTGTGTGTGTGTGTGTGTGTGTGTGTGAGTGTGGCTGGGTGTGTGTGGTTGGGTGTGTTGGATGTGTTATTGCCCTGCACTGCCTACTTCATACTCGGTGTGATCTTAAATTGGCTCTACTATTTCGAAATGCACACGCAATTTCCAAAAAGGGAAGGCCATTTCAAGAATTCGAATGGCACTGCACGTAAGTTAATTTTTTATTTTCTATTAGGCCTAATGCAATAGTTTGTTGATGTCGAAAAACTAGCATGTTGGATAACCTTAGAGCTCTGCTCACTTGTTTGGCAAACTGCTGCTTTCTGTCAGTCTGGTCAAAACAGATGTCAAGTGTGTGTGCTAAGAGGTAGGGCTGTCCCGAATACCATTTTACAGGCTTAGAATACTCGTTGGATATTCCAAGCGAGTATTCCAATACTCGTTCAAAAACAACATTAATAATTGAACAGTAAAAAAGTCGGAGTTCCTTACTTTGCTGTTCTGTTCCAAATCAGCTGTCATCTGTGCCATCGTAGCCCTTACAGGAGTTTATCAATTCATCCCGTATCGTGCATATAAATCCATACAAAGATCCAATTTTTAGTCGTTTGTGTCCATATTAAATCCATCATTGACCGGGTATTCCTTTGACAAAAGCCAGTCTGTGAATGCGCAATAGCAGGGCTGCCTAGCGAACGTACACAAACAGATACGCTAATGAGTTCCTATATATATATATTATATAATTTAATGTATTCTGACGTTTTTCAATGTGTCTTGCACTTATTAAGTCATTGTTTCTTGTTCTTGTTTCTTCATGGCCTGTTTTCAAATGTTTAATTTTGAATGCATAGGCAGAGTATGAGTCTTCCTATACCGAGAGGATACATCTGTTGCATTATAGGGGCATATTTCATTAAACATCTCGTTGAATTGAAGAAATGAAAAGGCCAGTGCACTGAAAAAACAAATGTTCCTATTGACTTATGATGGTGTAGCCATGCATGTTGTTTTATTGTTTTTTATTGAAAATATTTTGTATAGACAAATTATCCCCAAACTTGTCATCGTAACACCTTTGAAATAAACATGACTTAACATGGCAGATACCTGTGTATTGTTTATCATATGCGGTAAGAGTGTAACATTTTCAACTCAGTTCCTTGGTAGCACCTACTTACAGTAAAAATCACTTCTGACGGAAAAAATGATGTGTATGAAAAACACTTTTCTTTTCTTTTTTTGTTACTATTGTATTGTTTAAAATGTCTGCATATATTCAAAAAAATATAGTATATAAAAAGTGGCTGGTAAAAAAGATGAGTGGCTGGTAGATTTTTAAATCTACCTGCCACAGTGGCTGGTGGGCAAAAAAGTTAATTTCCATCTCTAGTGTGTGTGCGTGTGCGTGTGTGTGTGTGTGTCGGCGCAGCGTTAGTTCGTTGAGTCACAGTTCTGTTCGGGCTGCGCACGGTGTGTGTCTTCAGTTTCAGTGTAAATGGTGTGGTGCAGGGATTACAGATACCGCAGCAGGGATAGCACTTCGGGATGTGCGATGGCTGGCAGGGCAAACTTCTCCTGACACGTCCCCAGCTTTCGGGCAGCTCTAGGCAACCACGCAGGACAGCGTCATTCCTCGTAATAATCACATGGAGAGCCTCTTTCCCCCGTCGCTTTCACTGACGTCCAGACTCAGTCCACAAAGAAACGCTCAAAACCGCCGCACTACTCCCAGCGACCGAGTTGACTTCAAATCGTACGAGACTTAACTTAGCACTAATAAAACAAAACGAAAAAAACAACATGCAACCGCCTTACTTCGCATTGCACACCGCCGGGGTCCTTCACTATCTTCCGCTCCCCCTTCCCGCTCCTTTTCTCTCCCGCCTCTTTCCTTTTCCGGGTCCGTCATGCGTCTTAAAGGCGCAGTCTATTTGTACCCGTTACACCTGTAACTCTCTTCTTCCACCTTTGTCTTTCCTTCTCTTGCTTAGCATGTTTGCTCTCTTGGTCACTGTTTAATTTTTCCCTTCTCTTTCGTTGGTACTCTCTATTTCTTCTCCTTTTTGTCCTCAACTGACAATTTCTGTCTTGCCATGCTTTCCTACAATACAAATTGAAATAATGAAAATTTTACTTAAATAAGACTATAGAATCAGATTTCTATTTACTTGACATGATTGATTGATGGAAGGATGGATGTAAAATCCTCAAGGTGCGGGATGTAGTTTTCATAACCAGATGTTATGAAAATCTACACACTGGCTTCTCATCTCTATCGATATATAGATATATGTTCTGGGAAAGTTACATGTTATGCAATAATAAGCAGACCACTGCCTGCCCATCCTCTACAAGTCAGATGTGTATGGTTAAATAATGTAATGCATGCTATGTATGTACATTTATGTGTAAATAAAACCCTGAAATAACATTTTAACCCTTTACTATAGTCACAAATGATATTATATTAGCACATTAAGAGGTTATTGGTGGATTTGTCAACTCTGTCAGCTTATAGGTCAACTCCGTCAGACATAAAACCTGAAGGATTTGACGTCTGACGGAGTTGACGTAAGGACATCCTAATTTTCCCGCCAAAACATGTACTGTACACTGCAGCTAGCTAGTTTTTCCTCAGTTGCTAAGTTTTCCAATAACCTCACTAAAATGCTTAAATTCAATCCTCCATGGTTTAAAAAAAAGTATCTCAACAGAAAGATAGTATTGACATGGTCCAGCTGTGACCATAGGAATATTGACATTGATTGTCTAAAATACTAAAAAATGTAAAACATACCAGAGCATGTGTGGTAGTCTTGCATTCACCACAGGCATGGAGATGAAAAGGGGTCCTCAGGGATATAGCTGACCATGCTTTTTCCTGATTTATTGAGGCTTATGAAGAAATCTGACGGAGTTGACAGAAACTGAGGACACAACTTTGACAGGCAGATTTTTATGGAAAATATTGTTTGATGTTTACTTCATGCATTGTTTTTTATATTTATACCCCTTCTTTTTTATTTGATGTATATGTTTTCACAATTGTAGAGCTTTTTTAAAGTTTTTTGGGATGGTCAACATTGTGACCTCTTGCTGAGGACAAGTGCAATAACATTGACCTTCTAACCACAGAACATACATTTAAACAAATTTTCCCCAAAAAGATAAAAAAGTATATTCTAAAAATCACATAGGTATATACAATTCCTTTAGATTTAACTTTGTAAGTATGTCAATCATGATGAATTTCTTCATTTTTGATATAAATTAGACTTTTCTATGTAGGACATGTTTTGCCCCGACTCTCAAGAATCAGTGATCAATCTTTTTCATAAAATTCTGCTTTTGTTGCACATACCTCTGATGAGAAGAAATGCCGCTGGTATATGCCGTCTTTGAAATCCTTTTGGTCGTTAATAAGTTAAAAAGCTTCTGTAGCCCAATGGTGGCAACGGCCATTTTCATGGCCATTGCTATTGTCCTGGTTTCTATCCTACACAGCAGCAATTGGACAGAATCCAATGTCATGTCATAATGGTCAAGTACAAATAGTGTGATTTGTGCTGTAAGAGGTGTTTATCACAAAGCAGAACAACATGTACATACATATTTTGTGAACCAAAACCAAAACCGAGAAATGTTCTGTTCAGAATCATTAACATTTAAGAAAAGGTCTTGCATGAGTCATAGCACTCATGGTGTCACTGAATTCACTTCAACACGTTAGAGAATACGAGGAAAGTACACAAAGTGTAGCCAACACAAAGAACACTACTGGAAAAGCATTTATTGTGGTTGATGTTCAGTCATTGAAACATGTTACACAGATACACTTTAAGAAACTGCTCACCTGGAGGACTTTGATAAATCCGGATGAATTAAGTTCTTGTTGTACAAGCATTGCTAGGAACATTCATTCAACCAGTTTAAAAAACCCATCCTTGATCCTTGAGAATCTTGTTCAGTAACACCATAAGTGAGTATTCACTGTGGAAGTACCCAGATCAACAAAATATTGACGATACTATAATTATTATTCAGGACTATCGTTACGGTGTAGTCACCATAAGCAGGGCCAGGCCACTATTCTTTAAAAATGTTACCCAGCTCTGAACAGGAAGCTATATTAAGCACTCCTTATCAAGAGAGGGTCGTAAGGAGCACCCAGGGTAACAAAATAAAAAAAAACACCCAAAGATGATTAACAAGACAGTACTATATAAATATGGGGGGGGGGGACATCTTTGAATCCATTAGAAGGAGCCTGACATTTAAAGGGCACAAAAAACGGGGAGGTTTACATTATCATATTCTTTATGAACATTATTATACTCTTTATGAAATGCAATTATCAAATATGCTGTGTTTGTGTGTGTGTGTACACGTGTGTCTGTGTGAGCACGGGTGCGTATGCTCATGGTGTGTATGCGTGTGCGTGTGTGCATGTTTGTGTTTTATGTGTGTATATGTGTATGTGTGTGTGTTTTAATCTGTGTGTGAGTGTATATGTTTATATGTGTGTGTGTGTGTGTTTAATAATGTGTGTGTGTGTGTGTTTGTGTGCGTGCGTGCGTGCGTGCGTGCGTGCGTGCGTGCGTGCGTGCGTGCGTGTGTGCGTGTGTGTGTGTGTGTGTGTGTGCGCGTGTGCTTGGCTGGTATTCCCACCATGATATGCTCATCATTTTCCACAGCCCTCCTCTGTGTTTGTTATTTTCGTTGCAACCCTTAGAGCCGGTGTTCACTAACTTGTGAGGAGAGCATGCAGGCGATAGTGTCCCACACAGCATGGCTTCCCCTGGGGGCTTTCATCAGCATGTCTATAATATCCCAGTGTGCCTTGTATCGGGTGTTCATTGCTCTCCATGCTTCTGTGTTGAACAGGGTGACGGTTACAGCAGCCTGCAACATGGACTTCAGCCGCTTCCCACTGGACTCCCAAACATGCTCGCTGGAGTTGGAGAGTTGTGAGTGTTGGAGAACATCATTTATATGAATCGGTATATTAATAATAATCTATTTTATTATGGTTGTTTGTTGGAGGAATTGCATCTCCCTGTCAGAGGAAATTTACTCAATCAAACCCTGGCTGTTGTAACAACCAGAAATCTGCCATTTGGCTCAAATGTCAAATGATCAATGAAAAATCGAATTAAAAAGGGAAAACAACATTTTTGCAAAACAAAATGCAAGAATGTAGCACATAACAACATGATTAAATGGTAAGAAATACGGCCCTGAAATGGGATAACAATAAAAAATAAATAAGGCATAACTAAGAACTCTTGGCCTTACTAAGTTAACATTAATGAATCAAATAACACATGACGTGAAGCGTTTCAACCTCAACAGCGTAAGCACTCTCTCAACAACAAATCCAACATTTGCGCAGTTAAGATCTTTTGTGGCTTGGGCATTCAACCAATCATATTAACTGTGGAACAAGAAGCAGTGCACTTATGTTGTTAATCACCAGCGTGCACATTGACTAAATCATGATGTGGAGGCAAATACAGAGACTGGTGAGAGACAGACCGAGAGGGAGACAGAGTACGTAAGGTCATGTCCGAATGCATCTGCAGGGTAGTCCGGGTTAATTGGCATTCAAAAACAGGCATGTCACTCAAGAGCTTAAAATAATAAACAAGTGAGTAGCCTTCCATTAGTTCACCTGGTGGATGGAACCCTGGACGGGGACCAAGCTAAGTGCATCACTGTTCCCTGTGCTACAGACAACAATTAATTCACAGTGTCTCAGCACCACCACCATTTTATCATTTGAAAGATTGGAATCCTTCCAAAGAAATTGCCTCTCCTTTTCATTGTGTCGCTAAATATAGATGCCTCAGAGTGCTGCTGATTGGTGGGTTGTTTTGCTGTTAATCACTTCCATGGAGTTGGAAATCATCCCACTTGAGCCTGATTTTTTCGCCAGTGATATTAATTGAACCTGTCCGGCACTTTTAACGGCTTGGATTTTTGGAAGTCGTTTTGTCTCATCATTGAATGTATATATTTTTAAATATCAAGATTCGATTTCCCGATTTAAAATAGATTCTGTAGTCAGTACATAGGGTTACTGGGATGTAGTCCAGTCCACTGTGCACTAAGAAAGGCGGCGTGGCAAATTATGGCATGAAAGCAGAATGTCCTCTGTATTGGATTTTGTAATTTTTATATTTTAAAAAGTTATAATAACTGACTACAATAATGTAAACACACAAGACAAAAGGAAAAAAAATCCTCAGACTATGAGAAGGTTTTTACACCCCTAGTATTTATAAGGCTGTTATGACTGAACAGGTAATCAATATCTGGTATCCAGTATCCAGATCTGGACTGCCCACTTCAAGGCCTCACAATGATAAGATAACTACATGCAGGCTGAACCCATGCAAATCATATTTCCCAAACCAGACCTCACTGTGCTATCTCTACACACAGAACGGTTCTGTGAAATTGGCACTGATATTTCTACCTTGGAAAGAACAACCACTTAGAACATCAGCACCACATGCAAGAAAAAGGGCATCTTGAATGATTATTTAAAGCTGCTGTAGAGACTTTGAAGATTTTAAACAAAATCTCCCTCACTGCTACTTCCCTTGTTGGCCCACTATTGGGTGTTGCATTTCACACACCTGGGATTGACAGGCAAGATGGATTCATTAAACTAATCCGGTAAGCGATGCCCAGATGGGTCAGAAATCAGCTGGCAGTGGTTGAAAAACGGCTAAAAATCAAGGTAGGGGCAGTCAACTCGGTGCCAATATTCTCAAAAAGTATTTCACAAACAAAAGGCCATCGCATAGCCATGGCATTTCCAACAAATTCAACTCAAGTGATAGCTTTTTTTTAGCTTTCCCAACAGCACCTTTAATTGCATGGCGTTTGCTTGGCGGATGTGTGCCAGATGCCTACACCGACGAGGACCTCATGCTGTACTGGAAGAGTGGCGACGAGTCCCTCAGCACAGACGACCGAATATCATTGTCTCAGTTCCTCATCCAGAAATTCCACACCACATCCCGCCTGGCTTTCTACAGCAGCACAGGTATACAATCAAGGGAACACATCCCCTGTACATTTTCTGAGCACACCCACACACACGGTTTACATTGAGATGTAGAGAAAACAAGACATAAAGGCACAGGAGTAAATTGAGCTACAAAACTGCTGCAAACCAAATTAAAACACAGAAATGTGTTTGTATGCTTCTTGTTTGGTCGTAAAGCAAAAAGGGCACAGAAGACACAGAGGCCTGTGTTTATGTTGGCAAATACATTGCCAACCGCTTAATAGCTCAACAATTCATGTTTTATTATGATGCATAATGTCGACTATGTTGCTGGCACCAACATGATATTCCCCTGTCAGATCTTTCCAAACAACATCATTTATCCACCCTCCCCCTGTATGATTCTTCCCTCCCTTTTCATTACAGGCTGGTACAACCGTCTGTACATCAACTTCACCCTGCGGCGCCACATCTTCTTCTTCCTGCTGCAGACCTACTTCCCGGCCACCCTGATGGTCATGCTATCCTGGGTGTCCTTCTGGATCGACCGGCGGGCCGTGCCGGCGCGAGTCTCCCTTGGTGCGTCGACAGCCTCCAGAACCCCTTCCAATGCTGTCTGTTGAGCACTCTGCATGCCTGATGAGGGGATGGGAGGATGATTTATTTTTTGCTGATTGATGTTGCGTGGTTTTTGTTAATTTGTAAAGAACTCCCTGAATTCTTTTGGTGTGACTTGTACATTACTTAGCTTCGCTGAGCACTCAATCCATCAACGGCGTGCGCACACACACACACAAATGCGTGCACAGACGCCACCAAGCACACACAGGCCCCCACATTGACACTAAGACACGAAACATGCATTTATTATATGCGTCAGGGTAGGTTCATTTATCGTCGTAATGCTATTAACCATTTTTCACTTTGCTGTGTTTTGTCATGTACTGCGTTTCCTTTTTCCGCCATCTGTTTTCTTTGTCTTTTGGGGTGAGGGGGCTTGATAAGATTCAGATTGTTTACCCACACCCTTCATTCTGGCAGAGCGGCTGACGGGAAACTCATTAAACCGACAAAATGCTAATATTTGACACGAGCGGTTGGACGACGCAGCACTTTAACACTGCGCTGCCCTCCTGTGTGTGTGTTCGCTCTCCAGGCATCACCACGGTGCTCACCATGTCTACCATCATCACGGGGGTCAACGCCTCAATGCCCAGGGTGTCCTACATCAAGGCGGTGGACATCTACCTGTGGGTCAGCTTCGTCTTCGTCTTCCTGTCCGTGTTGGAGTATGCCGCCGTCAACTACCTGTCCACCGTCCAGGACCGGCGCGAGCGCAAGATGAGGGAACGGGCGAGGTCACAGGTAAACATTGCACCAAGTAAGAGGAAAGAAATGGCGGAAAGGTGAATCCTGATGATCATAAACAAACTCGGCGGCATGTGGCTAAGGAGGTAGAGTGGGTTGACTGGTAACCGGAAGGTTGCTTGTTCGATCCCCGGCTCCTCCAAGCTGAGTGTCGAGGTGTCCCCTGAGCAAGACTCCTCACCCTAACTGCTCCAGACCAGCTGGCTTGCCCTGCGTGGCTGACTCCGCCGTCGGTTTGTGAATGTGTGAATGAATGGTCGAATATGAGGCAATATTGTAAAAGCGCTTTGAGTGGCCACTGGTTAGAAAAGCGCTATATAAATGCAGTCCATTTACCATTTAGATATAAAGGATTTAAACTTGTTTACATTGTTTCTAATGAAATTTAAAGGGGACATATTACGAAAACAGCACTTTTCCTGGGATTTTGGGTGCTGTTTTGCAATTCTATATGCATTTCTGAAAGTACCCCGCCTACAGTTACCAAACGAGGGGGTCCGTTTCGGCGCTGACAGTTGAATATTACCTCCCACTTCCCCACTCCCTTCCAATCAGAGCCTAGCTAAGATTTTGCGGACCAGCGGAAGGGCAGCTCCGACGGGGGTAACTCTGCGGCAGCTCTGGTGATGGGAATTACGGCTCTTTTTAGTGAGCCGGATCTCTTGGAACGGCTCACCAACAAGAGCTGGCTCTTTCAGCTCCCATACGGCTCTTCATATTACCGCTTACGTATACCTTTTATAATGGTGCCATGCCGTCATACCGATGGTCATACAGTCTTGGAATCATTTTTTGAGAGTGTTTTCCTGCTTGGAGGAACATACATAGGATTGAGAGCCTGTGTGAAACTTCTGAATCCCTTGTCCTCCACAATTGAGAACGGTTGGAAATCACTTGCAATCATTTTAGCCAATTCTTCATCAATTCTGTTTTGTCTTGCTGGGGTCAAAGGTTTTGAAATGAATTGGCTTATAGAGCTCTGTGCTGCTGTTGGTCGTATGCTACCTGAAGCATGGGGGCCTACTGTAGTAGCAGCAGCAGCAAGAGGTGGAGTATTAGAGGCTATGGCAGAAGCAGGCATACCAGCCTGCCTCTGGTCTTCCAACTGAACAATTGGATGCACAGTCCTCAAGTATCTGTGCAGGTTGTGAGTGGATCCTGCTCGATATGAAATCTTACTATTGCACATTCTGCATTTTGCCTTTGTGTTCTCACACTGGTCAAAATGCATCCAAACGCTGCTTCTTTTCCTTGTCTCATTCATCTTGTGCTCACACGCTCGCACTGTCTCTCTCCTCTTTTCCTCCTGTCAGTCACAGGCAACGTGTGTCGTGCATCGAAATCCCCCGCCCCTCGCTGCTTGTTTTCATGATCAGTTGCTGGCCGCCATGCATGTGCCGTGACACAAATAGCACGCGTAGAATGAATGCATGTAGCACCCGTAACGCGGGAGAAAAAAAAAGACAACGGCTTGCGTTCGGGAGCCGACTCCCATCGTTCACTTAAAAGAGCCGGCTCTTTGGGCCGACTCGTTCGCGAACGACCCATCACTAGGCAGCTCAGCTCCGGGAATACAATCCCTCACTCTGCCGGACTGCCGCCGAGCTCCCCCCGCCAGAGCTGCTGGACTGCTTCCGAAGCTTCGGCGGCAATCCGGCAGCTCCGGCGGGCGTGCTCCGGGAGCTGAACTGCCGCCAAAGCTGGCATCTCCTGCGCGGGAGGAGCTCGGCGGCAGTCCGGCACCTCAGCTCCAGGAGTACAATCCCTTTCTCCTCCATGTCGGGGTTCATGGACTTCAGAGAGTCAAGGCCAAAGTTCCTTTTCCACCAATTCTTCTCAACCATGGCCAAGATATCCCCAACTACGAGGCTTTACTTGTTGTTGAAGTACCAGAGACGTCAGATGCAGTCTTTATGATTCATAATATCATCCGAGGCGCACATAGCTTTTGGCCGTGGCATTAGATATTTGGGGGTTGCCACAATAGATATAGAGCTCCAGGAGTCCGCAAACGGCAACAATCCCTTCTCCTCCATGCTGTGGTTCAGTCTGACAGCTCATTGGTCAATGGGCAGCAGCTCATTTACATTAAAGACATCAGAAACAGCACATTCTGAAGGGACTGAAACAGAGGGGAATAGCGGTAGGCGAGATTTTCTTTCCTAAAAGCCAGCAAACAGCTTCAAAAACATGTTTTCTGGAACTCAAATACTATGTTTACTTGTTGGGAAAACACCATAATAGTCTCCTTTAATCAAATTTGTATAAATTATCCTTGCATTTAGAGATGGTTCCCTTCCTCTCTCCAATTGAGTAGTTTGAGGTTAGTTAGCATTCACATTACGTCTGATACGGAGGCCATTGCCCATCTCCTGACTCCATTGTTGTGTAGAATCCTTAAGCTGTCTTTTATCCTTGTAGACTGCTTCCGTCAAGAGCGTATTGCAAATTAACTTGGCCTGTTTCACCATGGCGGACTTCAGCCGTGGCCAATCCTTAATTATCCATGATGGACACTCCCCTAACCTTTCTTTGCCTTTGTTGTTACTGCCCACAGTGTGAATGTTCCCCTATAACAATCATGCACACCCTTTGCCTCGCTGAAGAAGCTTGGTCATTTGCTTGCCTGTGTCTTCCCATGATAATGCTTGATTAAATCATATACTTTGCTGTCAGGGAAGTGTCCTAAAATAACTGATTTTTCATCAACTATCTACTGAAGACATAATCTTCTATCTTTAAAGATGCTGTCAGTAAGATACAATCGCTATCATTGAGTGGAATTTGTTCGAAATGTCATGACCACTTACCGCTAGTTAGTGATAAGCTCTGTATGAGACAATTTCGATTTTAGGTCGCTCCCGTACACATTTCTGACCAATCAGGGCCTATCTCGCCTGATTGGTACAAGCTATCCATCTTGCCTATTAATCACATGCGCACACACACGGTAATCGCCTCTAAGAACATAATGTTCTTAGCGGTGGCGGAAGATAGGGAGCGAGGTCATTTAATTTCCGTTGTTTATTATCAAAATCTTGCTCTCTCCTGCCCTCTCTTCACAACTCTCAAATCGTGTTTATAACAACTTAAAGTGACCTTTCCTCCCGCCCTGTTCTCCAAGCGCATGATGACGCCTCGTTTAGCATCTAAATTATATTTTTCATGCCAAAAATAGCATAACTCTGTCGTCTCTGTCGTTGTTCTGATCGCCGTTTCTCCTACCTTTTCCCTCAGTCCCTCGCATGCACCTGCGGGATCTCCCACACACGCACCATGGCCATGCTGGACGGCACCTACAGCGAGGCTGACACCAACAGCCTGGCGGGCTACACCGAGGACCCCTTGGGCCCCGAGGAGGAGCAGGAGATGCGCGGGGTGTCGGTGTCCGAGAAGCCCGAGCACATGGTGGTGCACCTGTCGGTGAGCAGCGAGTCCACGGCCACCAAGAAGAAGAGGAGCTTGCGCGCCCTCAACATCATGCAGAACACTCACGCCATCGACAAGTACTCCCGGATGTTCTTCCCCGGGTCCTACATCTTCTTTAACCTCATCTACTGGTCTGTGTACTGCTAAGCACATTGGCCAGGGGGGGAGCGGGGACATGTTTGTACAAAGACTTCCCCCCGAAGCGCCACCTAAATGCTGGAGGACGGATTTTAGTGTATCGTTTTTGTGGAAATGTACAGAGCCGGACGCCTGGACACAGAGAATGGCGCACTGGTGTTGCATTCAGCAAATGTTTGCATGGAGAACCGGAGTTTTGATTTCTTTCTTTTTTGCTTTATGCAGCATTTGAATGTTCTTCTTCTTTGTTTTAAACAAATCTTGTTTTTTTTGTCAGTTGGTACAAAGTACAAAGCAGACAAAAAGCGTTTGATTCTGAAAAGTACATTGTCCTAAGACTTCGGACAATCTATGAGTTAATCTGACAACAATTATTAGGGTGGCATTAAAATCAGCTAGTGTAGTGGTCAAATAGTTTTGTGTGCACTTAAAGGCCCCTCTAGTGTTTTGTGTTCATTTTTTAGGTACCGATATTCTCTTTTTTTAAGGGCAACCCCTTCCTCAAGACATTTCCAGGTTCACAGAGGTGCATTAATGGGAAATAAATGACTTCAGCGACACTATTCAAACCTTGCATAAGAGATTGTCAAAGCTGGCATTTCACCTCACCTCATAAAACATATTCTTTATGCTAGGCAGTTTTAGAGCTACACACATAAAAAATAATCTCAGATGAATGTTTATTACATTTAATAAAAGGAATGTTATTCAACAATGTAAAGAATATCTGTTAACTTTCTATATCTGATTTTAATGGTTTTGAACCACATTTATGTTTACTTTTTATTATTTATTATTATTTTTATTTTATTTCTAAAGACATTAATGTATGAGACAAATCCACCGTCCGGATCAATTAGGGTGATTGCCTCGCTCTTGCCTGATTGACATAAAGCCACGAGTACAGTCTTCTCGAGTTGAACCCTCTCTTGGCCCACTTATCAGGCGATTCAAAGTTCGGCTTTTCAGCATTTATTTTCAGTAACCTTGATTAACCACTGATTATAACTCCTTCGAAGAAAAAAAAGGAATGAATGACACTTTTAAGTTTTCATTAATGTCTTTATGTTTTTATGAAGGCAGTTGGTTATGTTTTTGAAGAGCGCCTTAGTGTGGTCTAACTTCAAACTTCATGTTTGTAATGTAAGGCATAGTAGATGCTGAAGAGTGAAAAGGTTCAAACCAAAGCAAAATCGGACTGTATCATGATGCTTCGAGAGAGATTTTGAAGAAGCTGGAACTTCATGAGGTGCTAAACACTGACAAGAAATATATAAATGAGTACAACCATTCCAGTAAAAGAACAACGGCCACAAATATTTGAGAATTATCTCAATACATGGTTATGAACAAAAGCCAAGTATAGCTCTAAGACCAGCACATTACAAATGTATGTATTTGATCAATACGATAATGAGATCTTAATTTAGGAAAGTGTAAAAGAATGTATTTAAACAATGCACTATGTGTACACACACACAAATCAAATTATTTTATATTTGTGATGCTTAATTAATCATTTCTACAGACATTATTATGTTATAATATAAACATTTGATACAGAAGGCAACAGTGGTTCTAGTATTTATCAACCGTGGAGAACAAAAAGTGATAAAAATAAAGAGCAAACAGTGCGTTTGCAAACCTAATTCTACACAATGATACTGTAAAGTCTGTGAATAAACTATTGTTAGTATGTGGCCCAATCACTGTAAACACTCACATGTTGGGCATCAAAGAATGTTGAAATGTGTTTAATTGGAATTAAGTTAGTGTATATATTTACTGTGCCATCCTTAAAAAGTTCTGTTCATAATTGTTCATAATGCAACTTACTATGTTATACACAAATTAAATAAAATCTTTGTATTTTATATTTGGGGAACTGGAAAAAATATATTATGGTGCAGAACATTTGATCGTTTGCGCACTCGGCATCACCATGAGCTGTATGAAGATACAAAGCAGTTTGTTAAGCTTCACATATTGCATCTTAATCTTATTAGAGTTTAAACTGTCAACAACCACATTCCCATCTGGATTTTAAAGTTACAGACTTTATTTGGTATGATTGGACAACTTTGCAAGATGCTGTTATTTTATTAAAATGTATATATTTATGAGTTCAATTTACTTAGCTTTTTTATAATCTTTTTATTGATTTTGTGGAGGAGTTTGGGCTCTACTGTGTTTGGTTTGTCTAAAGTAAATTGTGGTTCGTAGGTCTAGCACTAAGAAACTAAATTAGCAATGTGTACGTGGGTGTACCATCGTCCATTTGTTTATGAACTACATATATGGCTCATAAACATATAGATATGGATAGATTCATTAATTGTTAAATGCACAATGTGTGTTTGTGTGTGTATGTGTGTGTGTGTGTGTGTGTGTGTGCTAGAATGTGTGTGCGTGTGTGTGGGCCAAATGCATGGTCAAAACATGTTGAAAACTGCCATGGCTTGCCTAGAGTTCACCATGCCTGGCATGATACCAGTGAAATGTATGTCTGTGGCTCATAAAAGCCTACTCGCCTAGGCAGCACCTGTACTTCCATTCACATACAAAAGAGGCAAATTATAGTTATTTTATTTTAACTCTAGTTCTATTGCTTAAAGGGATACTCCACCCATTCAGAACCGGCGTTCTATCATTATAAAATCGCTATTGTAATATAAAAAAAAAGTTTTTTTTCCCTCAGTCTCACCCAGACTTCCCTTGGGCCAGCTTCCCTGATCTAATTTTCTCCCGAGATGACGTCAAATGACGCGTTTGACGTCATCTCGGGAGAACTTTGCTTGCCGGCTAGAAGGGCGGAGGACTACAAACCACTGGTTCCGCAAATTTGTGAGCCCACCAATATGAGGGGGGGCGGGAGCTCGCGTACGAGATGTAAAACACAATGTCCGCCATGTTTCTTCACCGCTTAGCTGGAGAACAAATTTGCAATGTGTAACAGCCGTGAAAAACTCCTTAAAAGTGTGTGTGTGTTTGTGCATCACTATGAGCCTGCACGAGAGTTCAATGTTGTCATTAGCTGTTACGTCTTTCTGACCAATCGCAATTCAAGGCCCACCTGAGCTGTACCACTTTGTGAGGCCGCTCAGTTACTCCCCTCTAGACATAATCGACTTGGTTGCGATGTTGTCAGTTTGTGAGTTGCGTCTGTTGAGTGAGTGAGAGGTTGCGGGCGCACAGCTCAGGCTGCTGGACGGCGCTGCAAGGAACTTTTCTAAACGCAATATTATTATCCTGCAGTATTCAGCCTGACAGTCCTGAAACGTTAACGGCCCACCGGGAATTCTCCAGACTCTCCCGATTACCACTCCGCCACTGTGTGTGTGTGTGTGTGTGTGTGTGTGTGTGTGTGTGTGTAGGGGTTATTCGATAGCCTGGTAATGTGTATAGGCCTACGTACGGTAGGAATATTCATACTGGTTTAAATAATAAATGTTATAGTATTTCCCATCTTTGCTGAGCAAGACTTTTGTTTGAAAGTTCAGTGATAAAAGACAAATAACAAATAAGAGCCTTGGCTATTGAAGTTTTACGGTAGGCCTACAACTGTCATGCACCTACCCAATGTCAAGTGGACCGGGTTGAATTCACTGCGGGTCTCTCTTCTTACTGTCCTTCTCAACACTCTCTGATCTCACTAAAAGGCTAGCAGCACGAAATCAAGGGATATTTAGAATAGAAAGAAATGTGCAATTAATCGCGAGTTAACTATGACATTAATGCGATTAATCGCATATAATATTTTAATCGCCTGACAGCACTAATTTTTTGTAGCAAACACATTTGCTACAATAGTTTTGAGTCCCGGGGAACGTCACAATGTAGTTATCCGAAAGTAGCCGATCTTATTGGCAGAGCATAGGCTACGTTACGTTAGCTTGAAGTCTGTGTAATGCTGGGGAGCGTATCTATGTTCCCCGGGTCCTATGTTCCCTGGGTCCTATGTTCCCCGCTTTGTATGTGACCGGGGAACATAGGACCCTGTGAGCAAATCTTTTTTTCGTAGGATGGCAGGGGCAAGTACCGCCTTTTTCGCCTCTGATTCGCCTGTGATCGGTTAGAATGTCTCTCCTCCGATTGGTTATGGTTAGGTTTAGGGTTAACCCTCACCCTAACCCTAACCCTAACCATAAACCTGACCCTAACCCTTTGCACCCGGGGAACATAGGACCTGGGGAACATAGGGATGACCCCTAATGCTGTATAGGCTACTCAAGGGATAATTTATCTTGCTTTGCTAATGTTGTTCTCTTTATTTCTTAGACAGTATCGGCTTCCTGTGTTGTCCAGGCCATCAGAGCTAATTAACCAGCACAAGATGGGCACTACCGCGGCTACCAGGAGACAGTAGATGCTTAAGATGAGCTGTGACTATTTTGACTCTAGCAAACGCACCCTACACGTTTCATTTTTGTAAATAGTTCATATTTTTTCATGAATAAAACTTCAAATTCATGTTGGTTTTTGTGATTTGTTTACTGACCCAAGTGCTGTTATACTAAAGTAGGCCTACTGTATAAGATAAACACTTATTTCAACTGGGGAGAAAGGTTGAGTACAAATACTTGATATGCTGAGCTACTGTAATTAGCAAATGTTTTTATGCTGTACAGTAATATACAAATGATGCTCTTGAAAAAACGAGGGCAGAAGTCTAAACTAGTCAACGTATCACGGGGATATGTTTACACAAAGTTTGCTCGCGCCACCACTCGCGTTAGGACCATGGGTCCTTCTCCCTCCAAACGAAAACAGGCGGGCGATGCAGCGAGCACAATGCACTGTGGTAGTTTCTTACTTTAGAGCCAGAGACACTTTCTGCCTTTTCTCAGGCTAGGATGAACCGATTTCAATTTTTTTTTTGCACATGTATAATACATAGAATTATTTACTAAATGTAACCTTCATATCTCCACCGGTGAAGTATCCCTTTAAGGCGTAGCCGTCTAGGCTTCAACTTATGGGCTTATACATTGTGTATTAATTATACAATGTTGAAATGCAGGGGGGAAACCTCCATAGCTGGTTTTCCTTATTTCTTGCTCAAGGGCCAAAGAGAGCAGTTATGAGTCTTTTCAGAGATTTAATCTTTACATCCGTTGAAAAGATTTGTTGAAGAGACTGTTGTTGAAGTCGCTCAGTGACATTCCAGGATTTTCCAGAATGAGTCAACAAGGATATACGAACAGTTCATATCAGATCCCTGCTATGACTAACAGCTTGTGTAGCATAGCCAGTTGGTAAATTCACAAACATTGATACCTTTTTTTTAAGCCCATAAGGCCAAGCATAGAACAGCCGTTCGCTTTGGCGCCCTCTCCGTTTGAATGATCGACGTCGCCCAGTGCCCGCCCCTAATACGGAGCGGCTCCGCGGATTGGTTTTGATCTCCTGGTTCAGACCCGGGCCTGTGTGCTTTCACTTCCTGCGTTATAGCGCTAACTTTGCCGTACGTAGTCAGGACACCGATTCACATTTACCTTCTAATTTATGACAACATATCGGTGAGTATACTATACACATATAGTACTATATACCCATAGTCTATAATGTGAAGAAATGTGTGTCGTCCAGATAGTAGTGATTTGTGGACAAACTTCGTGTCGCTCCGTTTGTTTACCTTCTTTCTTATTCGCATAGAGATACAATCGTTGTTTAATCGTCGCATCACTTGGCGAAATTAATGTATTTTTTGTTTGACTTCCACCTTGCCGGAGAGTCGTATCAGGATGCGTGCTGGCTCCGTGTTGTTAATTCTAAAAATAGAAAAGACTCAAAGCTCCTTATCGTTTGCATGAAGCCGTTTTGTACAATTGTGATCAATGCAAATGAGCAAGGGGGCACAACACATTGCTCAGGCACGTCAATGTGTGGATGTTGTGTATGCAACACAAAAAGAGAACGGTGTCATATGTCACAAGCGAGATTTCTACTCGGTCTGTCAATCAGAGGGCTGAGAAGAAGTGGGCGGGGCGCACTTCGAAAGGGCCAGGGCGCACTTAACTTTCATTTGCGAGATGGATTGCAATAGTTAGAAGCTGTCCCCGAAAACCACAACAAAGTGTGTATCCATTATGTGCCATGGGCATGCTTGATCACATATTTCAGAATGTTTTGTTGTTGAAGCACTTCTAATTGGAGTTTCTGGGCAAAAACAACTCCTTGGAGGCTGCGGAATGTCGTGGTAGGGGGAAATGAGTCACTCAGGAAATCGTACTGGTTGGTTCATAGTTTCCCTCTCCCGTGAAATGATGTCTACTGTCTGTTGTGCCAGCACTCCTCCCCTGTCCATTTCATTGCAACCTTACAGCTGACACTGCTTAAGGCGCTCTTCTTCAAAGATGAGATGTCTGATTGAGACATTACATTTGCAAGACTTTCATTTCGTTATTTTGAAATCCGGGGGGAAAATCCATATCTGGTTTTCCTTATTTCTCGCTCAAGGCCAAAAGAGATGGCAGTTATGAGTCTTTTCAGACATTTTAATCTTTACATCTGTTGGAAAGATTTATTGGATTTATTAAAAGACTTGTGCTCGAGAGACTTGAGAGACTGTTGTTGAAGTCGCTCAGTGACATTTCAGGATTTTCAAGAATGGGTCAACAAGGATATACAAGCAGTTCATATCAGAACCCAGCTATGACTAACAGCTTGTAAAGTATAGTCAGTCAATTCACAAACATGGTACCGTCTGTATTCAATAGGCTACGTGGACTGTACGAGCCTTGAAAAAAAACCCTTCTGGGAATTTCTTCTCAAAATAAACTCCAATGCTCAATAATTCAAACGTGACTTTACCCTTTCAAACAACCAAGCAAATGTTTTTCGCTTTTCAGAACCATACATTATATTGCAGCACTTTGAACTTTTGGCCATCAGAAGACCAAAGATTCAATGATGGCCTTGCAATGGGAGGATTAGTTTCTTCTTTAAAAAAGAAAATGCCTTTTAACCCCCCCAAACACAACTAAATCTTTCAGAACTGAATGAGTGATTCAATAGCGGCATTGAATGAGTGTGGCATTGTTTTCGTTCTTTAGTTAACCACGGTCTGTATCTGAATCTTAATCCAAAATGTAGCTGCTATGAAGCGCCATAAAATAGTAGGCTTCTTTCCACTATGGGATGCATGGTGATGCATAATTTATACTCTTGATTTCACCTAGACAAAGCTGTATTTTTCCCTAAATGCCACTTTTCCATTAGTGCCAGTTCGCTAATTTTCAATACAAATGGATATCTAGGCTTGATACGAACGTGCACCCCAGATACTCTGGTCCTGCCAAACCAGCTGTAGTGATCGGCACAGTTAACTGATTAACTTATACCCGCTGGAAATTTGTGTCATCAGAGAGTATAGAATTTGAATGCAAACGCCTGCCCCAACTATGAGTGTGGTTTCCCTATCCCTTGTGCGTGAGGACAATCCATTGTACTCCTGAATAGGTTACTATCCTCCTGTAAATGTCTGGAACAGAGTGGTTGCCCCCTTGTTGAAACAACAATCCAAAGTACCTTTTACCGCATGGGCACCACTGTGCTCTCCGACCTATTGTTGGCTGTTTTGTAAGGCAGGTCACATGACCCAAAAAGAACAGCAAGAGTTCCGGGATGGCCTGGAGGCCGCCCTGACCTGGATGAGGTCAGCCCAGGAGCGCCTCCGTGTCAACGACAACACCCAGGGTCCCCGGGATGCTTTGGAGGCAAGGCTTAGGGAGACGAAGGTGAACGCACGCGCACGCACGCACGCACGCATGCACGCATGCACGCATGCACGTGCACACACACGCACAAGCGCACAAAGGCTTATAACACACATGCATTAACACACACACACACGCTTCTGTAGGTTTACTCATCATAACTGCTTTATTATTATATTGCCTTCACTATGGTCATTATAGTCATTTCCACACAAACACACACACACAGACACACACAAACACACACCGACACACACACCGACACACACACACACACACACAAACACATTATACAATGATTCTTGAGAATGTATTGAATTCCACAGTATTGCTGGTTTCCTGTTTATATTTTATTAATGAAGTCACATTTTGTCAAAAGAATGTCAAAATATTACCTTTTTAGGAAACCATAATTCTATTTGTGGCTGTTGGCACAGTTCTTTCAGGAAGTTATATCTGGAGCTCTCCTTCACCGCCTTTAAACTGTACTCCAGCTCAGAGTCGGTTATAGCAGAATCTCAATTTAGTAATGCTGTGAATACTTTTATGGGGCGCTTTTTTGGGGGTTCATTTTGGCATTGATTATTGTACTCTGAGCAGGTTCAGTACAGACTACACCTAATAGCAATGAATTATAGATGGTCTTTGCTGCATAGGGAGGGATGCCACGTCGTGCCTCTTCTGAGGGTCTTTAATTTGAAGGAGTTGAGGCGCAATATTAACTTTATCACTGCAAGATTCAGCAATGGATTTCTGTTTGAAAGAAATTGCAATTTCTTCTCTTCTCAATGGCCAATGTTTACTTAAAACGTTTTTCAAAATGCATCTTGAACATTGAGTGCTAATTTTGGTTCATATTTGCAGCGCCACCAAATAGACTAATGCTTTAAGGCCAAAGCTCATGGAGCGGGAATGTAGCTGACCGTTTTTTTGTATAGATAATAACGAAAATTCTAAAACATTTTGTGTGTCCCGACACGGCCATGAGCTGTGGGCTTTAGTTGGTAAATGTGGCTAATTATGCTGCTTAACTAGTGAATGTTTTTGATTGCCCAGTGGGATGCTGTATATGTGGCACTGTGAGTATTCTGAATACTCTGTTACACAACACATGTATTGTATTGTCCCTTAACGCCTCCTCGCTCCCTTCATCCAGAACATCCACAGCTGCGAGCACGAGGGCCGTGTTCTGGTGGACATGGTGCTGGTGGCGGCCGAAAACCTCCTGCAGACCAGCGACGTGAACCTGAGGGTCGACACCAATGCTAAACTCAGAGACCTCAAGGCCCAGTGGGAGGAGACAAGCACCTACATCATCCACTGTCACAGGTGTGCTTATGTTACGCTCGTGGAGATGTGAATATACCACTGCGCTGATATGCCAACGATGTGTGAAAGCTATGTGAATCAGTTCTGTGAAAAACACAGGCCATGTGTTGATCAAGGTCTCAACATTAAATAACAATGTAAATGTTATACAAATTAAGAGAGACAATGATATCAGCTATTCTATAGCAAATATATACTATTGTTTGATCTATTATGGATAATCCAATAATCAACATAAACAGCTTTTTTAATAAAACGGTTCAACTCGTTAATATGCAATGCATTTTAGTAAATGTATATCATTTGTATGTGGTTGTCAAGCTTGAGGTTTGTTTTTAGTTTATCAACGGGGGCGCACAGATAAACATGTTTCCAGCCTTTTGTGGATTTGGTTCAAACTGTGTATGTCTGTTGACTTCTTGCTTTCAGATCACTATAATTAAGTTCAAGAAGCTCGAGTTGATGGTCGTAATGTGCAAGACTGTGCATAGAGGCATGAGACTTTCAGAATTAAATAAGAAAATACATAGGGTTGCTCTGTATACTCTTATTGGCACTGAAACGGTCAGACCTGAACTAGCGTAGCTGGCTGGTTGGCGTAAGTGGGCGTGATTTTTGGGAGTGTCGCTATTAATATTTATTTTAACAAAGAGAGGAGATACAGCTGTCCAGCTCTTCTTAACTTGTGGAACATATCAGTAATAGGATTGATTAATTGATTGATTAAATTATTTTATCTCTATCGTTCAGCATTGACTACAGATATGTCCAGGTTATCGTTTAAACTAGGAGCACATTTAAAATGTTGCTCAATGTTGCAACTGTGAATTTAAGTCAAAGATGTAGTGCTGTGGAATCAGGTGTTCCTTGTTGATCCTGAATGAGCCTCATGTATTTGTGATGGCCGGGCCCTCTTCGTCGAACACCATGGATGGGTTCAGCTTCATATTCATTGATTAAGTTATGCCCAGCAGTGCTCTGGGCTGATATCTCACGGCCACGTGCCACATGGCTGTTTTGGAAGGCGGGTGGCATGAGCTGGTCTGATGCCTTTTTTTTTTTTTGTTCTGCATGTGGCACTGTTGCCATGGTTAGGCATCTCACAGTTGGGTTGCTCCAGAAAAGAATGCTTTTTGCTTGGCACTTATGTTCCGGCCCTGAAGCGGTTCCTTACCTAGCTCTGTTCTTTTTGGCAAGTGTGATTACAGCCATCAGACTCGGCTGCGGGTACAAATATGTTAATATATTTATATATAAGAGTGTCAAGCTTTGTGGTTTTTAATGTTTCAATAGATTTTTTGTACGTTTCTTTCATACATATGCATGTTATTTTCTTACCCACGTCCGCCTCATGCCGACCCCATCTGCAACGCGCCAACGCCCTGCTGCCGTGCAGCCGCGTCGAGTGGGTGTGGCTCCACTGGAGCGAGTACCTGAAGGCCCACGAGGACTTCGAGGTGTGGCTGGCCCGGATGGGCGCGCAGCTGGGGGCCCAGGTGGAGCTGCAGCTGGGCGCCACGGGATAAGCTTTGGCAGGCGGACCACCATCAGCTGTTGCTGAGCAACGTGTGCGGCTATGCTCACGATGCTGGAGCGGCTGGCTGGATGTGGCGGCGACGCTGCACGGACGCACCCAGGACCCCAGCGTGGACCCTGCCGCGCAGGAGGCGATGCGTGCAGGCCTACAGCGACATCCGCGACGCCGCCCAGGTGAGGCAGGCTGTGTGTGTGTGTGTGTGTGTGCGTGTACGTGTCCGTGTGTGTGTGTGTATGCGTGTGCATGTGATGCAAGTCTAGAATCTGCCCTTAAGTGGACCCACTGTTTGAGTTCGACTGTGAACACTAACAATTCTCAGAACAAGACAATTCTCAGAGGAGGGGGGTGGGGACTTGTTATCCCCATGGTTACCACCGCACGCCTACGTGGGTTGCAGGCGTGGGTCGATACATATTTTAATACGCTAGTGCCGTCTTTGTGTATGGGGTGTCATAATGAGCGACGTTGTATTTTAAATATTCCATGGCAATAAAGTTCTTTGAAATTAAGTTTGTGAGTGAGGGAGAGAGAGCGAGAGAGCGGAGCGGGGATTTTGTGTGTGAGTGCCGGCTGCATTGCTTCGAGGTTTGTATTTAACCTTTAACCTTTAAACTAGTCAATAACTACATTGTGAATTGCTTTCATGCTGGAGCCCTTGTTCTGAAAGCATGAGTCGCCCCGAGCTACACTGGAAGGAGTGGGCTTTGGGCTGCGTTGGGCTTTGTTTTGTTCTTGTTCTGCCCGAAGCAGTTTGGGTTCACTCATTATTGTGTACCTTTTCTTACTTTTGTGAATCTTAAAACTTTTGGCCTATCTTCAAAACCAACTTGTTGGCTAACCTCAAAACCAACTTGTCCTTGAACCGCCTTTCTAACGTCTTTGCGGACACGGGAAACTGGGCCTCTTTTGTGGAGGAGTGGTGGAAGGAAGGTCAGAGAGGGTAGATAGAGGAGGTGCACGAACAATGTCTCAAAAAAGTGCTAGCGGTAACTTTAAGTGATCTATAAACGACTACAATTTTGTAATGTGAAGTGCCGTGTTTTAACTTGGCCACACTAAAGCCTCTGGTCTTTTGATAGAGGATGGATCTTATTGCTCTGCACTAGCAAGCTGCTGAGTAGGTAAGGTCAAGTGTCTGCCTTCATCCTGGCTAGATGAATCCTAGGAGTGCTTCAAAGCACCTCCTCGACAATACGCTTTTTCCTACCCAGATTTTTTTATGGAGACATGAATAGTTATCAATCCATTTTATTGTATTGTTTCTGAACCATTGTCTTGGCTCATTTTGTATAATGGAGCCGTAAGAAAGTGATACTATAATTGAAAAAATATGTAAATGATGGTCAACGATTCCTTCATTGTTTGCCTACATTTTGGCATTTGATTTAGATTTGGAGTTGGAACACAATGGCACAATAGCATTTTGGATTCAAGTTGTGTAAGGCTTGATGCTACTACTCATGGTGTTTGAAGCATATAAGCATAATTTGTTAGTTCTCTTTTTCTCTTGTACCGTTGAGCACAACATCCTCAACCACCCTGCTGTGTGTTCACATTGGGAGGGAAGGGGATGCAGACAAATTAAAACCAGACCAATAATTATCGGTGCATCTATAATCAGATCCATACAGTGCACCTTAGGAGATCTGAGTTGATGTGTTTATTAAATGCGCGGCAATGTCATCAACAAGTCTGGTTGCATTCTATTTTTAATGAGCGGCAAACTTTTTTTATGAGGGCTTTGTTTAAATTGGGCAACGAGATACAAGGTTGCAATGACACACAATGCATTACTGAACTCTAAATAAGTAAAACGACCGCAAGCAATGGATGACATACCCACACGGGAAGTGCGATATTAATCTGTATGTGGGGCCCTGTTTGAGCAATGTGTCATTATTAAGGGGCTGACATGTAGACCAGTGGGTTTAATAACTGACGTCTCCATTTTTGCTGAAATCGTATCGCAGTCCCAAGGCACAACTTTATTTTTGTTTTCTCCCAACAAAACATTGTGCAGAATATTGACAGAACACATTTATTTCATGCATCATAATGTATTAATGTTTGGTTGTCAATCTCCCCCATATCATGTGTAAGCCAACACAGATGTAGTGCCTTATTCATGGCATTTGCCCTTATCAACTGCCAGTCACAATGACTATGTGCAATGCATTCAGTCATTCACGTAGCACTTGAAAATGTCTGACATTTTCGACTAGCTCCCTTGAATCTCTCGCCATGGTCTGTATCCAGTGGGTAAACTCACTTCATTAGGGGTTCTCATTTATTCATTATATCTGGGCTGGTTGTGAATCAAGACTGTGCGACTGGTATTTTATCACAGTAGTGTTGGCAGTATTGGTAAGCTGCAAGCTAGTTGTCTTATTTTATTGTGCGGACTGCAATTGCATGGTGGTGTATTGTAAAACCTTTTTGAGTTAGTTGGGTTAGTTAGTTTCTTCTTTTTTCTCATTAGTTTTGCACTAATGTAGTGCATTGAATCCCTTCCACCATTTATGTAAATGAAATATTTTTAAAACCAGTGGTAAATTATTCAACATGGATGACCATACCCTTTCAAAAGGAATGGCATTAGGCTGGCTTTAAATTTTCCTAGAGGATTTCCTTGGAACATTTCTAATTGCGGTGCAGGACTGTGTAATACTTATCCTTCATTAAACAAGATTTGCATTTCACAAAGTGCACACGCGTCCCCAGTGAGAGTGACAAACTTCGTACAGAAATCTAGTCCCTAGTCATTCTTGACGACTGTATTAATGAAGCATTTGAAACTCAGAAAATCGCTTTAAATAATTATCATTCCAGTACGTTCCACACCGAAACAGCTACAGTGGTTAACTATTCTGGCAGACTCGTCCATTTTGGGGATGGAAGAGCA
Source organism: Pollachius pollachius (assembly GCF_949987615.1). NCBI lineage: Eukaryota > Metazoa > Chordata > Actinopteri > Gadiformes > Gadidae > Pollachius > Pollachius pollachius. The sequence goes on along the minus strand of NC_136948.1, from coordinate 19,168,147 downwards.
TCCCGAGCCACGAAGCCTAAGCCATTGACAGTTTCACCACCAGACACAATGGTGCTCCAGGTCTTTGTGGTTGTAATCCCTAAATTCGAGGACACCACATGTGCTGATTGTCTAAGGCAGTTGGCCCCGGACCATTACACAAATTGTTGGTCTCTGGACAATCACTCCCCCAAATCAGGAAAACCTCAGCATCTACAACACTGCCTCTTGTGATTATCTGCATTGTTATTGTTTGCACGTAGAGGAATATAAGATGGAAGGATTGGGAGCAAACCAACTCCATCACCAACCAAACCCCAAAAGTCTCCATTATTTTGTCCAAGGAAAGTCTCCATTATTTTGTCCAAGGAAAGGGCAACATTCTTTTATTCCTATTCCTTTAAAACAAGTAATGGATTTTGGAAGATATTGTAGAACTTCCCAGTAAGTGTTACTGTTACTTTATTATATATTGGAAGTGATAGATGTTATAATTACGTTCTAGGGTATTTGAGGAAATAAGTACCAACATTTACCACCTTATTCCAAATTCAGGCACATTTTATGTTGTATTTTATATATGTTTTAATTATACCAGGTTACAGGTTTGTTTATTATCCTTCCTGATCTCCATACTGTGTGTCTGTGTATGCGCGATTAGTCCCAGTGCGCAGGTGGCCACGCCTTTAGGTCGCATTTTATCAGTATCAGTTGATGGTCAGGACTAGTATGCCTTGCCGGTGAGTGATTATAAACTAGCATGCTAGTAACTGAAATCAAGAATTAATGTCACGGGAATGTTTGTATAATTTCATTGGTTAATTCTGGGTTTTGTGTTTGTGTTTTCGTTGCAGGTTTACAACCTATCTATTTATCTGTCTAACTAACAGTTATTTTCAACTTGAGAGGCTAGCGTAACTTGGTAGTCAGGCTACGTAGTGCGTGGGTGCTTATTGTTTGTGTGAGTGCAATAAAAGTCCATAAAGTTACTCGAGTTGTATCCGCCGTACTTATCCTGAAACCCTTCCAGTGGGGAGTTTATTGAGCTATAGTAGGTAGCTTAGTGAAAACTGGACAGATATAGTGCACATAAATCTAGAGTGTCTAAATATCCTGCTCTTTTCCATAATGCACTGAATCCTATAATTTTGTAACTGCAAAAGACTCATCCATAAAATAATGATGCAAACCAAGCAAATGAAATTGTAATAATGCAGCATAATAACTTATGTGCCGTTGTTCAGGAGCGGCTGGACCTGCTGCAGAAGACGGCAAAAGAGCATCAGACGTACCAGGGCCGTGTTGACAAGTTCCAGAGCATGCTGCTGGCCAAGGCCAAAGAGCTCGCAGAGCTTCAGGAGCGGGACGACTCGGCCGAAGATAGGTTCCAAGCCTTACAGGTGAGCCACAATAACCATTGCAAGAATGGGCAAATATTTAGCCTTTAGCAACAGCTTTCAGTATACACGCCCCGATATGTGAACTGGAAACCAATCGCTGCCCCCACCGAAGCAAGAATGATATTCACCACGACGCGCAAGCGTGAATATCGTCAAGCGTCTCATAAGTAGCCGTTACAGCGTGGTCCTTTTTAAGACGCCATCACCGGAAACCCCTTTTCATCGTAATGTCCCTTAAACATTCACCCCGTGTCTCCTCCGCCCTCCAGGTGCTGCACAGCAGCGTGGCCCGGGAGGAGCTGAACCTGCAGCTCCTGGAGGGCGTGGCGGAGGCGGTGCAGGGCCACACCTCCCCGGCGGGCGCCCAGCAGGTGGCCCACGAGGCCCTGGACCTACGGCAGGACTGGCTGCGGCTGCTGCAGGACCTGCAGGAGGCGGACGAGGCCCTGCGCTCCGGCCTGGACGCCCACAGCCAGTACCTGGGCCGCCAGCAGCGCCTGGGCCAGGACATCGACCGGCTGCAGCTACTGCTCCAGGGCCTGGGCCGGGAGCTGGAGGAGGGCCGCGGGGGGCCCGGCGCCGCGGGGGACGAGGAGCAGCTGGTGGGCCGCTGGAAGAAATACACGGTAGGTCCGGGGCTGGAGCCAGGGTTTGAAAAACAGTGAGGTGTGGGTTGGTTCCGGAGGTCCGTTTGGTTAGGCGGGGGGGGGGGGGGGGTTGTCACACAAGGCGGAGAGTCTCTGGATTTAGAGTTAAGCATTTACTCATTTTGGAGAAGTTCTTAAACACTGATTTAGTAAACAGTTGTATTTAGTTTCAAATTGTATTTTGCATCTCTCAAAAATGACCAGGGTCCGGACCTTAGTGACCTCATAGCTGGCTACAGGTATGGGTGGGTCCCCCCCCCCCGCCATTCAACCACTGTTCAGGCAGAGGGGAGGGATGGTCCAGGGGTCAGAGGGAGTTGGACTCCCAGCCCAACCCATCTGGGTTCACACTCCAATGTCCAAAGTCCACTTCCTCGCTGAGGAAGATGCCCTTTACCTCTGGCTCTTTATTCATGAGGTGTATCTCATAAGGCTCTATAAAGGTCTGCTTTGGGTTAAAGCGGCTGCTAAATTACTTAATATACTCCGCCATTGGCGCTGTTTGTATTTAATGCAAAGTCAGATGAAAGTCCAGCGCGTTGTTTGCCAGTAGTTAACTCAAAACAGGATATTTTCTCCTGCCCGCTTGCCTCTTTAGGATTACAAAATAACCCCTTCCACAAATGTGAGAGGCATCTTTGTGTCTTCAGCTATCTAATTGCAGCCGTTCTCTAGTGTCGAGGATTGCTCTTATTAAAAGAAAGAAAAAAAAAAAAAGATCTGCATGTAAAACTGCTGTTTAGGCATTTTGCGGTCTCCCCTGGTGGTAATGCCCCTGAACCAGTCATCAGCTCTTTCCCTTCAGGACGAAGATCCACCAAATCCTTTTCCGGGGGGGGGGAGGGGGGGAAGTGTTATCTTGCTCACCTTCCTCCTCTTCCTCCTTATGGTTTTTCATAGCCAACGATATACTATATATTTTATTGTTTGTTTGGTTTTGATATATATTTCCCCCAGATTTTTTTCCAGTGGGTTTTTGCCCCATTACCTCAACCAAACCTCCATGTTGTGCACAATGAAGAAGTATAAATGTTTGGTCCTCACTCCTCCTTTCTGTTTACCCCTTTTTCCTGCCTGCACTGGACTAATCTAATGTGTTGTTATTCAAACAGCCTCCTCCCCCCATTATCCCATCCCTCATCTCCCCTCCAACCTTTTACGGCCCACTGTTTTGAAATCCCCCTGAAGGAGGTTAGAAAACTAAACCCACTTGACTCATGACTATAACTTTCTCATTCCTTTGTGATTTACTACGTGCTTAAATGCAATGTCTACGACGCATAGCTGTAGAGCAAGATTTGTGGTTACTCTGAATGTGGCTTTGGCAAAACGTGGTGTGTGTGTGTGTGTGTGTGTGTGTGTGTGTGTGTGTGTGTGTGTGTGTGTGTGTGTGTGTGTGTGTGTGTGTGTGTGTGTGTGTGTGTGTGTGTGTGTGTGTGTGTGTGTGGAGGACGGTTGGGAGCCAGAGGATTCCGGTGTCACCACATTTCTTTACCCTCGACACACCCTATAAAGTGTCAGATATGCAGGTCTTTGCGCTAAAGTCAGGGCCAATAGTGTGAGGTTTAAAAATGCCAGGTTTGACTTTCTGTAACACAGCAGCAGAGGCGGTAGACTCCGCTATGCTCAAGATATGCTGCTGCCTGGCATCAGCCCCACATTTTGCACCAACATTCACATTTTAAAGTTGTTCAGAGTGGCGTCGTATCCACATGACATCACAGAAACAATAACAAAGAACCAATCTTTTAATTGGTGTTTTACATGATACAGTTAATACAAGTAGTAGTTACTGAAATTCTTCCAATGTGTTTTTTCCCATAACTGGACATACAAAGCATGGGGGAATGTAAACATTGTTTAGACAAATACAAAAATACAAACTGTTTGTATACAAATAAAATAAAGTAAATACATGCATATATATATGCATATATATAAATATACAACACTAACAAAACACACAACAACATACTTGTGTGTTCTTCATGGAGCAAAATAATTACTGTTAAGGCTAGTTAGAGCAAGTTAAAAGGAAAAATAATACAAACAGCCATAGCCAGCAGCCGGCAACCCTGCTTAGTTTTGTGGGAAACCGTTCCCCTTCGCCACAAGGGGTTAATTGTCAGGCTATGGCAGCTCCCTCCCTCCCTCACAGCCTCAGCAGCAGGGGGGCTGCTGAGGGACGTAATTACATAGTGTGAAAAGCTCTGTCTCCCACGGACACTCTCACACCCAGCGGACCTCAACCTCACTCCAGGCCGCTCCTCCATCCCTGCCGTCCTCACCACCTCCCTTCCTCAGCGACCACCCAGTCACATGCACAGCTTCCCCATTCTCACAGTTTGAGAGTCCTTAAGGTCTAACAGCTGCTGACGGAGAAATTACACGTATGAGAGAGAGAGAGAGAGAGAGAGAGAGAGAGAGAGAGAGAGAGAGAGAGAGAGAGAGAGAGAGAGAGAGAGAGAGAGCTCCACTTACTAAGAGACACATTGAGACATGAGATGTCATGTGTGGAAAGGAGAAGCAACAGAGATATAGAGAGGGAAAGATAAAGCAAGGGAGAGAGAGATCTCCACTCTGACTATAAGAGATGCTGCAACCTAAGATGTCAGGTGTGGAAATGAGAAACAAAATCAACTTTTCGAGGACAGAATCAATCGTCATGAAAATGTACAAAGACGGGGCTGTGTGTTTTTTGGTTACCATATGCGAGTGATCAAGTAGGATTAAAGTAAATGAAACATTACAGGCACAGCAGTTGAATGATGCCTATTAAATGCATGGTGATCAGACTTGGTTTAATTTCTCAACTAAACCTTGCTATGTGAATCGTAGTTGATTTGTAATTTAAGATGGAACATAACACCATGCAGCCATTGATCAAATTAAGGAGATTAAGTGCTTTTCCAGTTACACAGTGTTCCTACACTGCAGCAAAAGCTATTGCCTTTTGTTTATAATTAGAAAATAACAACTCAGACTGTACCTCCCCAAATATATCTGTGAGGGAGTTAGGCTGTAATTGCAACCCACATAGCTGAGAGAGACCTTCAAATACTTGGGTCCAGCAGCTATTTGAAGTTGGACCAAACCAAACCATGTGGCTAAGGGGAGCTACTATAGCACCTTGGATTTTCAGGCCTGACCGCTGGATCTGTTTTTTCAGCTACTTCTGTTTGGAATAGTGTAAAGCTGTGCAGAACCTTGAATTGAATCCGGTCATGTCTTGTGCATATTGAAGAAGAATGTACAGAGATACTGAATGTGGTTCATTATTTTTATTTCTTTGAGACGAGCTACGCGTATGCAGCTATGCCTTGATAAGACCCCCCCCTGCCTAAAAAGAAAATACTTTTCCTGGCCCTGCATATTAACAAGTATGTGTGAATAATTCATAGCAGTCCATTTTAACTGCTTCGAAGAGGTCAGCGCTAGCCGTCTTATGACCTACCTACTGTTAGGAGCAGGAAATTAAACATCTTCCAAACTCATTTTGAGTATTGGCAAATCCCTCCCTAGTTGTGTGTGTGTGTGTGTGTGTGTGTGTGTGTGTGTGTGTGTGTGTGTGTGTGTGTGTGTGTGTCTGTTCGTGTGTGTGTGTGGGGGGCTCCAGTTAAATATCCTTTATTTAACATGATTCTGAAAGTAATCCTTAATGGAAGTAAATCTCTGTGACTTATCCTCTGCTATTTGGGAAAAGTACATCCCCATCTCCAACAATGCCTGTCTTTTTGTCTCGAAAGAAACCCAGTCTGACAAAAGAATTCATCAAACGATGACTTTTTTGTGACAACCAAAAGACTAATGTAAAGGTATGGGTTTATAAAACGCTATACACATGCACAATTTAAATGGAGATTCATTGTGAATAAATGTTATCCAGGAATCCTTTTCCTGACAAGTGGTTGATGCTGCATGATAATAGCTGTGCCATCTCTCAGGAGACCGGAGGCAACTTTTCTTTGTTTAATTTAATTTGCAGCAGTTCCTCTACAAATCACATTTGTGTGAGTTTTCTATTCGTAAACCATCTTTCAACATTTCCGGTTAAAGGCGGCTATCCATCGAAACCACTTAACCGCTTAAACCGCTAAAAAAAATAATATTGTGGTGTTTATGGTCAGAAACGAATGATTGATTTCTTCAATGCTGCTCGATGGGACCAATCCCATTACAACTAGCACCACAGAATCACTATTATTGTAGAATAACATGGCTTTCATTAAGACTGGGCACTAAGGGAAGAGGTTATTTGTTAAATATTTTATTTTCATTCCATTCATATGTATATCAATTGAATGAAATGAATTGAATCAAATTAATAACCTTAAATCCTTTTGCCATATATTTCTGCCATATGGTGTATACACCATATGGCAGAAATATATATACTTGTGCTGGTCCCATGCTCATAGCCTCATCCACCTCAGCCATGTCAAATTCTGTTATTGCGAAATGTTTTGTGTTAAAACTAGTAGCAAAAATAAATACTAAAATCTTACACTCATCATCCTCCTCTGACAAGTTTGGAGCTTTTTAAATGTGTGCATAGGGCTGTTACAAGATACACAAGATGAGTATTTACCATCCATTTCCGCCTCCTTCAGCAGATACCAAACAATTGGTGTCTCCGTCAGTAAAGGCTGGCAGTATGATTTCATAAATATGCATTCACACCAAAGTACTACAAGTTATGCAAAACGTCACTCAGGCCGAAGCACTAATGGCTGTTTTTGTATTTGTTCTTTTGTTTCTGCTGGTTCTCAGGGAGTGAGGAACACCTTGACGTCTGAGGAGCCTCAGGTGGAGCACCTCAAGGCACAGCTCAAGGACCTGTTCCGCTTCTCCGAGGACTCGAGCCACCTGTCGGACGACGTCCTGGCCGTGGTGAAGGAGCACCAGAGGTAGGGACGCGTCTCTGCCGGGACGTTGCCATGCGGATACCGTCCTTGTGGTTCTGTTTTATATCCATAACAAATACATTGCAAATTTTTACTCAAGTTGATTGGTTGTCTCGACAGCCGCGTAAAAAAATAGGAATAAATAACACGACGTTGCTTGACTTACATCGATGGTAAACTATTTAAAAACATGATGGCTTTCTCAAGTGTGTTATGATATTCTTAGAAATCTGAAATCTTCCGAGGCGACGGAGAGCAGCAACTGCAGCCGCTGAGGACACGTCTCTCTGCTCTGAATTCAAATAAGCATCAGTTCAGGGGCCTGCGCTGAGGAAACAATCTGAGGAATAAGTAGGGCTCAGTCACACTTGTTACTGGAAATGAGCTATTTGTAAGCCATAAGTGTATCTTGCAACGCACAATATATTTATCGTATTGTACACTATTTCTGTTAGCTGCTTAGAGATGCAGTGCGTAGAATTTTGGGGGAAATGACTTGGCAGAAACAGAATATGATATTCATCTGTATGTTTTAAGTATTGGATAATTCTATGAAATTAGATAAGAGTTCTCGTTAACTTGAAATGAGCCCTTTATATCAACATGTTCCTACTGTAGCCTGGAACGGACAAAGAGATTGTGTTTTTAATTCAAGTCAAAATTTGAAAGTCAAAAAGAGTTCAAGGAACTCGTGGCTATGACCAATTTGTGAGACTTCCTTTGGGATCGTCGTTGTGTTGGAAAGTTATAATGAGCAATGTTGAATATGAAATGTGCCACACACCGTCGCGTTCCACTACAAGTGTCCTCGAAGCTTAACCCTCTGTCGGACGTGTCATCAACATCACCCGCTTGCGAGACTGAGCCCAAGACATCCACACACTCTTTGGTGCTTAAGATCAGCAATTGGGTGGATGTGACACGCGCTTGCATAAGCACAGTTTCAGAATGCCCCTGTGTTATAGATTTTCCAAACTGTGAAACCAAGAATCAGGCTCTGCATTATCTATCTTTGGTATCTTGCATTTATTGTTTTTTTTATGGTGGGTTTAAAGTGCTGAAGACACAACATGTTCGTTCTGTCTATAGTTTTCCTGTAGTGTTGTATTTACTCTTTAAACCAGTACTAAAATGGTAACCCGCATTTCGATTTATAAGACCAAACCACCTTGATAAAATCATCATGTTGCCTGTTGCAGTGTTGCATCAAAGCAAGCGTCAGAGAAGATGGTTCCAGTCCGATGTCGCAATCCTAGGGTTTATTCCTCAGTATTCGTTCAATTTATGCCACCAAAAGCTCAAGAGCCTAGCAAGTGTAATTAAAAGTTAACACTTTTTGACTCTGTTCGTACAGTAAAATATAAGAAAAAAACAAGATGCTGGAAATAGCTGTCTTTTAAAACCAAAATAGATACGAAGCAGTCACAAGCAAACAGATCTTACCTTGCATTTTATAATAGATTTTGCTGTGTGGGAAGTCTATTGTGGAAAAACATGAGATTAATGCATGTGCAAGATAAGGTTGCAGGTCAGCCCTGTTTCGCAATACGTCTAAGCAGTGTGCGAAATACCTGTCAATATTCGGGGGGAGGGGTCCCCATCCCCCGATTTTTGCGCAATACAGATCTAAATTTTCTCAATATGCAGTAGGCCTATAACATTAATATTTCATGGTTGCAGCAAGCAATCATTCCATAGCCTACATGACAACACACACACGCACACAACAATTTTTGATAATCCGATATGCTATAGTAACCTTTTCGTAAAGCAACACTTTAGCCAATGCAGCCTCCTGTCAGCACTGACATAGGAGGCTGCATTGGCTAATGTTGTTTGGATGCACGTTGTTTTATAACAAGGAGCGGCAATGTTGTGCATTACACAAAAATAATTGGCACCAATATGGCACACTTAGAAGAGCAATCAACAACTGATAAATGCCTGGTATAGCCTATCGGAGACTGGCACGCAATTAGTGCACTTGCAAATGAAAGCCTGCAGTATGACCGATCGTGTGACATTATTTAACAATCCATCTACAGCAAATACGATCAGACAGATACATCATTGAACACATACACAAAGCACATTCGTCTAACTACGGCTGCAGGGGCGTAGGAATGACTTTAACATTGGGGGGGACTGTGACGGGGCCATAGCTACCGTCACGGTAGCGATACGCTACACACAGGAGACTGAGTGTGAATATTGCCTGTGGGTTTGTCTTGTTTTTTTATGTATTCCGTTACCTTCATACTGTTTTAAAATCATTCATCCACTGTGTCATTTATCATACGCACTACAACAGTTTAATACAATCTTGCAAGTACCATCATTACAACTTTCTGTTTCTTTCTGCTTGTTTCCATTTACCATTAACGTCACCTGTTTTGTCGCAATAACCACTCGTCTTATGTTTATATGAGGGTTGGAGCACCGCGTCACCAGGGTTTATATCTACGTCAAATCTTTCGGGTAAACCGGAAGTGACCCCAAGTTATTATTTTTATTTTATTGCTGTCTTTTTACATTTTGGCTATGCCAAAATATAGCAATGGTGCACAGTTTATAAGGTTAATTGTTTCTCGCTAGTTGAGGATAGAACGGAAGCTGTTTTAAAGCTGTTGTGTAACTGCTCTGGTAAACACCCCTGACGCAACGGGTAAAAATGGTATGCACCAATTAGCAGTGGGGGTTAGGCCTACTTAGGCCGACGTTCAACAGTGGTTCGGGGAAGCTGATGGAGAGAGGACTTATGCCTGTATATTGCTCTCCTGTGTTGGACTTGTTTAAAGGTCCAGTTTCTTGAAATTTTGACTTATGTTTTTTTTTGGTGACTCTCAAGCCTATTTGATATGCTGAGTCAACCTTATGTATATATATAGATTTTTTTTATGTTTTTGTTAATTTTTGTTCTATTTTTTTTATCGCCTTAAGGGCCTTAAATTGGGATAAATAGAAGATCCCATCCTATCCATCACTCCTCGTCTGCTCCTGAGTGTTTTTTCATCTAGTTCAAGTCGCTCCAACACATCTACCCTTGACAGGGACACATATCGGAAACCTGACAGATCCGGTATAATTTTTAGGTGGGACAAATGCGCCTGTCTCCGATATTGGAGGGGACACGTCCCCTCCGTCCCCCCCGGTTCCTACGCCCTTGCACGGCTGATGCTGACAACATTTTACACAACAAACCAAACATCACCACGGCAGATGCGCTCATTCTCTCTCGCTCGCTTGCTCGCACGCACGTAAACAATCACTCAAACTTATCCAACTCCAAGGCTTGGCTGCATCACTAAGACCACAACCAACCACAAGGCCTTCATAACCATGCAGTATGCCGAAGCCAGAAAGGACACACTTATCTTATGCACAACAATCAGTTCTATCATTACAATTCAGTCACTGAAAAGATTTAAAAGATGTTACCTGTTACCTTCAGTTAAAAAAGACCCAAAGTGTGTGAGTGATACACTCTGGTTTAGCTTTCACTTGCTAGACGTTTTTAGTATGACTTGTCAACATTACGTCTTTCTTCTGTTTGGCAAATATGGCTAATTTGAATCCGCACACAGAACTGTCTGGCTGTCTCGCTTGGCAAAAAATAACATATCTGTGAATAAATGTTTTGAATTCTGAATACTGGACATGGTGAGCTTAAAAACATTAAAGTGACCATAAGTGACATTAAAAAAAAAAATATATATATATACAGTATGTATATATTTTTTTCTTTTAAATGAAGACCCCCCTCAAATTTAGCTTTTGAGGCTTTCAGGGGGCATCATGGGTAAATCGGGGTTGGGTTCGAGCCCCCCCTGGACTCCCCCATATTTCGCACACTGCATCTAAGCCACTTATACTACCCACCAAACACCTGTCAATTAATCTTTTTATTTTTCGGTTACTTCACTATTTTCGGTGGAACTTTGCTTTTTTTAAACGTGTGTTTCCAGCGTGAAATGTCGGGCAGCGAGGCTGTGTTCAGAGTCGGAGTCCAGCCTGAGACAGGTGCTCCAGGACCCCCTTCACTCCTTCACCCGATGGAGCAAGGGCGTTTCCCAGGTGCTGGAGGTGTCGGCCGAGGTCACAGACTTCTCTCACATCGCCATGCTGGTTCAGAACATTGAGGTAAATACCCACCCATCTGCACAATCTTTTGCTTGGATTTTTCCAGGGCCATACTTATATTGCCTATCACGTCAACTCAATTTTATTTATATATTACAGTTAGTCTCCGAGGGCCTTACAGGCTATCTCTTGTAACCCTGGGGTAAAAAAAGCAAGGAAACAACCTTGATTATCATTGAAGGAACCTTCAGTAGGCAAGCTTAAGAGATCCCTCTTTGTTGAAATAATAAAGATGGGTGCAAACATGCACATTTGGGCACTGAGCAAAATATATTTTCCTTCAATTCACTTTATGATAAAATACTTGTGGAAGCATGACCTTGAGCACAAACGTTTGCAGAAGTGAATCATGCATAATTATTTTCCCGTGGACGCATCCTTCATATCCTTCTTCTGAAGATGGATAACATTTCCGCTCTATTTAAATATGAATGGGTGTTGTGCTCATACGTGCATGCAAGTCTGATTCAAATGGTTTTCAGCCAATCATCGTGTGCAAAGATGACAACAGTGTTCGCCAATACTTTTTGGCGATGGCAAATTGCAAGCTAAATTACTTTTTCAGAGAGTAAATTATTGCTCTGCTATCCACATTGTCTAGTGAAAGGTGTGTATCTAGGCAAGTGGTCCTGTGCAAGATGGTAGCAATTTATAATTGTAGAAAGTCGATGACTAGTCTGAGGCCCCGTCCACACGGAGCCGAAACGGGCGAATACGATCCGGTTTCGTTTTATGCGGTTCAGGAATATCTCTGTAAAGACGGAGTCATTGCGAAACCACATCGAGCTCTAGAAACGCTGTAGTAAATATTCAAGGCGCTGGTTTTCTACAAAATAAAAGTGGAGCGCATCAAGCCTGCGCGCATACAGCCTGCGTGCTGTATACAAACTTTCAGTCACGAGGAGATTCAACCGTTTAAATTGAGCAGAAATACTTTTTAATGTACAGTTAGTAATTAAATTGATCAAGGGGCTTTGTTTAAAGCTACAAAAAGAATACAAATAAAATAATAAATAAAAAATTCATCGCAGCTCTGACGTCCCCCAGCTGGTCGGGGGCTAATGAAGTCATCGTTTGCGTTTCAGGCGTCCACACGAATCCTAACACGAAACCGCATAGGTCCGGATAGATTTGAAACCACCTCAGAGGCTGGTTTCAGAAATGAGCGGTTTCGGGAAAAATATTCGCCGGCTCTGTCTGGACGGTCGGCCGAAACGCTCAAGACTTATGCGGCTTCAGCAAAGAATCGACTTTGTGTGGACGGGCCCTTACTATTCAAATGCATGAGTAGAGCCATCAGTTTGGCTCATGTCTGGTGGTGAGTGTATCAAATGCATGTCATTTGGCTTACCTCAAGAGACCCAGTGAAGGGAGATGGTCATGCGATTTGCCTAATTTTAGTTGCCCGCGTTCAGAACAAGGCTCTATGTGGGGAGATACTGCGGGGATAATATCCATCGTGGAAGGGAAATCTTTGTGGATCAAAATGAATGGTTATTTTTAAAAAATATATATCATCAATGCGGATCCAATTCTTCACTTCTACTGAATACACTCTCAGGCTACAACACACAATCAATCTTCTTCGTCTTTTATCTCTGGCATCTTTAATATGTCTTGTATTTGGGCTGTTCAGTTCCTTTGCTATTTAATAGTTGGTCATTTACAATTATAGACTATTCAGTCATTTTTATCCAAGGAACGTGCAGTGTGTTATTTTACTGGTATACTGCCAACATTGGTGTTGGAACCTGTAACCTTTCATCTGGGGGTCGACCTGAAATGCCTTGGCCACTAGACTACCCTGCCTCCATCCTCTGTGTCACATTACTCTGCTTAACATTTTAATGGCTAACCTTTTACTGTGAAGGTTAATCCAAAAACTTTGCCATTTGTATTTGCAGGCTTGACTTTCAAATAAAGTCAGAAAAGGTAGTATAGCTTTCACATGCAAGGAATTTGCTGTGGTATATTGGTGCTGAAGTAAAATATACAGAAATACCACTAAATAAATTAAAAATCAACAGCACACGATATAAAGAACGATGTTAGAAATATATTCAATATATATAAGTAATACAAAATATATGTAAAAACAGACTTTATAAACAAAACGCAAAGGCAGCGGTAGGCAGTGCCATTTTATTTGGTGTGACGGTTCTTAGATGGGAAACCCATTCCATTAAGCATAATGTGACACTGAATACCAGAGTTTTAGACATGGCTCTTGCTCAGCATTGCAACATAAATGAAACCGTCCATCAAGCAATGAGAAGAGGAAATCAAAGGTCAATGAAGGGAAGGGTTTTTCCAATGTTGAAATTAGATTTTCCTATTTTCAAAACCTAGATTAGTATTGATGATACGTATAACACCTTGGCTTTGGGGGACCTCCCCTTCCTCCTCCTCCAACGTGAAGTTGTGTTTTGATTGTGTGGGCGCCAGTAGGGAGTTAACAAGGAGATGAGCTGACAGTGGTAGCGAGTTTCATGCTCAGGCTTGACAAAACCCCCAGGGTGTCCTCGGCTCCTGTTTTTTTTAGAAGTCTACTGAATTGACTTACAATTATAATAAAAGTCCTTCAACATTTTTAAAGCTTTTAAATAATATAATCAATATCAGTTTGAGGTTCTTTATTTTGCCAGATCCTTGATACTGTATTCTGAATCCTTGATCAGCAATTAGATTTAACTTGATTTCTCCATTTATGTTTAGGATGTAAGGGAAGACTTTTGGTTAAGTCAGTCCAGGATTGATCCATGTCTTTGCCCCATTAGATTTCCACCGGGGCTTTGGTGCGGTGACATTGGCTTATGACATTGCTAATAAATGTTATTTAAATTAATTGATTTAAATTAAATAGGCACTTAGAAAGGTCTTTGACAGGGCCGGCCCTGAGCAATTTGGTGCCCTAGGCAAGATTATAGATGGCCCCTTGCATCACAGCCTAAGGACATGCTGTAGGAGGGAGTCTGACAGGGGGGGAGGGGCACATGAAGCGGGGTCTAGGGTTCCCCACCCTGTAAACATTGAGCGACAAACACCTTATTCTGCCCAAATTGGTGTGTTTTCGTCATTGGTGGTAGGGCTACTCGATTATGGGAAAAATCATAATCACGATTATTTTGGTCAATATTGAAATCACGATTATTCAAACGATTATTTTTGAGTTTAAAACATGTTGTATTTATTCAGCATGTCTCTCCGAATTATTTTTTTGCAACTGAGAACTTTGAAATTTCGCCTTAAAAAAATACACAAAATGGTCAAAAAGAAAATGTTCCATTCTAAAATGACAAACAGATATGTATCCAGCTCTTCTGCCCTTTCTATAAAAGATTAGTTTTTCGATTAACATAATTGAAAAACTTGATTATGTTTATTTGTGATCGTTTGACACTGAAATCAAGACCAAAATTTGATTAATCGCCCAGCCCTAATTGGTGGAAATGTCTTTTTTTAATGTGAAGTAAAACAAAAATGACAATTGGTTCCTAAGCCAATGTTGCAGCCAATTCCATCACCAATCATTGTGTTCAAACACTTACACAGAAAACTAAGGATGGGTATTTGAATGCCTTTCAATATTCAAATATTTAGCTAAAAAAAATGCAGGTAAACAGTTAACTGAACTACAAAATCAAAACAGAAAAATGTGTTTTGAAGTCGTAATACATCCTCAAGGGCTTCCTTGTTCTGGTCTTCACTTAACAAAAATCTAATCCAATTTGAATTTTGCCGTTTTACTCAGTCGATCAGTAGTCTGAATTTGTGCAGTTGAAACGAAACCATTTTTGAAAACAATTTAAACAGCATTTCTTATCGCACAATCTGAAAATTTATTCAAGTAAATCATTGCACTAACTGATATTAGATTGAAGTATCTTATCATCACAACTTCATTTGCAGCGCATGGGCCTTCCTTGGATTACGGGCACATAGTTGTTTCTTTTCAGGCCTCCCTTTTACACACTTACTAGTTAAGCGGTCAAGACCATCTAGCGTTGATGCTATCCTTGGTGTAGGGGACTGCTCAGATTCTCCACCTTGGCGCAGTGCTCAAAGATATACTGTAACTATTTCATAATTTACCCGGTTAGTGCTGAAGGGTCTCCGATCAGATCGTAGCTTATCTTGACGTTCTATGACCAACCGTTGTAATGGCTTGTTGAAGCACCAGTTGTGTGTGTGTGTGTGTGTGTGTGTGTGTGTGTGTGTGTGTGTGTGTGTGTGTGTGTGTGTGTGTGTGTGTGTGTGTGTGTGTGTGTGTGTGTGTGTGTGCGCGCACGCAACACCCTTCCGATGGATGGCTATATTCCAACACCTGACCTTTGGTCCAATGCTTTGCTGGGCGCACATGTATTGACCGCTTTACTGCTAGGTGGAGATCCTTTTAGCTAGAGCTTGGCGAGGACCAGAACCCAGTCCAATTGTACCGTTGTAATCAGCAAAGAGATGGATGAAACCACACCACCATCAGGTTGGAAGGCAACAGGCAAAAGTTTAATTCAGCAAACTCCATCTTTCTCTTTTGAGCATAGAATAGTGTCCAATATGTTATATTTAATCACTTTGAATTGAATTGCTCGGAATCTGAGACACACACACACACACACACACACACACACACACACACACACACACACACACACACACACACACACACACACACACACACACACACACACACACACACACAACTGGTGCGTCAACCAGCCACTACAACAAATTACCCCCAACAAAGATCCTTTTGACTTGATGTTAGGAGCTTTCATAACTGATCATCTATTACATGGACTGCCTTTTCCCATTAATTACATTACAAATATGTGTAATGGTACCCACATACAAAATCATGCAAATCAAATACAATAATGTGATTCTCTCACTCCTTTGCCTCTCCATAACCTCTTGCTTTTTAATGAGACATCCCATTGAGCACTCTGAATTTGGCATGTGGTCTTTTTTTTGTTACTTCCTGTTGATGGCTTACTTTCCGTCTTCCTACTCTGCAAACACATTGACACAGGAGATGATAAAGGGAGTGTTACATCCTTTCTGCAACGCGCTAGAATCAAGCAAGTCAACCAAAGAGATAAAGTAAGTGTCAGGTGGGGCAGCCCGCTCATGTGGGCTAATGAACCCAAATCCTCACAAAGCAATATTGATGATGGTTCCAGCCCATACTCCCTGCTTTGTTCATTTAGGGCAGCATACATCCTCTATCCAAGTCTCTCTCCCTGTCTTTGTTTCTGTTACTGACCCTGTCTCTGTTTGTGTGTCTCTCTGTCTCTGTCTCTCTGTCTGTATCTCTCTTTGTCTGTCTCGGTCTGTCTGTCCATCTGTCTCTGATTCGGATTCAAAGGGTTGCCAAGGCATAAGAAGTAAAGTAAGATGCAACATAAGATTCAAACTAATAATGGTGAAAGTCTCTCTTCCTCTCTCTCTTTTCTCTCTGTCTCTCTCTTTCTCGCTCTCTGTCTCTCTCTCTCTGTCTGTCTCTCTCTGTCTCTGTCTCTCTCTCTGTCTCTCTCTTTGGCTCTCTCTCTCTCTCTCTCTCTCTCTCTGTCTCTCTCTTTGTCTCTCTCTCGCTCTCTGTCTCTGTCTCTCTCTCTCTCTGTCTCTGTCTCTGTCTCTCAGCGTCTCCTGAAGCAAAGTGTCCAGCTGCAGGAGCGTCTTGACCTGCTGCAGGGCAGGGCTGACCTGCTGGCCCCGTTGTTCGGGCCCCAGCGCGCAGAGGGCCTAGGGGCCGAACTGAGTGCCGCCGCAAACAGTCGGGCGCTGCTCCACACACAGCTCCTGGAGAGGAAGACGCAGGTTCAGGTAAGAAAGAGGGGGGGGGGGGGGAGTTTGGGGAAGGTCTGAACGGCCGCCGATTTGTGTCGCCAATTACTTCCCGCGGCTCGGGGATTTGCTCTGCGGCGCCGCTGAGGTCGCCACACTCAACGGTTTCAAATAACGCCACGTGGTGCGCCGCGGGCCATGACAACAATCTCAGCCGTCCAGTCGGGGCCACAAACAGCAACAAACATCAAAAACAAACTGCACAAAAAATGACTCCCTCACCACACTGAACTCATATCGACGGTCAATCTTTGTTGACGTCCAACCCCCCAGTGTGTCTTCTCTTCGGCCGGATTTCAGAATCCATGTCTGAAACGCTTCATAGACTGTTGGGTATTGAAAAACCCAACTATTTAACATGCTGTTGCTTGCTAAATAGTTTTCTGTCATTCGGGGGAGTGTAAGGTGTCCCGTTTCTTAATGTGGTTTGACTTTGCTACCATGGAAATCTACAAAAAGTCATTGGTGGTTATCAAAGAGTATGGTGTTTTTCAGCTCCTGTGTGTTGTCCTCTCTCAGGCCGTGCTGTCCAGGACAGAGCAGTTTGGCGCTGCCCATGAGGTGATCCGCTGCACGCTGAGCGAGCTCCAGGAGAGGCTGGCTGTGGCCGTTGTCCTCCAGCCAGACGTCCCCTCCAAGGAGAGCAAGGCCCAGCAGCTCGGGGTGAGGGCTTCCTCTGGGGTTTTCTGTTGATTTAGATCCTCATAATCAGATAGGTAGCCTTCCTGGGGTTAAGACAACACAAAGATGCAGGATTGAAGGCCAAACAAACACAAAAACAGTGACAAAGCAAACACAAAAAAAAGCAAACCCAGTCCTCACCAGAATGGGGGGTTGTGTCTGTGTTCACTATGACCATGTTTTTCAACAATAGTAAGATAATTCATAACCTTTTGACCAACGCTATCCTTGCACATTTGTACTCCTGGTGCCACAAATGCCTGCATCTGTCTGTTGTGTGTTTTTGTTTTGTTGCACAGCAGACCCCATCAGTGTCGATTATAGTGTTTGATGGGTTGAGAAATCTCAAAATAGAATTGAGCTGAGGATGAAATGGCTGGTGGACACTCAAACACTGAAGCCATAACAATTTACAAAGATAGAAACTTGCAAGGGACAACTGAAACGCAGAGAGGGGCGGGTTGTGTGTGTGTAGCATAGCAACGTGCAAGACTTGTGGTCACCTCGAATGTGGCTTTGTCAATACGTGTGTGTGTGTGTTTGAGAGAGATAGATGTCAACCCTTTTCGCTGTCTGTTTTCTTAACCTCAAGTTGACCACATCGATCATCACTGCACAGATCCTTTTATTATGGTTTTAACTTCAGCGACGATAATCAAATGGTCAGGTACCATTCTCCTTGTTAATGAACCCTGGTGAGGGGGCCGCCTCAGCATGGTTCATTAAAGCACTATGATATCGTATAATAATGGATAGTTGCTACATCGCAATAAGCCCTCCTCACAGCGGCGTCATCGTAGCACAAACAGGTGTCGCTGCTGAGATTAATAACAGCTGTGGTCCTTTCATGCGCCATCGCACGGTTGGTAGAAGGAGCCAGTGAAGATAAGCTTAAACATTTATACATAGATGCCGCGTTGCGTGCTCAGACCCCTCGCTACGTTAACGCCGGCCCTATACGACCCAAAGGCCTAACGCGGCCTCCATGTATATACACTGCAGTTCAAAAGTCTGGGGTCCCTTAGAAATGTCCTTGTTTTTTTCAATGAAGATTAATTAATCAGAAATACAGTCGAGACATTGTTAATTTTGTGACTATTCAAGCTGGAAACGGCTGATTTTTTTATGGAATATCTGCATAGGTACACAGAGGCCCATTTCGAGCAACCATCACTCCTATGTGCTGATGGTACATTGTTGAGCTCATTGTGTTAAAAGGCAAATTGATGATTAGAAAACCCTTGTGCAATTGAGTTAGCACAGCTAAAAACTGTTAATAAAGGTGTGTTTTCATGGAAAACATAAAATTGTCTTGGTGACCCCGAACTTTTGAACGGTACTGTGTATGTCTATCAAGATAAGTCAACTTGCTGTGCCGCGGTACATAAACGTAGCAGACCCATGATTAGTGGATGGCACCTCGGTGGAAAGGGTCAACGGACAGACGGGTGGTAAGGTAGCTTATTGTGCTTTATGTGGGTCGGCTTCCTCAGGTGATCCTGAAGGACCTGGAGGACTGCGAGGCCCACATCATGGCGTTGGAGAACCTAGTCTCCTCTAGTGCCACCAACAGGAACCAGTTTGACAAACTCTCTGCTGAATGGAAATCCCTCTACAAGGCAGTACAGGTGAGACCGTGGTAGAGATACAGACCTTCAGATGAGTTGAGGCCAATGATGACTCTTTTCATTGGATTCTTCATGCAATCTCGAGTTGATGTGATCACAACTAGAGAGGTTAGGAATGGAGATGTGATTCATGTGAATGCCTCAGATTCTATCGCTACTTACGATTTACAATTGAGTCACTTTCATCCAAAGCTATTTAGTGATTTTCAGATGCATGCATGCCATTAAAGTGTAATTCCGGCGAAAATTGAACCCAGGGTCTTTGTTTTGGCATTAAAACCCATTAAATAAGCCCTCCAGATACCTTTTTCATTGAAAATCGAGTATTAGAGTTTGCCCGACGCAATGTTTGGCGTCAATGTTATTGGCTTGGGGCATAGAGTTTTGCTTCCAAATCGGCATTTTTGAACCACTCATATTGCTAAAGATAGCACCAAACCTCTGCAGTAGCATGACTAGGGTCCCTACACATAAACAAAGCACCAACAAATTAGTTTGCAAACCCGGAGTTTATTTAAAAAGACAGTTTAACAAGCATTACCGGTAGGTCCGTGTTTACAGGAAGTCCACACAAGTCGATTACCGAATGCGCCAGAATTCAGTTCAAGGAGGAAAGTTTTGGAATTTATAATTTATATAATTTATATTTATAAATAATATGTAGCAAGTGTTGAATTAAAGGACTTGCATATCTAAGTTACAG
Source organism: Pollachius pollachius (assembly GCF_949987615.1). Lineage (NCBI taxonomy): Eukaryota > Metazoa > Chordata > Actinopteri > Gadiformes > Gadidae > Pollachius > Pollachius pollachius. The sequence goes on along the minus strand of NC_136948.1, from coordinate 19,148,221 downwards.
TTACAAAATATTTGTTCGCTACAATCAAGCATGGCACACGTGATTGATGCATAGAGTGAAGGACAGCTCAAGCACCGGAGAAGACGACCCATCTACAGCTTGAAGTTAAGACATAGAGATGTTTCGTGTTTGTGTTTTGTCCGGCTGCGGAAAATAATGGAAAGTTACACCCCAGAAACTTTCCATAGACTTCCATCGTGGTAAGATGACCGATCTCTGGTAGACCAGTGGCTTATTGTTTTGAATATGGACATTGAGACGTCAATCGAGATGCTGATGCAGAAGGATCACCGTGTCTGCAGTACTCATTTCGATAAGGACGACATCATCATTCTTAAATGAGCTGCTGACCAAAAGAACCTAAAGAAAGTGTCATTGAAGAAAAATGCTATTCCACGAGTGCAGCAAGTGGCTACGGACAGACATGAGGTAAAGGTGTTTGCTTATTTGTCGTGTTATATATGATTGTATTTGTTCACCATTGGTGGGGGGGAGGATGCATCACGAAACAAAGTTATAAGTCCTAGAAGCCCTAACTTTATTCAAGAATGTGAAAGATGATCTTGTGAGTTGTCCAGGTGGGCTTACCTCGATTTATTGTGTATAAGGAGTTGTTGTGAGAATTTTCGGACCACGTCAATCGTTTTCTGTGTTAACCGTGTAGAATAAAGAGTCATCCAAATGTTTACCAATTGTTGTCATATATTTGTGTACGACCCCCCTTTTTTTGACACCTTGAGGAGCTTCAATCGATAGATTACCATTTGGTTAACCAAATGCTTTAGTAGTACTGGGGGGCAATGCTGCCCTACAATGGCGATAAGAACTCCTGGCTTTACCCAATGCATTGGACTTCTCCTTGTGACGTTTGTTTTATTGTTTGTTGTTGCTCAAATATATGACTGCAATTGTTAAACGTTTGGATGACTCTTTATAACTCTTTTTATCTAAATATATATATTTTTTGTAACTTTCCATTTTTTTCCCGCAGCCAGGCAAAACACAAACACAAAACATCTCTCTGTCTTGACTTCAAGCTGTAGATGGGTCGTCTTCTCTGGTGCTTGAGCTGTCCTTCACTCTATGCGTCAATCACGTGTGCAGTGCGTCTTCTGTTAACAACGTGCCATGCTTGATTGTAGCGAACAAATATTTTGTACCTGTAACCTACATATGCAAGTCCTTTAGTTTACGTGTCAACACTTGCTATATATTATTTAGAAATATAAATTATATTAATTATAAATTCCAAAACGTTCCTCCTTGAACTGAACTCCGGCGCATTCGACTTGTGTGGACTTCCTATAAACACGGACCTACCGGTAATGCTTGTTAAACTGTCTTTTTAAATAAACTCTGGGTTTGCAAACTAAGTTGTTGGTGCTTCATTTTATGTGTAGGGACCCTAGTCATGCTACTGCAGAGGTTTGGTGCTTTTTTAAGCAATATTAGTGGTTCAAAAATGCCGATTTGGAAGCAAAACTCTATGCCCCAAGCCAATAATATGGACGCCAAACATTGCGCCGGCCAAACTGTAGTACTCGATTTTCAATGAAAAAAGTATCTGGAGGGCTTATTTGATGGGTTTTCATGCCAAAACAAGGACCCTGGGTTCAATTTTTGCCAGAATAACACTTTAAGGAGCAGGTAAGTGGTTCGGGCATCTTGCTCAAACTAGTCTCCCATCGTCTTTGAACCCAGAACCTTTTAAGCTGGGAGTCGCCCTGCACTCATCACTAGACTATCCTGCAGAGGGCACCTTTGAAAATAGCCAAAAGTGGCATAATCCTCTGCCTTCAGCTTCCTCCTATCTTCGGGAAAAATCCACCACCTATAACACATTTTGTGCTGTGGTTAGCCAGCAAAACAAGTGCACAATCCTCCCCTTGTTTTTGAGCATGATTGCTTCTCAAGTGTGAGTGGAATCTGGCCGTTGTGTTGGAGCAACTTCAAGGAATCTAAGTGATGGTGATCTCCATGAGATCTTGATAGCATTTATTTCTTCTTATATGCTCAAACTACGCTCGGAGGTCACATGACGACTTGACCATTGGGAGGCATGTGGGGCGGCAATAGTTCCGGAGAAAGAGCGGGTTGACATGTAACCGGAAGGTGGCTAGTTTGATCCCTGGCTCCAATTCGAGCGTTGAGGTGTCCCTGAGCATGACACCTAACCCTAACTGCTCCTGACGAGCTTGCTGTCGCCTTGCAGGGTTGACTTCGCCATTGGTGTGTGAACCTGTTTATGAATAGTTCTAAGTTGCTCAGGACCAAAGCGTCTGCTTAGTGCCCTGAATGTAAACATGCTATGCAAAACATGATGATCAGAGGGAATTCACCATGTTTTTCAAGCAATGGAAAAAAACCTCCCTCCTAATCAGGGCATTTAGTGCCATTCATTCCCAGACCATCGGCACTTTCACAGAAATTATTCCAAAGAAATGTGAGTTGGGTAATGACATGCAGGCAGAGTAGGCCAACATGTGCCAGAATCCTGATCACTTCTTTTAAGTCTTCAAAGCTTGGCATCATCTAATCTTTTCGATTTTAGCGTCTTATTTACTCAGATGAATGCCAAATTCAAACATTGGGTCAATAGTTTCGTTTGGGTAATGTTTATTACATTATATGAACAAATGTTCATGGTGGATGGAGATCAAAACGTCCAAAACAGGGAGATGCTGCATTATGAAGCAGTACTAATGTGAAGGATTTCACTATTCAGGATACTGTTCGTTTGCTTCATCTAAAAAAAGACCCCTGCTTACCCTGAAGTGTAAATAATAGATTAGGGTAATAACAATGGCCTGGCCAGAGACAAGTAAACAGTACGTGCCACCATGCTCAACATTAACTTATCAGTGATGCTCTCTAACTATCTTTCTAAGAATTTTGAGCATTCTGTACCTATTCAGAGTAATTCTATACTGCATTCCAATGCAAATATCCTATTTTCTCTCTTTTTAAAACATATAATTTAGATACATGCAATACCGTTAGTTGACTAGTTTTTGCAAAACCAAAATTATGTTTTTTTTAGCTATACGAAAAGGACAGAATACGTTTTTTGATCATGTGGTGATTGCATACTTTGACTTGAGTGACCTATTCTACTACCAGAGTACAGTTTTCAGAGTACTTTTCATCCACCATCCCCCCAATCGAGGTGTGATTGCGGTCCTCACTAGTCAGAATCTATACTTCAGAAAGTCAGACCCCTCGGCCGTCATTGTTTGGTGGAAGAGTAGCAACGCACTCCTCGGAGTTTGCCTTAAAGCTGCACTCTTTTTCACTCCGCCATGCATTCAAACCTTTTTGAAATGATGTGGTTTGTGTAGTATTAACATGAGAAATAATTATAATAATAATAAAAATAAAAAACATCCACCGCTTTGAGGAGATTTTGAAAGGAAGACACTCTGTTTCTCTTTTCATCACCAAACACCCACTTTATTCTGGAGTAGACTCCCAATTTTGAATCATCCTGAACAGAAACGGTTTGGCCGCAGTGACAAAAACTATTCAGAACAAAAGTCATGCCGGCAGCGGCATAAATGATAATGAAGGAGGCAAAAGTTCCATCGGGCAGAAGTTTTAAGCAAGGTTCTCTTTGTTCTTTTCCTTCCTATCCCAGGTGAGAGTGGGCGAGAGTAAGCACAGAATCGAGGAGCACCAGGGCTTCCACTACAACATGCTGAGCGTGAATGAGTGGCTAGAGTCCATGAGGCAGAAGCTGGAATCTTTCCGCGGGCCCACGGGACACTGGAGCGTGGAGCAACGGAAGCACGAAGCCGAGGTGCGTTTGTGTGTGCAGGCGTTTGGTTTGCATGTGTGATGAACAGTTTGCAAGTGGTATTTACTTGCCAAGATAAAAGCTTCACCATTAAAAACATGTTGGTGAGTGGATTTCCTGATGTTATTTCAGCACCATGGTCCGAATCGAAATTGAATTCAACCAACAAATTTTCCCCAGTGCCGGGGAAGGTTTGAAAGACTCAAACCAAGTCGGGTTTGAAAGCCTGGCAGCTAAGTGTGTTTGTGTGTTTGTGTGTTGTGTGTGTGTGTGTGTGTGTGTGTGTGTGTGTGTGTGTGTGTGTGTGTGTGTGTGTGTGTGTGTGTGTGTGTTGCGGTGGCTTTATGTTGACAATGTGGTGAGAAGCCATCAAGGTCCGCCCCGTGGCAGGTCTCAAGACTGTGTGTGACACCATGGGATTGACCTAATAATAGAACTGGAGATGTATACACCAATCGGACACCTCTGGGCCTTCCTCATCCAATTAAATGTCTCGGTGCCCGAGGAGAGGTATAAAATGGGCAGGCCAAAGTATGCTCGGAGGAGATAGAAAGCAGAGGCACAGAGCTCCCAGCAAAAGGACTTGATTAATACTCTGTTGTCATGGTGCAATGCAGAACCACGGTGCTGGACTATGGTTTTTTAATTGAGGCGAAGAAAAGGGCATCCCAAAAAAATGGCTCATTTGGAGTTATTAGTGGCCTTGGGGTACTTTTTATTTTCATGCTCCAGTTTTTCATGCGCTCTGTGTGCCCCGTGAGACCGCGCTGATCTTGTGAGTCCACGTTTCAGTCCCTCGCTAACGACCAGTCTTGCTCCCATGGAAACCACCGCTTTCCAAACCCAACATGTTCACGGCTCTGTGCTGGGTCATGGCTAGGGGGAGGGTCGTTAGTTCATAACCACATTGGGCCCGGGCAGAGAATGATCTGCCCATATGGGCGTGGCCTTACGGCAGGCCACATTTAGCTTTGTTAACCAAGTGACACTCTCGCTCTCTCTCTGCTCTGACACCATACGGTCGTGAGTGCACCTCCTCTGAGAAGAGCGTTCAGTGTGAATTCAGTGCAACAAATGTCAACGCGAGAACCCAGGTCGGTCTCACGAGGCGAGCCGCGCTGCTCGCCAGGCTGCTCGCCAGGCTGCTTTCGATTCATACTCCAAAATAAATTTGCTCATAGCTTAAACATTGGCCATAATGTTTTGTTCTTTAAGGAAACCAGAAGGTCCTCGGCACCAGAGATGATCACAGCCTCTGTTGACCCCCGCCCCCCCCAAGCCCTCCATCCCTTCCCCACTTCTCTTTTACCTTCCATGACATGAATTTGAAAGTATGATTACAGAGGAGTGTTTCTTTTTATAATGACCCCGGCTCTTTAACATGCAAACCCGGTTGCTTTGTCTCCTCTTCCTCAGCACGTTGGCTTGAAAAAATAGGCAGGAGACTCAGAGGTGTGTGTGTGTGTGTGTGTGTGTGTGTGTGTGTGTGTGTGTGTGTGTGTGTGTGTGTGTGTGTGTGTGTGTGTGTGTGTGTGAGAGAGGGCACGAGAGAGAGAGAAAATAGGGAAATGTGTTGGCCTGGCAACACCAAGCAACATAAATTTAGTCCTTGCTATGTCCTGGACTTTTAGTCTCCTTTCATTTCACTTAAAATGCAATGTCATCGGTGGAGCTTTACTTTTCATTCTGTGTATTTATTTGGATGTGTTTGCGCTCTACAGTATTAATTCGTTTTCCACTTCAATATTCTGCCTGTTTTTAAAATGGCGCCGCCGGTTATGAAGCCTAAATGAAATGACTTGTGCCTGAAGGTTGGAGGGGGACTTACTAATTGCCAAAGACAAATGCAAAATTTAGGGAAAGAAAGTAGACGGAGCTGAAAGTATCATCAGGTTTGAAAGCCGCCGTGGACTTTTCTTTTTCTGACAGCAATTAATTAACCCATGTTACACATGTTAAATTGTAGCAAATGTGATCATGGCTGACTGGACTTAAAGTCGCGATAGATTAAGTTTGCCTGGTCCTTTTTAATAGAGCTCACTTCCTCTTCTCACCCTTCATTAAGAGGATCCCAGTGGATTCTGTGTCATCACAAGTTTTTTTCCAGACCCTTTCAACAAGAATGTGCGTGTTGGCACTTGAGAAAGGAGGGCTGAAATGACACAGTGCATTCGATTAGTTCCATGATTAATCACTTGTTTGATGAATTGTATTATATATGTATTTTATTATATATATATATTTTGTGGTCTGTTAATTGCTTTACTCATTTGTCAAGAAATAGTTTTAAAAAGCCAAGGATGTGCGGCTTATAGCTTCAGATATGCAAATATTCAGTTTTGCATTTCAATTTCAGCTCATTAAAACGTAATAATGTTCTTGGCTGCTTGTCAAAGCAAGCCCATTTATGACATCACTTTAGACTCTGTCAACTTGCGATGGCATTTTGCGTTGCTTAAGAAATACTAAAAACGATGGCATGAATTGGTTGATGGGTAAAAAAAAGATACTAAAGATAATAAATGAACCAACAATGAAATGCGTGTGAAGTTATCGCCACGTGTTGAGCGCTCAGTGATTCCACCGTTTTCCTGTGGCTTTGAGCGCTGAAGCCCAGCCTTGCCTTGAAGCTGCCCCAGGCACAGCAGGCCGTTCAGATTGTTCCACCTTGACGCAGTTTACAGTGTTTTATACATTAAAAAAAAGAGTTGAACTCGCGGCTGTTGTCCGGGTTTATTCTTTAAAAGTTATTTTTTTGTTGCATTTTTATGGTTAATGATAGTGTACGATGGACAGGAAGGTATTGGAGATAGAGGGGGGGACCACGGAATCGGACCCTAGTCGCTGTGATCAGGACTGGGCCCTAATGCTCCGCGCTCTCCGCGGTGAGCCCCTAGGGCGCCCCTTCTGGGTATATTCTCAACGACGCCATTAAACGCGCTGACCCATCAAGCCGCCGCCCTGCAGTGGATGACCGGCCTGTTGTCGACGTGTCGTCTCAGAGGGCCCTCGGAGAGTTCCCGGAGAAGGAGCTGCAGCTGCACCAGACGGAGGCCCGGGGCCACAAGGTGCTGATCCACACCTCGGAGGTGGGCCAGGCGGCCATACGGCGGGACCTGAAGGCCCTGCGGGAGACCTGGATGGCCCTGTACGACCTGAGCCTCAACCTCAACAGGTACGGGTGGGGACACGGGGGGGGGGGAGAGCCCACCGACCAGAATGGACCACCCTGGGAACCTGGTTGTTGTAATCACTGGGGCTCATCGGATTGGCAATTTATTGTCATGGGCCATAAAGTGACTTCAATTGATGAAGTCATTTCTATTAGAATGGACCGTTGCAGAAATGTTTGTAGTTCCTGAGATATGACAATGGGAAACACAATTGTGAACCTTTTTATGCTTCTGTCCAGTCAAACATATTACACAGATAACGCAGGGTACTAAATAATGTCACCTTATCTGAAAGCCCCAAATGAGCAGGACTCTCAAAACAGCTCCATGGTACCACTCGTCATAAGTAATGGAACACTTTTTGTGCCATGTTAGAAAATAAGATGAACACAGCAACAAATATATACACTGAATTTAATGTTTCAATTGAATACAATTTTAATTAATGATATAGTAAATCTTTAAATTGGTTTAAAAACTTTTTTCTATATAATAGATGATTGGATCTGACTTCATATGTATCATATTTATAGATTCATTTTTCTTATTTTATTAGGCTATTAAATTAAGTTAAATGCACTTCAAATGCTTGAAGTGCATTTAACATTTAATTAAGTTTCCAGACCAATTAAACAATATACTCAGTAAGTTTAAACATTTATGGAAGCAGTTTAAACATTTATTCAATTAAATTAAACCAATTTAAACATACATTAAAATAAATTTAAATCTTTGATGCTGGGTTTAACTTTTCTCAGTGGGCACAAATGGCGTTCCATAGGAAGTGAACTGGTGCAATAAGAATGTTATGACTGTGTTCTTCTGTTTGTGTGTGTGTGTGTGTGTGTGTGTGTGTGTGTGTTTGTGTATGCGCGCGTCCCTACCTCCCACAGGCTTCTGGACAGCTCCACAGAAGAGCTCAACTCTGACGCGTGGAGCGATGACGGTCAAGCGGACGAGCACCAGAGGGCAGCTTCCACCATGGCGCTCCCAGCAGGAGGGCAGTACACCCTGGCCCTGTCTGGAGCCTCCAGCAGGGAGGGCTCGGACCACGACGCCCCCCGGCAGAGCCACGGCCCCTGGGCAGGGCAGACCCTATCCTCCGCTGGGCAGAGGACTCCCCCGGGGGTGGAGGACGCGGGAGTAGGCCTGGGAGCCGGCGTCCTTAACCTCGGTTTGGGGGCTCAGAGGCTGGACGCGGAGGGTGACCTGGCCCTGTCGGCCGGCCTGGACGGCCCCTACAGGCAGAGCACGCCCGTGGTTGACCCGGAGGACGAGGTCGGAGACGGCGCCGCCATCAGAGCTGGTTTCTGTCCGGGCTGGGCCGGCGACCGTGCGGAGGGGCGCTCCAGAGACCTCGTGGACGGCAGTCGGAGCCCGGGGAAGCCTCTGGTCACGGGGGCGTCCGTGGTGGCTGGCGCCGTGGGCCTCGCCCCCGGCCTCACCACCGACTGGACGGGCGGTGATCGGCCGCCCAGCGTCTCGGCGGCTTACAGAAGAGGACAAGGGAGCGGGGCCAGCAGCCACCTGGGCGCGGCCGGGGGCGGGGTGCCGGAGGGCAGGAGGAGCCCAGGGCCGGCGTCGGCAGAGGGTCTGGGCCAGAGGGGAGGGGCCTTCAAGCCGTTCCAAAGGGCCGCCGCCCATCTGCATCCCTCAGCCCCCACGCAGAGCAGCAGCAGACCCCAGGGGTCGGCCGCCGCCGCCGCCGCCGCATCGTATCTGTGGCAGTCTGATGAAAGCGTGACGGTATGATAAACCTCACGTTGTAATGCTTCATCTCAGCCAGATCCCTGTTCACGTTGCATCATGGTAGGGGGGAGACGGTTTGAAGATGTTCAATCGCGGTCAATAGCTACAAGGCAGGGGCTAAGATTAGCTACAAAGTGAATTGGATTAGTAGCGGCGTGAAGGAGTGGGATTAGATGTGGTGAAGTTTTGGATTGGAATCAGTCATTCTTTCTTTAGGTATTAAACGGCGATCAATTACACTGCTTAACTAGTTCATCTCTGGACTTAAGAAAATGCGAAGACACAATTCCTCATATTTAGATCTGTTATCTTCTTATTTTGGTTGTTATCTTAAATGATCTCCTACAGAATTTCGGCTTTGGATTTATTTACCTTTGGCGTAGTCGAGAAAGTTCTCAATCTCTCAGCGATCTTTTGCAACCACATTACTTCTCGTGAGTTTGCTGCCATCCGAAGGTGCAACCATTATCTCCCATGTGACATTGTACGATTTAACAATTGATATTGATTTAATTTACCCATATAACTCTTTACACAGAAAGTGAATTAATAAAGTCAGTTGGAATTATGTTTATGTTTTCAATCCTGAAATATGGCATTAAGGAAGTTAAAGTAATAGAATTCTTATCTCATCCACGCTGATCCATAAACAAGTTAACGGCACCGTTGGTCCACCATCTAAACTTATCGATGTGTTTACTGTGTTGCAGTAAACACAAAATAAGCTCTCGGTGTTATCACGCCCTGATGTCTCAGAGTTGTGTTTCTTCTCCAGGCGAGTGGCGGGCAGGGCCTGAGTCCAGCGGAGTACGAGTCCAAGAGGAGGGAGTTTGAAGCCTGGCTCCTGGTGCAGAACCAAAGGCTCTCTGAGCTGCTCAGCACCCAGGGGGCCGTACTGGGCCCCAAAGAACCCAAGATCAGACGGGACGAGCTGCAGGTGAGGGCTGCACATTCTGTCTCCCTTTCTGAAATGTTAATAAGCTGAAGTGCATGTATTTGGGATTCTATATTATGTAAAATGTTTATTGAATAAAGTATAGCCGTGTAGACTTTACTTTACGACTGCAGAGCCCTTATTCATAGTTATAGTCTGAAAAGGCTTCATAAACACATTATAGGACAGTCCCTATCCCTCAGTCCTCTTAACGACCAGGAAAACCCTACGCAAAACACCGCCCCCCACCCCACCCCAACACCACAGCAAAGAACCCTAACCTTCAAAAGGATTTGGCCTGTTTGCCAAAACCTCAGTTTGATTATTGAACTTTTGATATGTAGAGATTTAAATTATTTAACTGACCGCCTCTGGTGGTGTACGGGCGTTCTAAAACCGGGCAGTTGGTGTAACATTGACATCCATTATATTCCAATCAAGCCTTTTGCATCTCCCATAGCTGTGTCTTTATTTTTTATCCAACACTACAAAGCGATTACAAACTGCCTTGGCTCCAATAGTGCCAACAAACGAGCCAATCCCCAACTTCAGATTCTGTGTGTACCCACCACTTTGCATGCCCACAAACATACTATTTATGAGCACTTACTAAACACCCAGCCGGGGCAGTTCACATGGGCCTACTTGTGTTGGACAATACAGAGACACATCCATTTGAACACTCGTTTGGAGTACAATGGATTTCAAGGGCTCGCAAACTGCCCAATTACAGAGTGCGCTCACTCTGTGAGAGGGTCATTTAAGAGTACAAGCGTACCGTTATACAAAATAAAGTTCACATTAATAAGTCCTATAACAAGTACACACACTTTGAACATTACTGAAAAGGTCTGCATGTTAATCATGAATTCACCGGTACTGAAATGCTGATCATAAGGTAACATAAGGACAAGTTTCAATTTTGGTTGATCAAAAAGACAATTAAACATTTCAGGAAGGAGATTATCTGGATTATGGATTACTTCCTAAATCATTCTGTAATGAGTCTATTTTGGTTGTTCTGACGAACAGCTGAAGACCACACATGAAGCATCTGTTGGTTTTGTGCGCGTGGTAATGTGGCTTTACCATGCTACTGGGACCTCCTCGATGCCAATAATAATAACACTCAGTAATGATAATTCATGTTATTACAATTATAAGGGATTTAACGTTTTTGATGCTAGACGCCTGTCTGTCAGCCATAACTTTGTAACTGAAGTGGCCAATGCTCCTCATTAGATAGACTGATAAATATTTAGTCCATACCCCCAGTTATGAGACTAACAGACCCTTTTTTACAGAGGTGCATTAGTAGGTCAAACCAGGGTGTCCCTCGTGACTCTAACTGTGGATCGGTTCCTTTTATGTTCAGCTTAGCTCAGGAGGTAGAGCAGGTTGACTTGTAACCATAAGGTTGCTAGTTCAATCCCGGGCTCCTCCTAGCTGAGTGTCGAGGTGTCCCTGAGCGAGACACCTCACCCTGACTGCTCCTGACCAGCTGGCTGCCGCCGTTCTTGGTGGACTCCGCCATCGGTGTGTGAATGTGTGTATGAACTGTCGCTTTGGATAAAAGCGTCAGCAAAATGAGCTAAATGTAAATGTAAATATTCCAGGGCACAGGTAGTAGACCACGCTGGTGTAGATCCGTCTACTACCCCTGGTGTATGCAAGGGGCAGCCCATAATGAGTGTTAAGAGTGATACTTTGTCCATGGTTTGTTGAAAGCGGAACCCATTTGATTCTGCTTATGACCTGCTCCATCTCCCCCCAGGCTCTGAGGGACGGCGTGGGTTGGGGCCAGGAGCTTTTCCAGCTTCTCATACAGGACAGCCACAGAGCTGGCCTCGGGGCCGGGGCCAGGGCCCAGGCCTGGGTTACGGCCCAGACCGGGGACGGGGACGGCGGGCTGGATGGGCCTGAGCTGATGGAGGACAGTGGTCTGGAGGACAGTGGTCTGGAGGACCTGCGCTACCGCTGGATGCTTTACAAGTCCAAGCTGAAGGAGGTGGGGGACCTGGGGCCCCGGCTCACCGTCAAGGTGAGGGAGAGGGGCTGATGTTATGCACTGAGGAAGGGAAAGCCGTGTGGGAAAGTCCACCTTTGTGAAAGCAGGGAAACTGCAAGAGAAACATCTTTATTTCCAATGTATAACGGAGCCCTTTTTATTTAAAGAAAATGGGATCTATCAATACTCAGGATGGGGAAAAAAATATGGGATCTATCAATACTATAAAACGTCAGATATGTTTGTATTGGGACAGGTCCCTTTGTGTTTTCTGCACTGTTTAGTTTTCGCCAGAAGAGGGTGCTATTACATCAGTGTCAAAGGTTAGCAGATGTATTTTAGAAGTTTCAAAGAATTCCTTGGAATGACAAAACTTAAGTGCATCTTATCACTTGTTATATGACTTATATTTTACGATATTTTAGCCTATACTGATATTAAAATGCTGAACTGCTCATTTTGTTACATTTCTTCTCTTATTGAAAGTTTATTAAGCAGACGGTAACAAATTGTTTGTTTGTGTGTGTGCACACGCAACGTAGCAAAGTATGGCCTGTTCTCACCCTTCATTGATACTTTCTAGGGGGTGCGGGCCACTAAGGAGGTGCCTGTCAAAGCCAAGAGGATTCTAAAGGTACACACACACACACACACACACACACACACAGACACACAGGCACACACACACACACACACACACACACACACACACAGGCACACACACACACACACATACATACACAGGTACACACACACACGGGCGGACAGGGACACACAGGCGCACACAGGGTCAGGGACACACACAAACACACACGGACGGACAGGTACACACACGGACGGACAGGGACACACACACACACACACACACACACACAGGCAGGGAGGGGCATAGTTCAGGGGTCGACTTCATACCCATTAGAGAGTCCCCCGTTGGGTTGCAATCAGCTTCCCTAAACACCTGACTGGGGATCCAGGCGACCTGCCCTCTTGTCCCCCGGCCCTCCCTGCCAGTACCCCTACCTCCACCACCATGGACCAGCCAAGACAGGCACCCCGGTCTACCCTGACCCAGACGCCTCCCAGGGCCCCACCCCCTATTCTTCCAGCCACTCCATTCAGCATCCCAGGGTTGGTGAGGGTAGTTAGGAATGCCAAAGCACCATGGCCCCCTCCCCAGTCCCGGGAGCCCCGTTCTCAGAGGCTCCTCCCCCTCGAGCCCTCCTGGGAAAGGACTCTCTAGTAATGCAAAAAGTCCACCCATTTACATTGTGCCCTATAACAGTGGTGATTTTTTAATTTGTTGTTGTTTTTGTTGATACAGCCGGACAGAGCGGATTGTAATACTCTGTCCTGCTTTACTACTTTAGCCAAATTACTTTAGAAAAGTAAACATGGTACTTTAGAAAAGTACCCCGTTAACAAGGGGGCCAATGAGACTGTCCCTGTAGTGGTAGATATGCACATACACTTGAGTTTCTCCCAAAATAAGGCCATTGTGCAATTGAGTGAGTTTGTGTTTTCATTAATTCTAGCCTTTTTAGAATAGTCTTCAGAGTAATTAGTTTCCGTTGGAAGCAGCACGAGCTGTAAATAAACCAGGTCTTCAACATGACGAGCCCATCGTCTGATGTCGGGGTGCTGGTGCTGGGGGCTGCCTCTTAAACCCACACTGCAACACCTTCCATTGGACCCTGGTTTGCATGGCAACCTTAGAGGGCATAGCCTCTAATAAAACGCTGCATGGTGAGACAAGGCACACTTGTCCCTCCCCCAGTCTCAGAATAACAACATGTACTTATAATAATGCACGCATGCAATGTCTATTACAATGGACATGCAAGAGACCGACTTAAGGAGCACAAGAGGTCTTTGTCCTGCTCATATTTGCATACATGATGTCATGGTGATACTATTGTCGGCTGGTTTCGCTTCCTTACACTAGTTTCACACAAAGCCCAGATCATTAACCTGGAATTTTCATGGCCCTGTACACACACACACACACACACAGAGTAGGGTAGCAGTAACAAGAATGTGCCTCCCTGTAAACCAACGTCCCCCGGCCTTGGGGTCAAGACTCCCCTGGGGGCGCCTGATGCTCACATGGGAGGTGGTGGAGCTGTAGGCTAGGGGGGCTGGATACTGTATTTTCTCAAAATCAAATTAAACCAATCTTAATTTTCAATGGTTTGAATGGTCCTGTAAAGGAGCTTGCATACAAACTGCTTTAATTATAAGACATGGTTATGAACAGAGCCTCACGTTATGTAGACACAATGTCTACCCTACCACCATTCATTTTGCCTCAATCACACAAAAAACAAAAATAATGAAAAGGCAGCAATGTGAAATCCCTTTGAACTTAAAAAAAAAAGAGGTTTCTGTGATGTTACAAAGAGAATCGGTGAGCTCTGGCGGGGGAAGTCTCACCTCCCGCTGTGGTTTTAAAAAGCTCTATAAATACCAGTTTGATTAGATTCATCGCGGCCTCCCAGCCACGACTTTGCTCCTCGTTCAGCCTCCATACCTGGAGGCCCTGGTGACACCGACAGCTGTGGGCCGTGTGTTCCAGCGCTATCGATCCATGCTGCCGACAGAGCAGCTCCGCTGGAACAATGGATGTCATAAGCCTCTCATCATACTCAAAATGAAATGTTTTCACCAGCGCTTCCTGTCCTCCTGCAGACCTTATCGTCTATGTTTGATAACGTGAAGTATTACCGTCATGGATGATCCTAATGTGTGGTACAGCTGGTCTTAATAGAGGTTCACTTCAGTCCTTGGAGACTGTCTCTGTCCTCAAAGACGTTGTACATTTACATTTAGGGCATTTAGAAGACGCCAAAAATTTATCCAAAGCGACTTGCATAAGTACATCTGTCAGAAGAATGTAAAACAATATATCGCTGTTGGTACAGTAAGGATGTTCATAGAACCAAGTGCAAAGCACTTACAATCGCTAGGTTAACCCATTCACTGCATACAACAAAGACCGCTAGGATAAGAGTTCAACATGTAAGATGTACATGCAGGTCAGACCAGCCAGAAACTCTGGATCGAGAGTACCCAACATCACTAGAACATGCATAAAAATGCTACTCTGTAAAAAAATAATTCCTAATTCTCTTCTGTCATAGTAATGGAATTGAAATTGCCTTGTGTGCACACTATCTAAAAAAGCCAAAGTTCACAGGGCACAAAAATATTATATTTATATTTGTGCACCACCAAAAAAATGCGAATTGAATCATGTTGTTTAACAACTTGTTGTGTGCGTTTTCTTGTGGCTCCTGGCCGATAAGCTGTCACCAGTGATGAATTCAACTCCAAACCACTCGGTGCTCCTGCTCCACTGAAATGGGTCGCAGCAGTGCTCTTTCAGAGAGAGAGAGCGTCTGGTATCGGTGAATGAAACCAAGTGCAACAGTCTAGAGCGGATGTTTGGAAAGGTTACATCATACTTGAACTGTAGTTGGCATGACAGCAGTGGCTCCGATGCCAGACTAATGTCTCCGGGAAGCGGCGGAACATCTAATAGGCTGTGAATTAGTCAACCGTCAGCACTCGCTCTCTCTTTGTGCCCTTCTGTTTGGTTTCTTTTGTTTATTGCTTTATTGGCGATTGTTTTGTTGCGCTGTGTTTGCCTGACGACGTGGTGTCTGGTGTAAACACAGACGTGGGTAAACATCCCTGTAATGTTTACGTCGGATACGAAGCAAGTGCACATTTCTACAGGGTTATTTTTTTTCACGGCAATGAGTAACACGAAATGCACACCAAAACGCATACAAGGCTACACGTAATGGGTGCATATTGGCAAAATTATGCATCCACTATAGTACCAGAGATATGCGCAATTATAATACTGGAGATATGCACCATCATAATACCAGCGATATGCATCACTATAGTACTAGCTGATGCACCACTATAATACCAGAGATCCGCAAAAACTATACCAGCAAAATGCATCATTATAGTACCAGCGATATGCACAATAATGATACCAGAGATATGCACCATCATAATACCAGCGATATGCACCATTATAGTTCCAGTGGATGCACCATGACAGTACCAGCAATATGTACCATCATACCAGTGATATGCAACATCTTATTACCAGAGATATGCAAAAATTTAAATACCAGCGATATGCAACATCATAATACAATAGATATGCACCATTATATTACCAGATATATGCACCGTTGTAATACCAGAGATATGCATCATTATATTACCAGTGGACCGTCAACGTTGGCCAGCCAACATGTTCCCCTCGTCCACATGCTTTCAGTGGAGGGAAATGTAAATGCAATGATGCATAGAGAGCGTGATGCTCCACTCTGTGGAATAGCGACCCCCTGATGAACGACTGTGTCTCTGTGTGTCCCTGTGTGCAGCAGAAAGGCCCCGGGCTCCTCCAGAGGGTGTGGCGTGTGGCCCTGCCCCTGTGGCTGCTGCTGCTGGCCCTGCTGCTGCTGGCCTTCCTGCTGCCCTTCTTCGAGGGCGTGGCCAGCTGCTCCGTGACCAACAACTTTGCCCGCTCCTTCAACGTCATGCTGCGCTATGAGGGGCCACCCCCCACCTAGGGGCCACGGAGGAACACCTGACGGACCCCACCCCCTCACCCCCCCCAGATGCAACACCTCCCTTCCCTTTTCATTTCCATCCTCGGATAACCTCTCAACACCGGAGGACAGATGGATTTGTGGGGAAGGAAAGCCCAAATATGGTGGTGTAGGATTTTAACGATATGCAAATTTATTTATTTTTTCTCCCAACCAAAGATGCTCTGCTTTGTTGCCTTCGACCAAAATAATGTGGCTAGAATCATGGACATGAGGACCAGATGGGCAGACAAGGACCATTGCTTTGTAGCTTGTTTTTAAAGAACACACCAACATGCTTGTGGTAACGTTCAACCATGTCTTGCTGTGAAAGCCCCACCCCCCAACCCCCTATTCCACCGTTCCTGGCCTCTTGTGGGTCAGAGCTAAGCTTTGGAGGCTAAGCTCCAGGGGAACAAGGGCTCCTCACGGCCTGGGCTCCTGAACCGGCCATCAAACAGCACTCAGAAAAGCAATCAGCTGATCAGATTTGGGGGGCTTGGGCTGTAGACCTCCAGGTAGATTGGAGGAAAGGTTGCCACCTGTAACGACCTCGCAATCCGGACAACACGCGTACTGGCACCGAAGGGCCGGCCCGTGCTTCAGCACCGCGTGTCTATGGCTGTGTTTGTGTGTCTGTCTGGGTGTGTTTGTGTGATTGTGTGGGTGTGTTTGTGTGTTGCCGCTACAAAGTAAAGTAGCAAAGTAAAGAAGCACTTCAGAATACCAAAGGGGATACCGGTTATGAATCCACGCTGGAGGGCCATTTTCCTTTTATTCTTTTTCCAGACCTTGTCGCACCTAATTGGAGTTTGGTGTGTGGCGTGCTGTCTGTGTGGTTATTAACCGTGTTAACCGTTAAAGTTGTTGTTTTGGGGTTTTTCATAGCCCTGTCGTTGATCGAGGTAATGCAGTCAGCCTCGTTCTCACTGTAATCTGTTTTGCGTCTCAAAAAGGGGTGTGTTTTCAGGGGCATATTTCAATGATGTAATACTGTCTGGTTGTTTTTCCCACACACACACAACGGTTGCCACTTGATAAGATTGGAGCAGGTTATGTTATCCATGTTTTCATGTTATTTTTTTGTTTTTAGCCCTTTTTATGCCATTGACCTTATACGGCTTTGAGTTGAGCATCTGGCTCGCCTGTTTTGACTTGCAGGCAAACTTGTATCAGGTGCTATTGAAGCATTTAAAAGAAAGCCTTCGTGGTGCCCCGGCCTGCTTGATGTTCTCTCAGGCTGTGGCATGGGAAGTTGAAGCTCTTTTTCCACTTGGTCGTACAAATGGAAAAATAGATTTTCCTGGGAAAATGTCTATATTCGTCTTAAAACATAGACCCCTTTATGACCCTGTATCTTTTTCGTCCAAAGTTTACACACACACACACACACACACACACACACACACACACACACACACACACACACACACACACACACACACACACACACACACACACAGTGTGGGAGTTGTTTTATTTCTCTTTTCCCCCACTGAGTTTGTGTTCACAGACTGGGTTACTATGGAGACGGGGACTGTCTGGAGTCGGGTCTGTTTTGTCGCCCTGAACCAACAATGGGTCTTTGTGGATGTTCACTAAGCTACAAAAAAAACTAAACTCGGGAATAGTTTAGGTACGTGTCAACTAAATCATCGGTCCAAATAAGTACATTTTGTCATTAGGGTGCACATTGGGGAGATGTTATCCTTACTATGTATACTTTAAAGGCCTTTTTGACTCTACAAAGTTATATACTCATCTCTGTTGAAGAAGTCATTCATTTGTGATTGCAATCTGAAGAGAAATCGGCACGCCACGTGTTTGACAGTATTGAAGGCATACCTATAGACCTCCTATATTTATATAGCCATGCGCTATGCTGTGGTCAGTCGTATTTATTTGGCATCTGGCTTTATAGACCGCTTTCAAGAGATTGTATGCTGTATAACCGCTAACGCATCTTATTATTATGAAACTATTACCAAAAGGTTTAGTATAGAAACCTGAGCGGAATCTATGTTTTAAACAAAGCATCAACACTTACTCCGTTAGTTATGCAGATCGCCCCATTTCTAGCACACAGATATTATGTAGGTGTCCACTTAGATCACAGAACCTCAATGCGTGTGTGTCAAAATGTGACGAATCGGTATGCATAAATCCGCAGGGAGTCAAATTAGGGCTGAACGATTAATCAAATTCAAATCGAAATTGCAATGTAATAGAACGCGGTATGCATATCGCAAAATTAAAAAAATAAGTGATTTGTTACCGTTAAAGACTGGAAATCGGTACAATTCATTTATTTTTATTTTACAATTCAATAGTTGAATAAAGAAGTTTATAATATAAATTAATCTCAACACATCTGCCTGGCTTAAAGGAAAGAGCACTTTTTATGTTGACTGCTTCAAATGTTGTGTTGGTCATACTAAAGAATGATTTATTTATTTTTTAGTGAATAATACACAACATAAGGAACTTAATAAATTATAAAAATCGCACATTAAATCGCAATCGCAATATTGGTCAAAATAATCGCAATTCGATTATTTCCCTAAATCGTTCAGCCCTAAATCAAATATGACGGGATTTGAAGACTGTGGCTTTGTTTTTGAATGAATGCTATATATGTTAGCCTTGGCCAAAGCATAGGAAGAAAGTCATTCGTACTGCTAGTTCACCTGCTAGTCCCTTTTGCAAATGGAGATGTTAAGAATGCACAGGCTGATGACCGAATTATCCTTTTGTAAAACGATGCATTTATTCTATTTTATTACTGTATTTAAAGCTCATATAAAGAAGTGTTCTTGTGTTTAACCACTATTTTGTAATCTGTTGATACTGAAAATAAATATAATTTACAAAACCCTTTGTATCTGACCCAGAGTGTTACTTTTTAAGTTTGATAATGATGTAGTAATGTTTTCTTATCGTCCTAAGCTGCTTAATTAGAACTTGAATCAAGTCAATATCAACTCATAGACCTTGTGTGTCATCCTAGGACAAACACAGGTGCCGCCCACAATAATTAAGGATCTATAATTAGTATTATGAGCGGCACCTGTGTTTGTCCTAGGATGACACATTTTATGAAATAAACCCTGAAGGTTTATCTAAACAAACGTGCGGCTGTAACAAAGCTTTTGACAAATCCTGGGCTAATCTGTCCATGCTGTCCTCCAAGCTCTATTGAAAGTGACATGGGGGACATCCTTCTGGAAAATGTATATTCAAACTTTAATCAATTGTTTCCCATTTTATCTCCAGCCACCTTGTTAGCCAGTCCTCTTGTTATGAGGTAATTTGCTGAATCTTTGCCCCGACAACTCAAAACGTCAAAAACCAAATACATTAGGATAACACCCATTATTTGCTTGGTTTATTAGGCACATAAGAGAAACTTTGGTCAAACTGCATAGAAACTTTAAGTTTCTATTTTTTAAGATGCTTTAAGTCTACTGGACATCCTCATTAAAACATGAGCATAACACCTATAACATAACACACGCTGGCATTTAGATCAGTTAAACCTTCCAATTATTTATATTAATGTGACATTAACCTGCACATAACTTTTATTTCGCACACACACAGTTGTGCTTCACGACAGATCCATAAGATATTTGATTCATGGCCCGTGTGTTGGCTTCTCCCCAATTTCTAAACTGGTTGGATCAACATGGTGGGCGGTAAAAGGCAATTCATGATCTGTAGAGTCAGAGCAAAGCCTCTTCAATAACAAATCTGCAGAATAAAATAAGACACTGAATAAACCAATATGTGCCGAGTGAGATGGAGGTGTGTGACATGTTTAGTGCTGCAGCCAGGGTTGCCAGATTCGGTGGGATATTGGGACCAATCCTGGCAACACTGCCCTTAGAAGCCTCAAAGCTGGAATCCTCGAAAGTGAAAGTGAAACCGACCAGGACGTGCAGTTTGTTTTTTTCAACATGCACATTGAAGCAAAGCCTTTCCAAGCAATGACAACTTTAACCCACCTTATTTGTATTAGTAAGTCTTCATCTGTGGTTTATTGGCTCACATCTACTGGTACAGGTCAAGGCTATAAAGCGGCCAATTTCACATGAAGCTACCTCCCCGTCTCTCTCTATCAGAATTGGGCAGGTTTATTCCAAGATGCACACTGATTCAATATTGATACTCTGCGAGGGCACTTACCCACTGAGATGCACGGGTGATGTGTATGACTGAAATTGTGCGTGTGCATGACAAAGACCCTTGCTAAGAGGCTATTCATTCGGACAAGATGTGTGTGTCAATGAGCGTGCAAGCTTTCTTGTGTGAGTGTGTGGTGTGTGTGCCTGCATCGGGTGTTTGCTTCCAAAGAAGGGACGCAAGGATGAGTGAGTGTTCAATGAAATTGAAATCTGTCTTGGGAAGGTACCCTGCTATTCTGTAAAGGACACACGGCCGTAGAATTCAATCTGTTCCGTATCGCTGTCCGGAAAAACGCTCATTATCAAGCCCCACCTGTCTCAGCATTTACATGAAAGCACATCATTTTCATGAAGTTTGTGTTTATATCTCTGTATAAACACCCACCCATCACTTCACCCTCCATGCTCCTACTGTGGACACTTGGTAGAAAGGCCTTCATAAAAAACCCATATCAAATAGACAAACTAATAACATCAGTCTGCTATGATCCTCAACTTTTCCCTCAGCTTGTGTGCAGAGGAGTTCTCTTCCTTTGGCTTCATTCTTCATGCGTTTAGACATGTGAAACTTACGAGGAAATGTATTAGGGTATATGCCTGACAGTGCCTTCTCTCTGAGGATGGGCTTATATACGATAAGCCATCCAAGCCAAAGTAATGACCTTTCAATTATTGAGGAGTGGCATCTTTTTTTAGCAGGATTCAAGGTCTATCATTGCCGTTGATGGCTGCACGTGCGCAACTACGTCAAGTGTGTGTGCGGAGGTGGAGATTTATGTGCGTGTGCGTTGGACGCATACGCAGCATTGCTACAAATGCCATAAATCACGTTCACTAGCCTTCCCCTGGTAGGAGCGCTAAACTGTGTTCTGCCCTTCCAGCCCGGGCTGTGTGCGCAATGTACTGATCTATACACAGAATCCCTTCGACCCCGCTATCTCTAGCCAAACACATCTTACACTATTAGATTGAGATTTGCCCATAGTATTTTTAAATATATATCGGCAAGCAACCGATTCAAATCCCTACCTTTTTGGTTTATTCTGCAAAACTCGCTTTGCTAAATATTAAATTTTAAAGTCGAAGAAGGATAGAGAAAAAATAAAGGCCACAGCTGACCACGTACAGTCGACAACAAAACAAGGTTTTCCGACGTAGCCTCCGTCCCCATTTGGATGATGGAGAGCGATGCTAAATCATTGCTATAAATGTGAAAGTAAACATCGCCCTGGCAAATCTAATTGTGAGCTGTAGTTCAGGAAGATGGGCTATAATGAACCCAACTGGCAACGCATCTGCATGACCATCATTTATGCAATTAACGTTACACGGTTCATCCACGTCTCGTTATAGACCTCAGTGGAACACAAGGGAAATGAGACAAGAGTTCCTGCCTCTATTTGTCTTGATAGACCAGTGACTTTATCGGTTGGAACAGATGGCATATAGGTGGTGTTTAACAAGCACTGGTTTCTTGTCGTACTTCTAGGAGATGTGAAGGGTGTATCTTCTTGGAAAGTGCTGAGCAATGTTTAAAATCACGACGAATGATTCAAATTGAGGCGTGTTTCATTGCAGCTTTCACTTACCTTGGATATCTGATTTGATTCCTGATGAACCTTGATTGCATGTAGAAAAAAAACTCTCGTTATCTGCTTTTACGGAGAAATACATGGAGTGTGTTAACAGAACAGCTACACTGGAGCTTCTCTGTTGTTGAATAAGATAACACAGATGTTAAATGCTTTGAAGGTTCTGCTATCTTTGTCTGTTCACCAACAGCATCAGAGAAGAACGTCTATCAGCACAATCTTGTGACTGTGTTGGAGAACCAGGGCCGTTTATTCTCTCTGATTCACAACACTTCACCTACACACCGCTTGATATCTCACAATGTCATGCCACAGGGGTTGCCATGGTATCTTGTATCTGGATCTAATCTGAGTGATGATCCCTTCCAAGGCGTCTCGTCAGCGGCAGAGAATAACGGAAAGGTAGGGGTCGGCTTAGCTCAGGAGGTAGAGCGGGTTGTCTCCTCCTAGCTGAGTTACGAAGTGTCCCTGAGCAAGACGCCTCACCCTGACTGCTCCTGGCAGAGAGGTGTGGCGTCCCCTGTCTGTATATAGAAAGGAATCATGATGGTAACGCACCATGACTCCTGAGAAGTGTGGACGTCCGCTCCTTTCCTTCGAAAGGTTCCACGTTCATTGAGCGCTCTGGTTGGTGAAACACAGCAGCGCAGAAATGCAAGGAGGCCTTGCAGCCTTACAGCTGGCATTTTGTCAATTGCTGACCACTTCTCATAAGAGCACACGTGTGTGCATATAAAAACACACATGCACCACAATGATGACTCCGACCCATTGAGGTGGGACAGCAGACGGCGCTTAAACTGACCCCTGAGGAAATCATGGTGATACAGAGGTGCTTGAATCAACTCCCCCAACACCCCTTCATAATATGGAATACTCACTGCAAGTGTCCAACCGTTGCGTTCACTGGTATCATTGCTACAGTCGAGTCACCATATATATATATACATATATATTGCATCCACTTAAGTGGTGTATTGAAGATTGATTGCAAGACCTGGAAATGTAAAACATTTTCATGAACATTTCTATTCTCCTTGTTATGACTGCGACAGCCAGAGCCAAAGAGCTAGCGGTTTTGGAGATACACATTTCACCACAGAAATCGGTTTTGGAGGAGCGAGGCTTCAGATATTGGTGGGCATAAAGTGGCTTGAAAATGCCTCAACCTTTTCAATACCACCTTTTCTGGGTGGTATCACCCAGGGGCAACATGGACACCAATATGAAGCATAAGCCCTCCACTCTCCTATTGTAGTGTAATAACAAGAACTCTCATTGGAAACAAACCCCAAAGAGAGATATGCTATTCTGGAGATTATGGGAGTGATGTCACATTTGATATTTAAGTCTCTGTGTTCAAAGCCAGCGCTATCCACCCACCCACACACTTCTCCCAGTCCAGTTCCAAGCAATCTGGCCCAATGTGACCGAGAAAAGACACATTTTGTCCGCTTTAAAATCAACATTCAAGCACATTTCATATGCCTCATTTTTTTTTACCATTTACATTCCATGATATACCATATACAGCATTTAAACGTGTACATTGCTGAAATGTTTGAATAGGTAAAGAAAATTGAAAAAAAGGCATTACATTTTGCTCAAAAAAACATTTTGAGCGTGCTTCAGGGAGATTTTCCCCTTACTGACATAAGTGCATAGATCAGCACACAAGATTACAAGATTACATTTGTAGACCTATGAGATGTTGATGATGGTGCACTGGTGCAATAGTGTGTGCTGGTGAGGGCTAGCATGAGAAAAAAACTCCCTGCTGTGCTCATCGCTTTTCATAAGCAAGACATTGCACAACAGATGGATCGACGAGATGGGCACCGAGGCCCTGGCAAGGAAGAAGAGATGTGAAGGCTTGGTGTGGTGGTGGCGGTGGTGTTCGCAAGGCAGGATATTTGTGGCTTCTTGGGATGGAAGATGGATCAGCGGCCATATTGTGTGTTTATGAAGGTCTCAGTGAAGATTCACTGAGGGCACGCTCTCTACCCCGAGAGCGTGCCCTTAGGATGTCCAGACCTCTGCTATGTCCAGACCCCGGCTTTAGCTGCTGTGACTTACCAACCAGAGGCCAGATCTCTGAGAGCAGGGTGAAACTGGTCACAGGCACAGAGATCTCAATACATTCAAAACACATTGAGCCAGTATGTCCCAGGCTCCGGGCCTTGACGTGGTTACATTTAGCTTCCAGCCTCTCTTCAGTCGTCTGGCTTTTGTTCGGGTGAAACTCGCCCTGCAAAACGCTTTATTTAGAGATCTCCTGTCCTCCGCACAGAGAGGAAGCAAGGGGAGAGAGACCTCGCCCTCTCCTCATCTGAGCACGGAGGAGTATTCCTGGAGAGGCAATGGCTCCCGAGGTGGTAGGAAATAGCACCAACGCCTCCGCGCGGTTCTCTCCCTGTGCGCACACCCGCAGAGTGACGAGGAGGAGGACAGACTTTCATCTTTTCTTTTCCTGCTGCAGCCATCTTCTATTTGAAGACGTTTAAAAAAACAAATAATGAAAAACCTGAATGAGAATTCAGACAGAACCGTGTTGATTTATCAATGTCCTGTAAACCTCAGAACATGTGTCCTTGCAGTGAAAAGAAACCCGAACATAATTGAGTACAAATACACAAGAATAATGTTTGACTCGGACTAAAAAGCACTCCAGACCGACCCCTAATGAGGTCAAGTGCTCTGCATGCGGCGACCGCGTCCGGCCATCAATGGCATTCTTGACATTCTCTGTGAAGTTATTACAAGGCTGATGTGTGTCGCGATACTACCGGGAGCTGCAGCTCAGCAGACGGTGTAACGGCGGCACAATGTTAATTATTAAATGCAAAAGGTGCCGCAATACATGCCTGCAAGGCAAGGGATTCTCTCAGATAAGGGTTCCCAACCAGGGGGTCGGGACCCCATTTCTGGGCTCCAGGATTATATATTAGAGGAAAATAGATGAGTATTTGACTTCGCAAAAGAAAATGTAATCATTGTTGCCCAAATGAAAGTGCCTGATTCAGTGTTTTTGGGTCACAACGGGATGGGACTTGTAGCCATGTACTGCACCCTCATCAAGTACAGAACAATGGTTCTGATTATATTTTCATGTTTCTGTTCAGCCTTTTCTACTTGAAAATAGTTTTCTGTTTTTACTTGTTTCTCTGTTGTACCAATGATGCTTTTTCTGGTTTTGTTTGGAGGTATTTGTCTTCCTCATAGTATTTCTGTTGCACACATGGCAAAAAAAAAGGAATGCCAGATGGCTTTCAGACCCCCTCCAGATGAGGTGATTTGGGCCGAGGCTTGCAGGTTTTTTCTAGCTCTGCCAAAGATTAAGGCTGGTATTACTGTTGGTGGTACTTCCAATCAACTACCTTTTTCTCGAAATTGTGTGTGTGTGTGTGTGTGTGTGTGTGTGTGTGTGTGTGTGTGTGTACACACAGTATGTGGGACATGCATTGTGGGAATGGACTTCTTCCGAGACTTTAACCAAACTATAATGAAGCTCGCTTTCTCTGTGTGTGTCTGTGCGTCTGTGTGTGTGTCTGTGTGGGAGGGCCACTGCTTTTGATCTCACACAGATGGTTATATAACAGCCAGTCTCTGCTGCTGTGTGGGCCTGGAGAGAGATAGGGAGACAGCGGAGCAATGACCCCCGCACTGGTACACGGGGTGTTTTCTTCTTCACCATGATTTGTGTTCTTGCACTTTATATCATTCCTTGTGACCTCTCTCCGTCTCTCTCCGTCTCTCTCCCTGGGTTAATCCCAGTCAGTGGAACAGCTTGTGAGGCCGGCTTGGGTTACCACACACACACGCACACAAACACACGTACATGCATATATGTGCACACATACAAACACAGACATACGTGCACACACGCGCCCGCACAGACACACAAACGCGCACAGCACACATAAGTGCACACACACAAACACGTGCACACACCAACACAACACGCATACATACAAACACACACACACACACATATGCACACACACACACACACACACACACACACACACACACACACACACAGACAAACACACATATGTGCACACACACACACATGTACACAAACAGACATATGTGCTCACATACACATGCGCACACACACACACATGCACAAACACAAATATGCACACATGCACCGAACAAACGCACACACGTACACAAATAAACAGTGTGATTCCTATACGGGGGGTCCTTGGATACGAGGCCTGAGGCCTGTCAGGGTGAGGAGCGCGTGTGGGGGTGGCAGCCATCAGCAGCCGGATGCTCTGCTTCTATCTGTCACTTATTGGACTCATTACATCATGGCTCTTCCCGCTCACTGCGTTTCCTGCTGTGCTTTGAGCCCGTGTTTGTCTGATCTCTCCTGGGCCAAGTTAACAGCGGTGTGATCGAGAGTATTTGGGATGCTATACGTTGTTGATCCATACGGGTCAAGAGTTGGACATCCCCTCTCTAAAGCAGACCTTCTAAATGGTCTTCACCCAGCTGCTTTAGAGCTAGTTATGTTCATCTAACCAAACCGATGTCTGCCTCTTTGACTTGGTAATGATACTGGGTAAATGTAGCACCGAAGGACACATGTGGAGGGGATAACACAGCTGGATCGTCATTCACTGTTCATATCGAGAATTATGTTATCTAATATAGCATACATACACTATATATTTTCTGATATTAAAAAAATAAATACAAATATGCATTTACATATATATAAAGAAGAAATATTATTATGTTATTTATATATATATATATATATATATATATTCACATCCTCAATGTAACCCACACTGGCTTATATAAACCAATATAGCCCAGTGTGACATTGTCCAGCCCTGTTGTAAAGAAAAATGAGCTTCTGTGTGTGTGGGTTTAAACATCCTCATTAATAATTAATTCCCACTTCCTGTGTGGGACGAGAGAGTACACAAAGCAGACGGCGCGTTCTGGCCCAGATCACAGCAGGGCACGAAGATAACTTTAATTCATTATTCAGCAACCCATTTCCTATTCAAAATCACTTTTTTGAATAGGAAGTATTGTTAAAAAATATCTACATATATTTGGTCTGTTTAAAACAGCAATAGCTAGAAATGATTACAAATTGTCCTGGTGACACATGGTTTCAACGCTATACACCCCACGGTGGTGCAGCGTTGAATAAACAGGCGATGTCTGGCTTGCAATCCTGCTCTTTATTTAGCAAATACAACGGCTATCTTCGATCACTGTTGGCCGTGACCACACCGTACGTAGACAATCCCCAATCAACCTCTACTAATAACATTAGTGCATAACCCAACACGTGAACATTTGCATAGCTGCTGAACGCATAATAACAGAACCACATTAACCTAGCTCGTTACACATCTCCCCGCCAACAAAGTCCCTCATCCCGAGGGACTACACAAAGTCTCTGAAACGGGCCGGCCGACGTCCCTGTCTCCGCGGCCGCTTGGGGGACGCAGGCGCTTCTGCCCGGTGGGTGGGGCAACGCCCCTGTGCAGTGAAAGGTGTCTGTAGTGGGAAGGGGGAAGGAGGGATGTGAACAGGGGGGTTAGTCACTGTCTCTGGGTAAGCATGTGCAGGGGAAATGGGGCTTCGATAGGGCTTGTGTGTCCCTGTGTAGCCGCGTGCAGCGGTTGCGCCGTCACCCCTCCGGGCGGGCGCCTGGGACTCCAAGCTTGGGGAAGGGCGGGAGTCCCCTCTGGACTGGGCCAACCTGTCTCTGTGGAGCACAACCTTCTTTCTCTTTCCTGGCATCTGGACCCGGTACACTACTTCACCCGGCCACTCCACCACCTGACAAGGCCCCTCCCAATGACAGTCCAACTTGGGGCACCATCCCTTCTTCCTGCGGGGGCGGTACACCCACACCAGATCTCCAGCTTGGAAGTGTCTTCCCTTCGACCTGATGTCGTAGTTCCTTTTTTGTTTCATGCCCGCTTTCTCCAGCTGGTCTCAAGAAAGGTATGGGCGGACTCCATCCGATTCTGGAGTCACCTGGCGTACTCTTTCCCTGGAGGAACAGCAGGGGTGTCAGGGGGCTTGCCAAAGGCCACCTCCACTGGCGTCCGTAGCTCCCGCCCCAACATGAGGAGGGCAGGCGTGCATGAGGTGGACTCCTGAACAGTGGACCTGTAGGCCATGAGGACGAAGGGCAGATGCATGTCCCTGTCCCGTTGATGTTCCACGCTAAGGATTGCCAGTTGCTTTCCCAGGGTTCTATTGAACTTCTCGACGAGGCCGTCTCTCTGGGGGTGCAGGGCTGTGGTCCGGGTCTTATGCATGCCATTGCGCTCACACATGGCGGCAAAGACCCGCGACTCAAAGTTCCTCCCTTGGTCACTGTGGATAGTTTCTGCCACCCTCAGCGCCTCAAACATAGTCCACATGCCTTTCGTTGCAGTGAAGCTCCCAGTCACCTCCTCCCAAGGTGGTCTCTGTCCTGCCTCAACCCACTGTCACACCGCGGCAGACTGGTCCGACCCCCTCGTGCATGGGGCATGTCTCCTCCTCGATACTGAGGCCTCTGTCACGCACTTCTCTCTGCTCACAGTACTGGCACCCTCCCAGTGCGCAGGGGCGGCGGGACAAGGCATCGGCATTGGCGTGGCTGGCTCCAGCCCTGTGTACCACTGTAAAGACATAGGATTGCAGCGTTTCAATCCAGCGTGCAACTTGGCCCTCCGGTTCTCTGAAGGACATCAGCCACTGCAGTGCCGAATGATCTGTCCTGACAGTGAAGGGCTGGCCACACAGGTAGTACTTGAAGTGCTTTATCGCCGCCACCATGGCGAGGAGCTCTTGGCGTGTAACGCAGTAGCGGCGCTCAGCCTTGTTGAAGATTTTGCTGAAATAAGCCACCACTCTCTCCCCCTCTGGCCCCGCCTGAGCCAGCACCCATGCCCACGTTGCTGGCATCCGTGTCTCGAGTAAACTGCAACCCGGGGTCCGGGGTGGTGAGGGCGGGGGCCTCCGTCAGTGCCTTCTGTAGGGAGTTGACGGCTTGTTGGCAGTGTGGTGTCCAGGTGAAGTCCCTGTCCTTCTGCAGCAGGTGGTGCAGTGGGGTAGCTGTGCAGGAGAAACCTCGCACAAACTTCCTGTAATATGAGGCCAGGCCGAGGAAGCTCTTCAGCTGTCGTTGGTCAGTGGGTGCGGGCCAGTCTCTCACTGCATGCACTTTCTCCTCCAGTGTGCTGACGCCTTCTCGCCCCAGTCTGTGACCCAAAAACTCCACCTCCTTCCTCATGAAGCGGCATTTATTCAGGTGTAAATTCAGGCCCGCCGCCACCACTCTCTGCAGCACCAGCCTCTGCGACTCCAGGGCTGTTTTGAAGGAGCTCCCATGGGCCAGGATGTCATCCAAATACACCAGACATCTCTGACGGGGGATGCCAGCCAGCACCCTGTCCATGAGTCTTTGGAAGGTGGCTGGGGCATTGCACAGGCCGAAACTGAGGACCCGGAACTGCCACAACCCCCTGTCCATATAGAAGGCAGTCTTTAGTCTTGCTTTAGGGCTGAGGGGCACCTGCCAGTATCCTCTTCGCAAGTCGAGTGAAGAGAACCAGGAAGAGCCAGACACCAAGTCCAGTGACTCATCGATCCTGGGTTATGGATACGAGTCCTTCTTTGTCACACTATTCAGTGGTCTGTAGTCCACGCAGAATCTCATCTTGGTGCTCCTCTTTTTCGAAACCATCACCACTCCCGAGGCCCAGGGGCTGTCCGACAGTTCAATAATGCCATCTCTTTGCATCTCTTTAACTGCTCTGTCTGCAGCCTCACGGTGAGCCATGGGGAGGCTCCGGGGGCGTGTCTTAATGGGCCGTGCGTCCCCAGTGTCTATTTCGTGTTGGACCAGTTGTGTCAGGCCCACTTCATTGTCTGTTAGTGCAAAAATGTCCGTAAAGTCAGACAACACCTTACACAGCTCCTCCTGCTGCCATTGCTCTAAGTGGTCACAGTTCTCTCTCCATATCTTCTTACCGCCGATAGCCTGTCCGTCTCCCCCACCGTAGTTGACCTGGCTCGGGAAGATGAATGGGCGTGTACAGAGGAGGGCTGACCATTGCTGGGGGCATGGGGCACCAGTGGCAGGAAGCTGCGAACAGGGGGGGCGTTTCTCTCTACTGGGGTTTTTGTGTCATGGCCATGTGTTTCCATGGCTGTCCTGACCAGGGAGTGTGGCCAGGAGACCGGAGACCGGGCTGTTCACAATGTCCAAAACGCCTCTGTAGAGCCCCAACAAGAGGCTCATAATTATTAGGTTCCTCTGGGCTGAGCAGTAACAGGCATGCCGGTGCATCGTCTGTAAGGCATAACGCTAGCAGTAGCGCTTTATCATCCTCCAACCAGCCTGCAGCTTGTGACAACAGTTCGTATTGGGCATGAAACGCCTGCCAGTCCGCCCTACCGGAGTTCTTTGGTGTTTTACATGGGGCCCGGCAAGCATAGGCACCGCCCCTTTACCACACAGGCTGCGCATACTCGCCGCTGTCATGCTTTGGAGGAGCCGACGTGCCAGCGACGAAGCTTCCGTCATATCCTCTGCTCTGTCCGAGGTCGGTGGAGCTCATTCCCGCGTCGTAAGCCATGCGCCTCGCCGTCTCCCTCAAGCGGGCCTTGCACCCCATGGTGGTGCAGCGTTGAATAAACAGGCGATGTCTGGCTTGCAATCCTGCTCTTTATTTAGCAAATACAACGGCTATCTCCGATCACTGTTGGCCGTGACCACGCCGTAGCTCCAGCCGTAACACACTTAACTCCAACAACGTCACTTCCCTCACATTGTCCCCCCCCCCCCCCCCCCGCGAGACAATCCCCCATTAACCTCTACTAATAACATTAGTGCATAACCCAACACATGTGAACATTTGCATAGCTGCTGAACGCATAATAACAGAACCACATTAACCGAGCTCATTACAGAATTATTAACATGAGATGACAACCTACTTGTTGATCAATGTATCAATGCATTTGTACTAGTGTCATGACCTCTCAAGTCAAACAGAATACCAAAGGGCCGCGTAGGATTTGCATGGTTCCAACCTCACTGTATGTTTTACATAACATAGCTCCCTACTGATAAGAATGTACTGCAACCTGCAATCTGTCATGTATGAACACAGGGCTCCTGGGCGGAATGCTGCTTTCCTGAAAACGACGACATCCTCTAAGCCACACTCGCACAACAAAGCGTATTATTGACTTTAGCAGCAGCAATGGATTACTCATTGTTGCGTTGACACGATGAAGTGCTTGGCCGAAATCTGTGTGAGTGAACAGGATCTTCCATCTTGTTAAGCTCAAATATGATACGTCTTAAATATATTACTACAATATGTCTGAAGAAGTCTGAACATTATATTCCTAAAGATGCGAAATTGCAAGTTAATTGAAGAAGTTCAATTAAACTCATTATACACATTTTATTACACATCATACGCAATTCAAACTTTTATATCTATCTATCTATCTATCTATCTATATATATATATATATATATATATATATATATATATATATATATATATATATACATACACATACGAGCATATATATACACATTTATATATATACTCAATACAGACAGACAACATTGCAGTGGCACCACAGTATGAGTAACCCAACCTATTTCCTGTTTAGATACAGGTGAAGTTTGGTAGATAATACTGAATGGAAAACTCTCTCTGTCTTAGCATACGTTTATTTGTATGTGTTTACATTCGTTGCTGTACATATTTGTCTTCATATTTGTTTGTGTCCCATGTTGACCCTTCATTTGTGGGTCTGAAAAATACTAGGAATCCTCTGAAAATGGGCACGAACAGGCCTACAATGTTACATATAAAACACATTGTTGTTGCCTCTTAAATGCTGAAGTGCAGTAAGAAAAGGGTAAACAAACGTGTATAACTGGGTTTTTGTGTTTTAAGTGTCAATTGTTTTCCCATAAACACATGAACTTCTGAATAAAGTGACACTGAGCCTACAGGAAGCCCCCTCAGGTATTTCCCCAACCATCCCCAGCCACAACACTTCAAGTATACCGTTTTCAATACAATCCTTCTGATTTTAATCACCTCGTTGTAATAGCTCTGCCAGCTCTGAACAATCGCAACAGCTTGCACCGACTAGTCTGCGACACAATGGCAGCACCGACTGGGTTGGTAGCATGCACTGACAACGGCCATAAATCCCCATTAGTATGCGTCTACTACTGTACTGCTGCTGGTGAGCTGGTGGTGGGCGTGTGTTGAAGCCTGATTCATCCCGCTGCTAAAGTACCAACCAGGTGCTGCAGTTCTCCCGTCCCACGCTCTCTCTCTCTCTCTCTCTCTCTCTCTCTCTCTCTCTCTCTCTCTCTCTCTCTCTCTCTCTCTCCCTCCCCCCCACAAACACACCTCCTAGCATCGGCAAAATAGAGCTCTATCTACGTCACGGGAAGAAACTCAACGATAACAATGCACGGAGCAGAGTCATCTCGGCGGGAGGGTATTCGGCCTGGGTCTTCTTGAACCTCCCCCCTCTACCCCCCAACTCTTCTACCGCGCACACACACACGCACACACGCACACATGGCTCACGCACACATGGCTTCTATTCGGCTCCCCGCACAATAGAGTCGGAGCGGCTCTCAGAGCGGCTCTGGAGCTCACTACTCCACCACCTCGCCTGCCTCCTACCGGGATACTATTTTTGCATCGCTTCGGTCTTCTTGCCACTTGCAACTTGTCCCGTGGGAACAGATGGCGGGACACGAGTGGGAAGACTGGTTCGAACGCGAGGAATTCATCGGCCAAATCAGCGACATCCGAGTGCAGAATCTACAAGGTAAGGTCCTCCTCAGGGAATCCGATATCCATGCACAACACTGTTCCTGCGGTCTTATAACCACCGTGTTATACTGCAGTCGATGAGATGCATGCATCGGTTGCGTTACTATTGTTTTGGTTTGGTATGAAGTATTTTTTTAATGCACAATGAAACTATGTATAGTTGCAACTTTTACGGAAGGATGAGTGACAGTCATCGCCTCAATCCGCACTTTCGCTCATCTCATTTATCTTCTTGCCCTTACCGTAAATACCAGGTACCATACATACCATGAAGAAAAGCGATTGTTCCCTGTGCACTGTTGCTTGTGTTCAACTTCACCTGTGGATTCGCCTGCCTCGCACTTGGCGACTGTCCCGGTTGACCAAAACTAGGTTACACAGAGGAACAACTCAGACAATCACTTTGACAAGCAATTGTCAACTTGAGAATTGCTTGGGTTTCTCCTCCGTCATAATAAACTAACAGTAACAATATATAGTAACAGTAGCTGGGTATAGACAATATCAACAAACAAGGCAACAAGTGTTTAAGCATCAATATATTCCAAACCACTATTCTTTGGGTTGTTCTGCAGTCAAGGTTATGTGTCTGTATTCTCACCACAAGAAATTGTCGTTAAAATACATAATGCATGAGGAGGGGGTTTAGCGTCTGCATGGGTGGGCGGTTAGATGATTGTTTTAAGAATGTTTCATGGAGGTTGCATCCCAAACGGGGCTCCAGATCTAAGCTAACCATGGTCACAGCTATTTTCTTTTGGATAGGTGTGGAGGGGAGATGCGAGATGAGCAGCGCATTTAAGCAGTGGCCTGAGGAGCTTACATAACGCTCTCACATATGAGAAAGATGGGGAGAAAGCGAGAGAGTGAGCTTCGTTATAGTTTGCAAGTCTCAAAAGAAGTGCATTCCCACATTGCATGTTCCACACACTGTGTACACACACACGCACACGCACAAACACACACACACACACACACACACACACACACACACACACACTAATGGACACACACGTGCACACCATCCAAATCAACCTTATTATTTGTAGTCAAACTCAATGCATTGTAGTTTTCTCCAACAAAAAGGTGATATTCGTGAAGTTATAACTAAGAAATATAGTCCAGAATGGAGCTGTGTAGGTGTAAACATTATTGACGGCATTCGATTAAGTGTGTTCCTATTCAAATGAAACGTGTGTTATTATTCATTATAGTCAAATCAGAGCGGTAATTGAACTTGGTTTGGTCCCAGAAGACCACCCATCCCAGAGACACTGTTAAGGGGGGATGAGGCCACCACATTCAGTCTTAATGTAAACTAGCCAAAACGGTAGCCCTATAGACTCTATCAGGGATAACACTAGTCCTGTGTTATTGATTGAGTAGAACGATGAGGAGTTGACCATCAAGTCTCCCTAAAGACCACGACATAGACCGACTTTTGTAGTCCGTGGAAGTCTTCTCTGAGAAAGGCTGGGTGAGTGGTTTTATACCACGGTTGTCTTCTTCATGCTCTTTCAGATTACATCTGCAGATTTTTCATGCAGTATTCATCTGCCTGGATAGAACTGTCCTCCCTTCTGCCTCTTCCATAGCTTGTTCTTCACATGAACCACTCACATTTTTACGTAACATATTTTTTTACAAGTTGCTGCTTTGAAGTTCTGTGATATAAAATTCAGATTGCTTTCTGAGTCGATCCCTAATTAGAGGGTCCCTCTCGGGCTCTAACTTCCTCTTAATTAGAAGATAGTTAGCCTACCTCTAATGTGTGCTCAGTAATCATCAGAAATAGACCATTCAGTCCGTAGTCAATGCCGTTGGCTTCTCACAAACGACCCGGACACGTTTATGTAGGAGATATTTTCTGTGCGAATATGCAGGTGAAAAGTGGTAAATGTCTTATGTACTAGCGATTAACTCCTTCATCGCTGTAGCTTTACCTTACAGATCAGAGGTTTTAAGATACACTTGTCCATTTAGCGATAAAGGGCATGACTGTAACCTTCATGATGAGACTCTAGAGAGTCTACTTATGCATTCAAGAAACATTCTACTAAACTGAGTTTAGACATAGGCAAGTATTAAAAACAAGCTTAATGATTCAGGACATTGCATCCCAGCTGAGTCTTGTCGCAGTCTGAACATGGAGGCTTGATCCACTGTAATTTAAGGGGTACGACCCTGAAGGGACAAAATGCGTTGGACTTGACTATATTTCAATGATAACCTTCCGTTAAGTTGACATTTAATGTAGAAGGTTCTTTATGAGATCATGTTGGACTTTCACCTCACAACTAATGAAATTACTTCATTGAAACACTTCATGGAAACTTGAATTACAGCAGAAATGGTACGTAACCTTAAAAGGCCTGGACTAGGTAATGCCCGATTATCAAGTGGCACAATCCAACTCAGTTCTCCTACAGTAGGTCCATTCTCAAGGTTGATTCCATTGGGGTTTACAGCAGTTTTTCCATCTAGTCATTTGAGCATTTAGGTAAGGAGTAATAAGGCTTAAGCAAATCACTTTTTGGCCCTGTGAAGCCCTTTCGGAGCCCAACTGATCCGAAAGGAGGTAAATTAAACGTTGATTTACACAAATAAATGAACTTCGATTATTCGTCACTTACACTAGTACGCAGTCAGTGTTCAGGTCTATTGCTTTTGCGTAATATAAATCACCCCAGTAGCCACCCTGTGGTTTAACAGTTTGCCATAATTGCTCTGTAAGTGCTTAAAGAAGAACAAAAAGGCTTTTTCTTTAAACAAAATTATGAAACCATTCCCAAGTCCGCCTTCCCTCTAAAAATACCCTGGTGGTGGTTTTAAAAGGTCAGTGGTTATATTGTCACGTAAACAGTGCACCTCTTGGTGACGTAAGGCCTGGGTGAGCTGAGTGAGCTCACTCCTCAGAGGTCTGCAACTGGTGGGCAAGGGTCTTGCTCACTTCCTTTTTTCCTTTGCTTTATTAGATGCAGGTGTGTCTGCAGCTCGGTATATGAAGCGGCGTCGTAAAATCCCTCTATTGAACAGTCGCTTTCCATTACCTTTTGCTGAGCCAGGCTGGTGTTTGGTTGTAAAGTGTACCCTCTAAAGCAGTAAAGAATAAATGAAGTATTGGGAGACGATTTGTTGTATAGGGTATTAAAGGTGCTGCAGTTGAAACGAACGGGCTAGCCTATTATTTGAGTAATGTTTTTTTTTTGTAAGTAATGCAATAAAGTCATCTGTCTGCCATTAGTGGATGAAAGGCTCTGTGAGAATATCGGTCTCTAGTTGACTGCGTCTCCTCTATTACATTTAGTCTCTTAGACCTCATTTCTGACTAATCAGGACAACTCTTGATGCCTTGATGCTCTTATTCCCATATCCATCTTGCCTGTCACACACTCACAGCTTTATAATAGCCCAACCACAGGTGCGTGATTGTACAGTTCAACACTCAATGCTGGAGACTTAAGGAGGGAGGGAGCGAAGAAGGGGGGTTTTCTTGGGTTGTTTATTGACCTAATATTGCTCGATTCTGTCCTCGGTCTTTACAACTCTCAAATCGTACCTATACATTGCACTGCAACTCCAATACCTCAAAGGCACTGTTGAAGTGCAATTACATAACATCCTTTTGTTACACATGGAAAGCCGACATTAAAATGGCCCTACAGGTCCGGTCACATCTCTATCATAATTTTTATTACAAATAGTTGCAATGTGGAACTTTATCTATGATTGAGCAGTCCTAAACCAGGGCGCAGTGGTTTTCAGACCTGTCATCTAATGGATCTCTTGACACTCACACACACACCCACTCACTTTCCCTCCCCCACCATTATGAAACACTTCAACACCCACATAACCCTCTCAGAGGTGGAGTTAATGCAGATGTATTTTCTTGTTATTGCGCCTGATCACTGTGATGGCATACTGAACCATTGTTTTATCTGCTGTCAAGAGTGCATTTAGATAGCTGCGTCAGATATCTTGGCACTTACCTGATACATGATGCCCTCCTTTGCTCAATCAAATCCTCCCTTGCTTGGGCTAGACTCCGGTCCTTTGTGGATATCGTCTTTGAGATGTGAGCGAGGTGCCTTCCTGTCTACTTTCCCTCATTAACTATAGTCTAATGGGGGCTTGATTGCACTTTGTTAATTTTTATAACTGCCATCGAGGAAGTGATGCACCCCCTGGTGCTTTTCCTCCTCTCTTACTTATTTTCAACTTATGATTTGTGGTATTTCTTTTGGTATGGTTGAAGTCTCCCCAGTCAGAAAGAAAGGGTTTACTGTCAGTCAAAGGAGGCTTTAGTTTGAAACTAGTAGCTTCTCCTAGTTGATGGAAAGGAACGGGTGAGGAGAGGAGAGGGGGGAGGGGGTATTCATTTGGTTGTATTCTGCAACCTCACCGCTCTCTGCAACCCACTGCGCCTGAAACATTTAGTCATAGTCATTCTCAGGAGCATTAGGAGGACCTCAAAGAGAAATACTTAATCTTGGTGTGAAATGACAATGTTGCTCTAAAGACCCTTCAGTTCTACCATGTCTAATCTAAAAGCAGAATCCAACAGTGGCAATACTATTTTGTGGGATGATATTGTAACCCAGTGTTAAGTCCAATCATCTAAATATTAGCCTATGAGGGGGGTTCATTAAACTAAAATTAGGCTGTTGCTTTCTTGTTAATTGTGAGGTGAGGTGACAGGGCTTCCAGAGGCGACGGCCCAGTGAAGCGAGGTGACGCATTGCTAATAAAACATGGTCTGTAGGTCCTGGGATGGTCCTACGGGACTGTGATGACCCCTGTTGGAAACCAAACTGAGATAACGTTCCTCCACCCATCTAGTCAGACTAGACCTGGCTGAGCATTGCTCCTTAGTCAGTGTAATGGCTGGTTTAGACTACACGATTTCAGTCCAATATTGCCCCGAATTGTTTGTCACTGACAAATTTGCAGGATCGTACACGAATTCGAAAAGTTGGCGACGAGATGAGGTCTTGTAATGTGACATGCTTGCGATCTACGATTATTTTCATCTGCGACGTTTGAAAACCCCACGACGAAAAGTTTGGCATGCCAGAATTTTGGTGGAATCGCATTGACGTATCCAGCGTTGGCATGGAGGGAACTCCGCAACAGTTGTGCGAGAGAACCCCGCGAACATCTGGAGCTCACGGGAAGACATCAATGCACTACACTGAGGAACAGTCACGCGTTGCGCATGACGTGAACGATACAAAGTAAAGATTGTTGAGTATCGCACCCTCGAATCTTGTAGTGTGGCCAGTCTTCCAACCAGTGGCGGATTCAGAACGTAATTTATGGGTGGGCCTAGGAATATGTGGATGGGCCTTGGTTTTTTCAAAGATTAAACAAATATATATATATATATATATATATATATATAATCATGAAGTGGAGAGAACGTGCAGATCGGTAGTACATTTTAATATGCCTTTTACTCATGTCAGAATATCACATAATAAAAACACAAATCCAACACTGCATAGCTCACGTTATATACTGACTACAACCCATAGGCCTACATGAATATAAATGCATCAAACTAATCGAATTAATTAATATTCAGAAAAAACTTTCAGAAACAACAATAATGCCACGGCGGGCCAGCATACAAAAACCCTGTCTAACCGGAGCTTCTACACAAGGCGGAGTCTCCTAGGTTTCAAGTTGAAAAAGTTGATTACGTCATCATAAGTGACTCAAAGAGAGCTGTTTAGCCATTGCTAATTGAGGCTGCTATCTGATGGTGCACGAAACCGCCATCCGCTGTCTGCATCGACCATGATGTTGCGTAAAGACGTCACTGGACAGAACTAATGAGTTCGAGAGGGGTTTCTGAATATTATTATTTTTTGGTAGCTACTGTAAATATTTTAAATTATAAATGTATTCAAGAAAAAAAACTATATTGTATGAGAAAAGTAAATTAAATATTTAAAAATATATATATATATATATATATATATATATATATATATATATTTATTTTTTTTCCCATGAATCTGATTGGGTGGGCCCACTGTATCAACCAGGCCCACCCGTAGATCCGCCCCTGCTTCCAACGAGTCAAAGACCGATTTCCTGGGTCTGAAATCTCATAGTGTGACATGTTAAATCGTGGAGAGATATCTGAGAATCATGTAGCCTGAAGCAGCCTTAAGTCGTACTGAACCAGACAATTTGAGGCTCTTCGGTGCAAAATAAAAAAACTAAAATAAAAATATTTTATTTCACCAAAAAGATAAACCTAAAAACTGTTGTAGAGTATAATTGCATCACCCAGGGGCAGATAAGCCTGCTGAGACCTTGGTTTCAGACAAGTGATTGACCGCATTGCCCCAGCGATGCTCCACACTGTCTATTATTGTCCGAGGTCAGCTCAGGGTCCTTTGTTTTGAGAGCAGCGTTTGACTCAGGTCAACTTGTTTATTGGCAGATGCCGAGGTTAACACTATACACTAACTTCCCTGACCACGTTCAGCATGGGGCCAACATTGCCTTAAGATGGTCTCGTTATGTGAGCAGGCTTTGTAGATGCTGCACACACACACAATTACAAAATGCAGTTTCCAGGGAAACTGGTTGCTGTAAAAATGAATTTGTATTACACTGTATCCTTATATGGATATCAAGAAAGCAGAATGGGCAAGAAGGAGAGAGGGAACTCATTAAAATGCAAAAAGTCACTAGAACAACCAAAGTATTCAGACCTTTGTAATAGTTAAGACCAATGCACCACCCGATGATATTGTAATGTGGATGATGTTAATATTAATGAATATATATATATATAAATCCTTATTTTTTAACTAAATCTCTTTCTCCTTTGTGATACTCGACAATAAAGAGATCCTTTAATTTCTAAGCCATGGAAACGGGAGAAAAAAAAGTACATTTCTGTGGTGCAAACTTCCAGCATGTCGTGCACTTGTATCCTCTTAGGTACAGAAGTCTGTGTGTGTAGGTGGTGTTTCTTGGATACCTGGAGGTGATCTTAGATGAGCCTGTGAAAGCCAAGGCTTTTATGAGAGCTAGAAATGTGCACTTTTCAAAACGTCGCCTGACAGCCCATGAGTCAGTGGTGAGAGTACCATGGGGCGGGTTTAGAGTGATGGGGGCCTTCCCTCCTCTTGGAAAGCCTTGTGATGAGACATTAAGTCGCTTGACTTTGGGGCTCTTATGTTTTTGTTTCTTATGTTAAGCCTTTTACCAGACGTGATCTGGAAGCTTCAATGGTTCACGCTGTCAGTCCTAGGACTGAAACTGTTGTGAATAGAATAGGTCTTAGGGATTTCCTTTTTCTATCTTCTATTTCATTGAATTAAAAAAATGTGATCCATGTTTATAAATTAATATAAAAGCTTTGGAATAAAATTCCCAATTTTGCTAACTATTAGGGTGGCTGGACCTCCAAACAGATCACATACTGGATCTCCAAACAGGCCACATACTGGATCTCCAAACAGGTCACACATTGGATCTCAAAACAGATCCCATACTGGACCGCCAGACAGATCACATAGTGGATCTCCAAGCCAATAACATACTGGATCTCCAAACAGATCACATACCAGAGCTCCAAACATACCACATACACACACCAGACTGGATCTCCAAACAGATCCTATGCACACAACAAACTGGAGTTACTGGGAAAAGTCTATTAATTGTGATGATATTATACTAGTGAGTTGCAGTGGGCGTGTTGTTGAAAACCCCTCCTGACGTCTTACATTCAGTGTTTTAGTATTATCTTTTAGTATGCTGGATAGATATTATTCCAAAAGTTTAGTTCTGGTATCGGACTCTTGTTTGGTTTGGAGAAAAAACATAATGAACTTTGTTATGTGAATAACTGATGTGTATACATTGCTTAAACCTCCCATAGGCCATATCTTATTATTCTAACACAAATTAAGGTGCTCTTATCTGGATGATTCATGCAATGCTATTACAGGAGTATGATGGAGGTAGTTTTTCTTTTATTCCCCACTATCTTATTGCACACAATGACTAATCACACACTAACTAATCACACACTCAAGATGACATGAGTGTGTCCACTTCACCGGCAAATCAGACTGGCGCCATGACTAAATGTTAATAAACACCTATAGCAAAAACATAATGAACTTGTCCTCCTTAACATTCGATGTCTGGTTAACGTATAAGAGGGTCATGTCAAGAGAATCCTCCATGCCACACTGAGAAATGTATGAGTTTGCTTTCAGCTTTATTATCAGATGGCTGAATAAGACATCTAGAACTATTTGATCAAAGTTTGACGTTTGGCGTTTTGGGAGAGCAAAGGAGTGGGGTAATCGGATGATCCCCTCAAAGAGCCATGCGCTCAGGTCCTTTCAGTTTGGAGACTTTTAGCCAAATCTTATATCATGGTACCATTATGATTTGTGCAGCCCTCTATGATGGTGATTTGGTCTTGTAGACAAAAAAAATACCCATTATCATAATCCATTCCTTTAAAACATTTCCAAACCCCCTGCACATTTGTCCTTGGACCAAAGGACATTGTATGAGCTTTGTCCAACAGAGCAAACGCCCCCTTTAAAAAAAAAAAAATGATTGGGTGATTAATGTTGTGTTACCAGGTGGTGGACCTGGGAAATCATCACACACACAGTGACAATGCATCATTGTATGCAATAATCCCCCCGTCCCCGAATCCGGCCACGAATCATGTTCCAAGCTCAGGTGCATGAGGGGACATTCCAGGTGACGCAGCAGAGAGGTCGCCTCGGGGCCCTTGCAACAGTATATGCTGAGGGGAAGTAAATACAAAAAGTGTGTTCATTGTGCATAAACAAAACCAGAGGTCTGTGGTCTGGGTGCTCATGGAAACAAGCTATTTTGATCGTGACGGTTCTGACGGTCGTTTCAATGCACTAAATGCATTGTATGATCTGCATATGGGATTTTCAAGCATTGAACGCAAGACAGGACACACCCTAATCCGTCTAATCTGACACGTGTCAGGGCACGTTCTACGTTTCCGAAAAGGCCTCAGCACAATCACTATGTCAAGAATTCAGTTCAATTGTTGCGGAAATATGCACAACTTAAATCATATTCACAGATATAAGAGGAGAATATTGATGAGATGCTAGTAGCAGTACCGGAACATGCACGCCTGGGTGGATGTTTGAGATTCCTTTTAAATTAATTAATACATCGTTTTTACCACTTAGCAAGAAATTTAAATGATTAATTAATGAATTAATTAACATACTACATCCCAGCTTGACACGTAGAGATCTAACACATACCGATTCAGTGCGTACAAAAATCATTATGTTCAAAAAAGACACGGTTGAGTTGCACAATGCCATGTCGTGGAAATTAGATTTAAACACTGCATGCAAGTTGCCATTGGAAACGGATCACTGAGGTACGATTTTATCTTGCAGACGTCCATCTGTCTCTCATTTAATTCCTGCTAATGTTTACCTCTATCCTGCTACTCTTTTCGATTCCTCCCATGTCTGTCTCTCCACATTCTCCACTTCCTCTCCTCCTTTCTCTGCTGTCCCTCTGGTTTCTAAGTGCCTGGAGCAGTCCAGGTCTCTGCTCTCCCCCCACCCTAGGCTCTGTGCCATGGCTGCTCTGAACCATTTGTCATGGGACAATGACATCCAGGCCAGTGGGGAAATGGGCCCCCTCTTCAGGATAAAAGATACTTCTTGGCATTTACCGTATTTATGCTAAATATGGAGGAACAACATGTGTGATGTATTTGTGTTTGTGCTCTGTATATATTGCCCACTCTTACAGAGACAGTGTATTGTTTCCGGGCACTACAGATGTTGAAGTTTCAGAGGCTGTACTTAAAAAATCTCTCATAAAAATAGATTTTATTACATCATATCTCATAAAAACTAAACTCACACACAAATGAGCAATACCATTGTTAGTCCCCCATCGTTTCATTTGCACCCCATCAGGCAATAAACAATAACCACATATCTCATTAAAAGTAGGGTGTCTCTTTTTGCACCAGTACGGCCAGAAAACCAGAGTTTGTAGTTCTTCATAAGTCACAGTTTGACAAGTAGTGTTGAGACAGACTTGTCTAGCAGTCTCACCGAATTGCTGTTAAACTCTAACAGGGTTCTTATCTTTACCTTATTTACACGGGAGGAGCCTAGATGAGATCTACTATAGAATAACACTGTTGACCAGTGCCTTTTGCTAGGGTGAGTGAGAGGCCTCAGGTAGCTTTAGTATCTATACTGTCATAAAATACATCTCCTATGCACACTCAATAAGTAACAGAGCACACCCAATATAGCGTTATTAATACCCGTAACGATAAAGACCATAGGATTCATGTATTTCTTGAAATATGTATACTTTTATTGGCACACTATTGGCAGTCTAATGTCCGACAACACACATGTCACATAAACACAACGTTGACTGCACCACATGCAAGGGTGTCTCTCCTTTCTTGTTAGTGAGCTTAAAGCTTCCTCCAGCTTTGAAAACGTACACAACCCAAACAAACATCCTCATCAAAACATCATGCCTTGAATCAGGAAATAAAAATGTACAACATTCCTTTCAAAGTAAAATGAAACTTGGATGAAATCCTTATTATTGCTGTACATATTGTGGCGACCGCGGGCGCCAGTCCCGAGTGCCGCAAATCCTGGGAAGGGTCAGACTATTATTAGTCTGTCAGACCTTCTAGCGCCCACCTGGGTCCCCAGTGGCAGTGACATGGTGTGGGGTGAAAGGGTTGTGGTATGCCTAGGTTGCGGTGTATTTGTGTAGTTGGCGTTTCCGACACCGCCACCGAGATGTTAGGCTGGTTGGTTAAGTGTGTTTTCATGTTGAGTGTGCTCTCGTAGTCGAGAGATGTATGCGGCACGAGAGTTGTATTCTGCTAAACCTGGCCTCCCGTCTTTCCCGTGCTGCTTGCCACAATATGTACAATATTATCATATTAATAATGGTATTTATAAAATAAAACAATTTCAGCATTTACAAAAATCGCAAGGGCACTGCACTTGTAGAAGATAAAGAAGGCTTGTCCATCCATTTGGGTTCAGATCCCTTGGCACCTGTTTTTCCATGTGTGCTGTCCAAGTCAGGACAACCTGGTGGTTTGTTTTAAGCGGACCTGGCCCCGGTCTGGCCGAGGTGTTCCACTCCCCTCCTATAGAGAGCACCGAGTATGAGACCTTAATGGCGGAATGTTTTGACATATTTATGAGTAATGAGGTCACAGTGTCCGGTCTCGATGGAACACAG
Source organism: Pollachius pollachius (assembly GCF_949987615.1). Taxonomy (NCBI): domain Eukaryota; kingdom Metazoa; phylum Chordata; class Actinopteri; order Gadiformes; family Gadidae; genus Pollachius; species Pollachius pollachius. The sequence goes on along the minus strand of NC_136948.1, from coordinate 19,104,021 downwards.
CTCGGCGTGTATCCGTTATGTTCCACTCTGTGAGTGGTGGTGATTTATCGAGCTTAGGTGGCCAAAAGTCTGGTTATTTCAGTTTATTTCAGGTCGTTTGAATTCGTTTGAATTCAACAAGCATTAACGTGTTGCTGTTTGAACAAATGACCGCGGGAGATTTTGTTTTTCTGGACTTTGTAACGACAGAGTTTGTTATTTATAATTTTAACACAATACAAATAAAATGAGGATGGATGCCAACATTTCCTTCCAAAACGTACCAGATTTAAAAACATAAAAATAAACTAAACCTTCTCCCCTCCACCAGCTCTAATCGTCTTCCTTCCCCTCAGTCACTCGCTTGTCCCGACCACTCTTCCTCCTCTCACTCCTGTTCCTCTGCTCACCTCTCCTTCTCATCTTCTCCCTCATTCTTCTCCACACGTCTCCCGTCTGAGACTAATGGGCTCCGGCTCTGCAGTCCGCACCGTGTGAATACAGATCAAATGTTGGCTGACTGCTGCGAACACTACGTCAACAAGGGGGGATGAGGCTCAGAAAACATATAGTCATTATTTGGATGGATGTGTCAACATGGCCGCATTGTACTGGATATGAATGGTGGAGAGAAGTGGGTTGGAGAAGAGCCTGAATGACATGAAGAATTGGATTGCAGGCCAGAATACCAACTGGGTCTCTACCGGGCATATCGCCGAATTCCTTGGTGCACCGGCAGCAGATTTAGGGACACTGAGCTGCCATGAAATTCCCCTGCTGAAACTCATTATTTATCCATGATATACATTTCAAAATAAAAGCTCTGTTCAATGCCGAATAAATGAATGAATAAATGTCTGTTATTTTTCACAAAAATACTTGTTGCCACGTGTATACCCCGCTAGACAAGTTGTCTTTGTTTTGTCTCCAGACCAACACATTGTTGTGTCTTTGTTCTTATCCTAGCTATCTCTGCTGTATCTGTTTTTCGGGGATTGGTCTGACCTAGCGATTGTTAGTGCTTATTGTCACTTGTTTCTATGAACATCTTTACTGTAGCGACAGCGATATATTGTTTCACCTTCTTCTGACAAATGTACTTATTGTAAGTCGCTTTGGATTAGAGCGTCTGCTAAATGCCCTAAATGTTAATGTAAATGTAAATGTGTTGCACTGTATACATTCACTACAGAGGAATGTGTACCCTCCAGAGTTACCTTCACAGCGTTGTGTCACTGCCGTGGTTACCAACGTAGGCAGTGGTAGCTCTCTCACTAACCCCCAAGGGCCTCGACCAGCTTCTATGGCTCTCCTCTGCCTAACCCTATATATAGATATATAGATATATATCTATATATAGGACTATATATAGATAGCTATATATCTATATCTCTCATTTCCATGAGCTAACCAAAGAATTGAATATAATGATAATGAGTGAAAATATATCCATAGTAATACCAATAGGTGTATGTTATCACAATAAAACCCGAATTATGAGTGTTTATGTGATATTATTGTTCTACGTTGGTGGTATAAAGTTACACTATTATTTGTATATAGCTCTATGTTGGTACTTGGCAGACATGGTCATTCCGTCTGGTTTGGGTTTGTATTGGTGTGTCTCTGCGTGCACACTGGATACCATGTTGATGTTGCTATGGTGACGCAGACGCCTGTTCCAAGTCAGCAGAAGGGTTATGGTGGGTGGATCCGTCCATGCTCGGCTGCAAGGTGTCGGGGGCGGATGGACGGAGAGGGTGGGTGGATGGACGGAGAGGGGCGGGGGGGGGGACGGATAGAAGCTGCAGCTACTCCTGCTGCTCTATTCTCACTGGTGGTGGCGACTCATAAAGTGATCCGTCTCCATCTGGACATCTAACCTGTATTCAGTATAACCCTGGAATTTACATCTGTCTCTCTCTGTCTCTGTCTCTGTCTCTGTCTCTGTCTCTGTCTCTGTCTCTCTCTCTCTCTCTCTCTCTCTCTCTCTCTCTCTCTCTCTCTCTCTCTCTCTCTCTCTCTCTCTCGCTCTCCCAGTGGAGAGAGAGGTGGTGCAGAAGCGGACCTTCACCCGATGGATGAACCTCCACTTGGAAAAGGTTGGTTGTTCACCGGCCCAGGGGAAGCCTGTGGCAGAGGCAGCCGCTGCACGCCAACCACCACCACACATAAACACTGACTGTCTGCCACGCACACAACAGAGCCCTGTGCTGACCTCCACGGCCCCGCCCCAGTAATTGTGTGGTCGTACTGTTACTGTCACTCGGTGTGTGTGTGTGTGTGTGTGTGTGTGTCTTCTACTGGCCCGTCGCTGTGTACACTGCACTTCGCTATCACTTGTTCGACCACGAGCGACGCCGCGAAGCGTTGCGTTATCCAACCCCGCTCCGGTGTAAGGGGTCACACCATGTGGGTTTTAGACCAGGGCCCCCCCGCCGCACACGACATGGCCTCCCCGGGCCCCGAGGGGCCACATCATCGACACCCCCAGGACCCCGCACGACGACTTGTTCAGCCTACCCCGCCTCAAACGCCCTTCAATTATAGATGTGGGGGAAGGGGGGGGGGGGGGGGGGGGGGGGGGGGGGACTCGCTAGCGTGTGTCATTAAAGTTTTATTACACCAGCAAGGGCTAATCTAAGAGAATTCACGTGGGGATGCTGTCTGCTAGCTAGAATTAGCAACCCGGTGCAGTCAGTTATATCTGTGTGTGTGTGCGCGTGTGTTTGTGAGAGTGAGAAAGAGTGAATGTGTGTGTGTGTGTGTGTCTGTGTGATTGTATGTGTGTGCGTGTGGGTTCAATTTGTAAAATCCCTTACCTTTCTATACATTTATTATTAATCCCCAATCACTGCGCCAAATTAAATAAGTATACTCCTATCAAACACACACACACACACTTTCGAATTGCTCTGCATTTCATTTTAATCGATGCCTTTTTTGTGAATGTCATCATCATTCAATGGCACTGGGCGTTTAATGTGCACATAAAAGTAAGCCTACACACACAACACACGTGTAACGCAAACGCGCTGACAGTCACATCTACCACCGATGGGGTTGCACTGCGCTCTGTTTGCTGACCCTACAGCAGTCTGTACGTCGTTGTGTACACTGGACAGCGCTTTTTGTTTGCCACCTCTTTTCATATCTGCTCTGCAGCTGTCTTATCGTCTGCGAGTCACCGAAACCACGGAGGGGAGGAGAGAATGGTGGCCGGGTGTTGACTCTGTGTGGTTAAGCTCCTTTTGTTTTCTCACACACACAATCAGCCTCTCTCTTCTTCTGTTCCTCTGTTCACTGTCGGGCACGGCTTCAATTCTCTGTCCCACCAATTGTAGACAATCATACATTTGTCTTGGGCTGTGTTTGGAAAGTTCCAGTCCTTTCTGGCGTCCCCCCTCCCCCCTACACCAGTTCACTATGTGCAGACAAGCAAATGAATGTGTCAATTCAACTTGATTGCTTAAGAACCTATCGAGCAATGGCTTGTTGTGATAAAGACAGCGTTCCGATTTTGCGAGGGGTGCAGATTTCTTCCCGAGCCCAGTCTTTATTTTTTGCGTCAGCACTTTTTCTTTTCTCTCATGGAGGCAAGTACGCCTCGGGTCCACTCCTGTGGGTTCTCTGGATGAGGTGCTTATGGGGCACCGATTCTCACAGGGAAAATTAGGACATTCGTCACGTTATAACCCAAACAGACTTATTGTCGACTTTAATAATCGGATGACGCTACGGTTTAAGCACAATCTATTTGACACCATTTATGACACGTTGGTTAAACAATCAATAATCCATGAATCAATAAATGTTGATGTGCATTTTTTGCAGCGTTTGTTGTTCTATCAATACAGGGAACCCCAAACTAGGTTCAATAACTTGTAGAATTAAACGTTAATGTAGCATTCAGGACAAGGGAATGAATATATCTTAACATAACAAAAACATAATGAAGAAAATCTGATACCACTGTCACTATATATTAATTCACAATAATTAATTCATAATATATTCCTATGTAGCCATGTGCCATGCCACCTTTGATTGTGCAGCAGAAGTTGCCTACTGGTGGATTCAGTCTGCCTAACTTCCCCTCTCCCCCTCGCCTGTTCTCAGTGTGACCCTCCCACCGAGGTCCAGGACCTGTTCCGGGACATCCAAGATGGCCGTATTCTCATGGCCCTGCTGGAGGAGCTCTCTGGCTGCCAGTTGGTGAGAGCAGCAGAAACACTTTACTATTACAATAACTAATGCCATGTAGTTTAATTATATAGTTTCAGTAGAAGATATTTTGATTGACAAAATTGTTGCTATGTGTTGCTATTATTAATATTGTTATCAATACTGTTTAGTAGTAGTAGTAGTAGTAGAAGGTGTAGATGTAGTATCACTAGTAGTAGTAGTATGTGTAGTAGTAGTAGGTGTAGTAGTAGTAGGTGTACTAGTAGTAGTATAGTTGTAGTAGTAGTAGTAGAAGTAGTAGTACTGGGTGGGTGTGTGGAAGGTTTTCTTTGTGAGTGTCCATAGTAAGATTGTTGTCAACAAAGAGAGAGGACAGCATTGGACAGCATTTTTCATTTGTCGAAAATATCTGTCATAGGATGTTATTTATTGATAACATTATTGAATTCGCTATCAGACAGCATTGACTACTGATGTTTAAGCTACGAGCTAGTTCAAATGTTATACATTGCGACTTTAAATCATGCATGAGAAATGTTTACTGTATGCATATTCTGTATGATTCAGGAGGTCATACTACTCAGTGGCACCAGCATAATGTATAATTTTCCTACTGAATCCATTCTAGCTACACGGCTTCAAGAAGTCCTCCCACCGTATTTTCAGACTCAACAACATTGCTAAGGTCCTCACTTTCCTTGAAGAGAGAAACGTAAGTTGCACGACAAGATGAAGAAAGATAGCATTTTTAGAATTTCATTTTACATATACAATTAAGGGTATTAAATAAATATTAAATAAGGGTATATTCATATAAGGGCATAATGGTATATTCTTATTTAAGGGTATTAAATAAGGTATTCAAAAATAAATACAATTTAATAAAAGTACAATTTTTATTAGTAGTATCTAAAGTATTTAAAACAGAGTATAATAATACAACTAAAACCCACCTACCATCTTCCAATAGCTTGGTTATTCAAAGTGTTTTGTATGTGTGTGTGTGTGTGTGTGTATGTGGGTGTGTGTGTGTGTGTGTGTGTCTGTGTGTGTCTGTGTCTGTGTCTGGGTGTCTTCACACACAGGTCAAGCTGGTTAGCATTGACGCGTCCGACATCGCTGACGGGAACGCCTCAATCATCCTGGGCCTAATCTGGAACATCATCCTCTTCTTCCAGGTAAACACGCGTGTCTGATTGGATGCCCTCCGTCCCTTTGCTTTGCTTTAATCCTTGTTATTGATTGGCTCTGTGACAGAGTCCAACATCCTGCCTACTTTAACAAAGTGAGTGTGCATAGATACACAGTTTAAGGCTTTCGTAAGTATACCAGGCCTATTGGCTGTTTGTTTGTTGTCTGCTATTTGTGTTGATAATCCAGTTGTTGATGGCCATTCAAACTCAGCCAAGTGTTTGGCAATACAATGGAACATCGGTTCTCAAACTGTGGTTTGCGCACCACTGATAGTACTCGATGCACTATTTGGTGGTACACATAGGAATTTCCGGAAAAAAATAACGTATATTTTTTTTGTACAATAAATATCAATAGATATATTGTTTACAATAGACATTATAATATCGAAATACTATTATGAATATAAATACATTAACCATGAGATCATAAAAATGGGGTTTAAAAATAAGTTTTGCCTTTTGATTCAATATCAGCCTCTTTCGTAGTCGGATGGCTGATTGGTTGGATTAACCTTAATGCCAATTGAGACAATTCAAACTCCAAATCCCATAGTATGGTAATGCAATACCCATCTCTCTCCTTGAAGTTCTTCAACCTTGTGTTCTCTTTGTCATGGTCCTTCATTAGTTCCCGAGCACCAATTCTGACTCCCCCCTATTAAATTTTCAGTCTCATTCGCTCCCCTTGCCTTCGGAAAATGAAATGAAAATCAAATAATTTATTATAGGCACATAATGGAGACGTATGATGCAGATTTATGTCCAGAGTGCTTTCATTTGCAAAGCTCCGGGGGAAGGGGAAGGGGTGGGGCGGGGGGGAGCCGATGGAGCCGTTAGCTCTGAGTTTATGTAAGCCCACACTGATGGTCCCAGTGTGTGAGCACGGTGAGTGTGCACGTACGGTTGACGCTTTCTCACCCACAGCAGCCCCTGCCCCCTGCACTGCACACATTCTGATGTTGTTTTGCTCCTGTTTTGAAGAGTCGTTTAGTTGCTGATTAATTGCTGTTGAGCGCTGCTCTCTGCTTACGTAAGGCCCATTCTGAAATGAAAAGCCTGCACTGAATAATCCTGTATTGAGTAATAGGTCATAGCAAATGTGTTTCACCATGAGACATCCATAGGTTTTCGCATCCGTACGCAGGCAAAACCCTGTGAATATGGAAATGTGAAAGCCACAGACCCGTGCCTCGCTGCATTAGAAATGCACCGTACGAAACAGCAGAGCAACCGTCCTCTCGCCTCAACACGTCCACCCCTATACAAAACAGATATGACCGATGTGAGGTTAATCTTCGGCCCTACTCCCTATCCACCCTCCCATCCTCCCCTGCCTCCCCCCCACTCTCCCCCCGTACACCCGCCCAGATCAAGGAGCTGACGGGGAACATCCGAAGCCAGTTCCCCTCCACCTCCAGCCTGTCGTCCATCCCCACCAGCTCTGACTCGGACACCTCCCATTCCAGCACCCCCTCCGAGGAGCGCCGGGGGGCGCCCGGCCCCGGGCATGCGGGCCACGGCCGGGCCATCAAGAAGCTGCTGCAGTGGGTGCAGAAACGCACGCGCAAGTCAGTACTGGTCCGAGGCGGCCGCTTGGTTCTTCAACCTGCTACTTCTGTTCTCCTGTTCTTCTGTTTTTCTTCTGTGGTTGGGACCGGGTGTTTTGGGTTGGCGTATGTGTATCTAGGGTAGCCTGGTCCGGCTCATCACGTCTGTGTTCCGCAGTGTATGTCAGTCCGGCCTGGGCTGGGCAGCAATTGGTTTCCGAATAGGGCCGTGGCCTCACGGTGTTCGAGCATTCAAGCTCTAATTGGCCGCAGCATTTCTTTATATTTGGATAAAGGCTTTCAACAGGATCCAGACCAGACCGATCTGCAAAGAAAAACATTGTGTGAGCTTGTGAAGGGAATGTCTTAGACGGATTGTTAGTGACATCTGTTGCAATGCGCATTTCCCGAGACCACTTTGTTAACGAGATTTTGCTTTCACCCTCATTATCAAAATAACGGCGTAGTACAAATTCTGCAACCATTCTGTTGACTTGGCTTCAAGTTCACACTACCAGGGATGGTGACCTCGTCATTTATTCGAGTCATAGGGATTTTGATCTATTTTAAACATTGAGGATAACCTGCTTATGCAGCATGCCTGGTTAGCATATTGATCAATTGTTAAATTAGTTTAGTAGCAGGGTAGTAGGATAGTAGGGTATCTATGACTACCAATATTTGCAAGTGATAAAGTGAGTGAAAAACACTTCCTGGAACATGGCTTCGGTCAGAGAGACATTTGAATTGCAAAGTGTCTGTCTTCTGACCTCTGTTTCAGGGTGCGAGCTAGGAGGACTTAGCGACTTAAGTTCTACTTTGTTTATTTGGCTATCGACGGGCTCAACAGGAAATAGCCCTTACATTAAGGGATTTTGGGGGACATTTATTTTTATTTGTTGACTCTGCTTTTTGATTCTTTAATTATTTCGCTGTGTCTCTACTTCGGACACCAGTTGTTTTTTTATTGTGTTATTGTTGTTGTCTGCTGTCTTATCGTCGTTCTTACTGTTGCTTGCAGATGTTTGTTTTTGATGTGGTAATTTAGGTAAAGGTAGTAGCGTAGTGGCTGTTTGTAAGCTTGATGAATGTGGGTCAGGAGTGCAAATGGTAAAGCAGAAAAAGACCATTGAAATTATATGAAGATTTGAGGTGCTACATTTAAAATAGCATTGCCAATATAAGACCACCCATCAGCACTAGAGTTAGAAGTATTTTACACATGCCAAGGACCATTCATTTCTACTCTAAGAGAAAGGGCTTTGTTGGGTATTGGATGTGCATGAATCAAATCAAATCAGGCATACACCTTAAAGGGGCCCACCTCACGTGGTCATTTAATAAGGTGAGCTCACAAGCCTATTCAGAGTGATTTAGAGTTGGTGAGCTGTCAGGGGTCATTGTCCTGCTCAAGGATAATTTGACATGAAAACAATTAACAACCAAAAGCCATTTCCTGACACGCTCAGCACTGGTGGCTAAGTGGACAAATGGTTCTTTGGAGCAAGGGTTTGAATAAAAACAAGACTGAGAACACAACACTAAAATGAGAAGCCACAGGCGGGATCACACACGTGTTATGTTCTGGTGCCAGGGACTGTCTCTGGCCATAGTTTGTGTGACAAAGAAACAAACACTTCTTTCATCAGATGGTGTCTGTGTCACGTATTTTTATTTGGCTACTTGTATTATCGAACTCGCTGTATTCTAATTAATTCTCTCCTAACTGCAGCTCTTCTGCTCTCTAACAACAACATAAATATTCATGGGACGTGTCAAAAACAACCCGGGCAGAAGAATCAAGCCCAGATTGCGGGTGCCTCTCTGTGTTGATGTGGGTGAAATGTTTGACTTAGATTTGCCCCCAATTTCTGGCTGGATGTTTCCCCTCCACCCTGTAGGTATGGTGTAGCGGTGCACGACTTTGGGAAGAGCTGGACCAGTGGCCTGGCGTTCCTGGCCGTCATCAAGTCCATCGACCCCAGTCTGGTGGACATGAGGCGGGCCCTGCTGAGGACCCCCCGCGAGAACCTGGAGGAGGCCTTCAGGACGGCCCACTACACCCTGGGTATCCCACGCCTCCTGGAGCCAGAAGGTAGGGCTGCATGCTAGCAGCTTAGCTTGGTAGCTAAGAATTGAAAGGTTTGGAACCATTTGGCTACTCTTCATTGAGAATATGTGTCATTTAATGTATAAATATTCATTTATATCTCCATGGACCATTACCCTGATAAGTTATTTTCTAACTGGCTTCCAAAAGTTGTATTTTGAAAACTCTAGTGATTCTAGTGTCATTGTGACGGTGGAAATGTATACAAATTCGAATCATGATTTAGATTATATTTATATAGAATGAAACGTAAGGACATGCATATGAGAATCATATGCATGCAAACCCACAATATAACCAAAGACCCACTTGCAATTCATATAATTTTCTTTTATACCTCCAGATGTCATCATCAGTCATCCAGAAGAGCAGTGCATCATGACCTATGTGTCCCAGTTTCTGGAACACTTTCCCGGCATGGAGGAGGTGAGGAACACAGAATGCATCCCTAGTTCCTCATCTATTTAAAGTGTGTCATACCTCCACACTGAAATCCTTTGAATGCTCTCCTGGATTTGTTTCTCCTCTTCCTATTTTCTCCACTATCCTCTTCTTCACCCACTCTCTTTTCTCCGGTCTTTTCCCTCTGGCAGCCGGAGCAGCCCAGCCTGGTGATCGAGCGGAGCGTTTCCATGGGCCGCCTCAACACGCGCGACCTCGACGCCGACCACCAGATAAAGAACAGCCTGGACCGCAGCCGCCTGAAGAGGCGCGCCCACACCGTCGACCAGGACCGCCCGCCACACCCGGCGCCGCGGATCTTCCTGTCCTCCGTGTCGGAAGACCGGGGCGTGGTGGTGTCGCTCGCCCACAAGCCGGCCCGCGCCGGAGCGCGTTCATGGGCCAGCGAGGACTCCCTGCTGGACCCGGGCCCGGCGGCCGGCGGTGCCGCGGACCCTCGGGACCCGGAGGTGACGGAGGTGTTCACCGTCTCCACCTCCCGCTCCCCGGCGCCGTCCTACCTCCACTCGCCCGTCGGCTCCTCCTCCGCCATCGGCGACTCCGCCATCGACTCGCCCAACTCGTGGCATGAGGAGGGCGCCTGGGGGGCCGGGAGCCCCAGTGACGGCTCGCTGTGCGACAGCGGCACCGCCTGGGACGTCGGGGCCACCCCCGACCAAGAGGCCCCTCCTGCGGCCGAGGGCCCCGTGCCTTTCCCAGCAGACAGCACACCGGATGAGCCGCTGACCCCCGAGCTGTTTGTGGATGAAGGTGTGGGCTCCTTGTGTTCCATGGAGAGCTCCAAGGAGAGACAAGCACAGCTGGCTGCAGAACAAGAGGAGGGGCAGGAGACCGGCCAGGCCGACTTTGACATTAACGAGAGCCATTGGGCGGCCATGCATGTGCCTGAAGAGAAAACAGATGAGAACAAAGCAGAGCGGGAGCATGAAGGAATGAACAGCAGTCCTCTTGGATTGGGCCCAGGCTTGCTGGAGGAGCCTCCTTCTCTGAAACTCTGCAATGGAACAGAGAAGGTGATCTCAGAGAAAGGTACCTCATCAGAACCCGTAGGGGTGGACCTGTCACAGCCAGAGCTCAACACAAACTCGTTAACCTCCGACCCTTTCTTAGAAATCAAAGAGCAGGACAGTGTTGAGGCCGGTGTTCAGGAAGACATTGAATGTACAAAGAAAGCTATAGAACTCAGTGGAGAAGCAGGAGTTATAGAAGAACAGAATCCTACTGAGACAACACATGTAAGCAGAGAAAGCAGCTTGGACGAGCCTGAAACGAAAGCGGCATGTCAGAGTAAATCTTCACCTCTTGAGGACAGACAGAAAATGGAAACAATGGAGGAAATAGACAATGACGAAGTCCAGAATTCACAAACACAACACGGGACAAATGAAGGAGGGATCAATGGCCACACAACCCTGAAAGGAAACACTGAAGTTCTTGAAACCCATGAATGTTCACATCCAGAACAAATGGCATGGCTACTGGACGATGTCATCCAACAAGATTTATTGTGCTCATCCGAGTGTGGAATCATAGCGAAGGTAGAACTAGTTGATGTCAAAGAGGAGCCTGTGTCTCCTTGTGACTTGTACTTTGACCTAACCTCGACGGTTAAGGCAGAGTTGGGTTTAGCTGCTGAAGCCAGGGAAATGAACCTTTTTCTCAACGGCGGCGATTCAACAGATCCACACGAGAGTTGCCAAGAAACCTCAAACCCTGCATCCGTATACTTGGTAGAGACGGCACAAGACGGAGACCGTCAAGACGGGGCCGATTCCAGGGACCCTGGTGCCAACGCCCAGGGGCCGGCCACGAATGAGACCTCCGTGAAACACACCAAGGTGGACTCGTTTTACGACAACATGGACAACGGTTCCCGTTCAGAAGAGCTGTTTGGGAAGGATCTGGAGCCCATGGATCTGTTCTACCCAGACAAAGAGGACGCCATGTTGGCCGACCCCGCCGAGAGGGAGACAGAGTTCCTGCCCTCGGTCTTCGGGGTGTTCGCTCTCCAGCCGGCGCCGGTTTCAGACCCTCTACTGACAGATATCGACCACACATGGGGGGAGAAAGACGAGGCACTCGACGAAGACATCGACGAAGGCAATGGAGGGCAAATGGCAATAGAAAAGATGGACGAGGTATTGTAACACCTAAGAGACACAATACACTTTATTTTTCATTGTAGGTAGACAAGATAATAATGTTTGGTGAACTTTCAGAGGCAAGCAGCAGTAGATGACAACCAGATAAATCAGGTCAGGTAGCGACAATCTATATGAAATAAATGAAAGGCACTTGGGTGAGGAAGGTAAACATTGATGGCTGGATGGAGGCTACAGCTCGAGGGAAGAAGCTGTACTTCAGTCTGTTAGTTTGGCTTTGATGGCTTTGATGGCTTTGATGGCTTTGATGGCCTGGGTTGGTTGGGTCTTTACAGATGTTGAGTGTGTTTGCTTTTAATGCCCCCAGGTATATATATATAATTATTTATTTTTTACCAATTTTCACTACACACGTTATATGACTTACGAATCTTCATTCCTCTACTTCTCAAGTAAAAATTATCAGATAGGATTCAACTACTAGTGACATACATTTTATATACAAATTGCTGAGGTTAGTGTGTGTGTGAATATACAGAATTTAATTTTACATGGACATATATGAATAATTCTATATAGAGTGCTATTTTTTCTAAATTCTCCTCCTCCCTCATTCTCTCTTGTTCCCCCACTCACTCACTCACTCAGGGGGTGGACAAAGACTTGGAATGCAGGCAGGTCTCAGGCTCCTCCCCCAATTCACCTGTGGTGGTGATTGGAGGAACGGGGCCACGAGAGCAGGTCCGTCCTCCCAGGGAGGACGGACTCCTCAGCGGGGATGATGGTGAAGGGAGAGCGCACAGCATCGCCAAGGGAAACACTGAGCCCATGAGGTAGGCCTGCTATTTATAGACCAGGAGAGAAACACAAACAGGGAGTGAGAGGGGAGCGAAATCTCCCAAAAGGGTTCCTCGGAAGTTACATGGACAATGTTTTGACCAAATGTGGCTTTGTGTTCGAGCAGTAGGCTTACATTCACATGTTGTAACTGGCAGACCAAGCGATACGATAAATATAGCAAAATGATTTCTGCGGCTATTTTACCCCAGAAAAGTGCGATAATACTTGATAGTTTAGCAATGACACTCAAGTGCTGCTACAGTATCCTTAAACTTCCATAACGGGAACTCTGGGTCACAACATTTGTTCTGAGGAAAAAACGGTTGCATAGCAGCATGCACAAATCTGAGTTGTTAATAATGTTAAAAGCTGAGGGCTACTGGTGTTACCCACCTGAGACTCATTAGAGGTTCTACTCTTCCTGTTGTTTCTTTCTCATAGCAGTAATGAAGAACATTCTAGACGGCCCGGTGATGACCTCATACCCACCGTTCTCCGCCACAGAAAGGCCACCGGCGTCCTCAACTCCTTGGTGGGTTTCACACAACGTCTGAACCTGCTTTAGATCCATCGGGACGAGGAGTTCAGTGCACGTCCGACATTCAGGAGTTAATTGTCAAGTAGCTTTCCTATGTTATAATCGCTTTATGTTATTTCTTCCCTCACAGGACAAGCAGATGATAGTGCCGATCATCAAAATAAATTCCAACAACGCTGACCTTGTGTAAGTGTTTCTTTATGTTTTTGACGAGTGAGTGTGCGTGTGTGTGCGTGCGTGTGTGTGTGTGTGTGCAAGACAGGCTCCTTTTAACTCTACTTCAGCCTGAGGCCACAGTTTGACTGCTGTATTGATTTAGGTTGGTTCCATTATTAACCTCCTTGGGGGAATAGGTAGCTCTGGGGAAACAATCAGAAGGGATGTGGAAGTCAGCAATTGTAAATGCATTGCTTGTTTAGGATGAAAGAAAATTCTTGCAAAAACATGTATTGTGTGTGTCTTTATTTGTGTTCTTGTGCATATGTATGTGCAGGGAGGGCTCCCTGCCGGACAGAGAGCTGTACCTGCTCCTGCTGCTGTGGTTGGTGCTCTACTGTCTCTGGCTGCTCCCACAGATGGAGTTCCGCGCACTGCCTGGTCTCCTGTTTAACCTGGATCATTAAATACGCACGCACACACACACACACACACACACACACACACACACACACACACACACACACACACACACACACACATACACACACACACACACACACACACACACACACACACACACACATACCCGTCAATAGAAAGTGGGGATGCACTGATGAGACAGGATCTCTATTGGATTCTGTCATTTGTGGGGGACACAGAAGGTAGAGGGTGTTATATAAACTTAGCACAAAAAGTAAGGAAATTTGTGTTTGGTAGATTATTTCTCTGTGGTTACAATGCTTTTTGGCAATAAATGATATACCGTTGGAAAGCCTAGTTAGTTCCCATTCAAATGGTGCCCCATTTGTAAGGAATGCATTTGTGGGATGAGCAGCAGCGCTGAGTATGTGGGTTGCGCCCATGAAAAATTTGCCAATCTTTTCTGCCATTGCCAAACAGGTTATTTTGCTGTTGCTATTGACACTTGTTTTGAGCTTCTGGTACCCCCAGGTGCTGCCAATCTGGTGCCTGATTGGCACCTGATTGGCAGCACCTGTGAGCATGGGCCTTACTACTGTAAGTACAGCTACAGACCGTAAGTGTCTGGTCCAAGAATCAGCATGCCACGTTTGACTGATCTGGATAGGGCCCTTGCGATAGGGCAACTTCAAGCTGGTGTTCTGCAAAACCAAGTTACGGCATTATTTGGAGTGAGCCCTAGTACCCTCTCCAAACTGAAGGCCAAGTTCCATATAACGGGGGATGTCAAAGACAGGCCGCAAAGTGGGTGTCCCAAGAAGTCGACACCCCAAGAAGACCATTTCATCACCCTGTCAGCACTTAGGTGCCGTAGGCTGTCTTCTACAGATTTGCAGTCAAGGTTTGCAGGACGATATTGCTGACGGCTCTCTGCCCAGACAATCCGGAACAGACTACACAGAGCCAATATCCGGTCTCATAGGGCTGCCAGGAGTCCTGCCATGACTGCCCTTCACCGTCAGGCCCATTTGCTCTGGTGTCGGCAACACGTGCACTGGAACCTGAACATGTGGAGGAACGTTATGTTCAGTGATGAGTCCAGACAAGCATGAGGAGGAGGTGCCAGGCTGTTGTGGCTGTGTATGGTTCTTCCACACGCTACTGAGGCTCCTGTTTGTGAAATGAATAAATTGTTAAATTGCCAATATGTCTTGTTTCTTCAAACTTCAATCATCCAAACCACCAAAGACCAAACGAGTCAATGGCAGAATAAGCTGTTTGGCATTGGCAGAGAAGATTTGGACATTTTTTCATTGGCGCAAGCTACATACTCAGCTCTGCTGCTCATCCCACAAGTCCATGTTCCTTACAAATGGGGCACCATTTGAAAGGGTATATATACATATACCCTTTTACCCTTTATACCCTTTTTTGTACACTATACAGGGTTTCCAACGGTGTAAGATTTATTGCCAAAAAGCATTGTTATCACAGAGAAATAATCAACCAAACACAAATTTCCTTACTTGTTGTGCTAAGTTTAGTTGTATTATGAAATCTAAATTATTGTTATGGACAATTCAGTCACCAGTCAGGCTGGTAGAGAAATATCACATACTATTCCCCAGACAAAAGTACTCCTATGTTATTACTATGGGATATATCAGAGAGGGGTCAGCTGCAGTGAAGGAGCCAATATGACCATATTTTGGAAAAGTACATTAATTTCCTGCTTGTTTCATTTATCAAAATAGTCATACGGTTCTTTCACACTGCCCCGACAACCACCGCCACTCACCTATAGGGTGTCAGTTGAAGATGGTCAATGCTGATTTGACATGTACATTAAGAGAAATAAAGTAACGCCTCATTGGACAACAATCAGCACAGTGGCCCGGTTTGTCCGTTTGCGGACATATGCCATTATATGTCTATACATTTATATCAAATCACTAAACTGAAACAACAAAACATATTAACTGTCGTGAGCCTTTTTTGCTCTCAGTGCATCCCTGGTTGTATATTTTGGTCCACAAAAAAAACATCGACACAAACAAATTCATTAGCATACATCACACAATATAGTAAGATATTGTACATTCATGAAAACACTGGACGTTACCACCGACCCCATGCACACATAGGAATCAATCTACAGACCTTTATATCCACAGAAGCACATAAAGACACCATGTTATATCCGGTCCACCAGGTCTTTTACATTCTTGTTTGTCTCGGGGGGAAATTAAGGCATTGAGAAATGTTCAAATTCTAACTATAACTTTGATGTTTTGGTTGTTATGGCTTTTGGCATTTGATGTGGCTTGATCATATTTTAAAGATGCTATTGTAACTTTATTTCCTGGAAACAGGAGAGCTATTTGTTGCTGAGACAAAGAGACTGGAAGAGATAGATGGATGGATAGAGGGAGAGAGGTAGAGAAGATTGAGGAAATGTACAGCACAAAACTATTTACTAGTATATAAATCCACAAATACTGTTTTATTGAAGCCTATTTTGCATTATGTTATGGAAAATGGCATTTGTCAGGAACAACAAAAAAATGACAATGAGGATTACTTAAGCAGGAGTATACAAATTTGAATATCGGATTTTGACACTGCCTTAGAGCAACTAACTAGTTATACTATTTTTTTTAAGATAACTAAGTGACCTGGATGAGGGGCGAACTATGAAGTTTGTTGCACTTTGAAACACAGTACATTTACTGCCAAAGATCCAGTTTTAGAAAGAATAACAATTAGAATAGAAAACTGGCTATTCTTTTATTTACGTTTTTCTCAACACTTAAACTTACAAATTGTACGCCATCTTGTTATAATTCTCGCCGCCAGCTCTCTATTGTATATTAGTTAAATAAGCTAAATAAATATTTGTATCATTGTATGGATGGGTTGCTCCTATATCAAGGGGGGTATTCAATGATTTAATTACAGAATTACTTTGTCCAAGCTTGCCTATAGTTAGTTAATGCTTAACACATGTATGTTCTTGAGGGACATTCATTTTGACTGAAGCTGTATGAAATGTCATTTTAAAATTCACTTAATTTGGTCATTGCTTGTTTACCGTCCATGTCTATCCAAGCAAAAACAAAAGTGTTCCCACAAATGATACAAGAATGACTTAAATATACTGTTTATTAGGAATGCTAATCATATCTCCTCGAATGGGGGTGTGCAAAAAAAGCCATGCATACAAATTATGTACAAAATAGGTCGCCTTCATTTGTGTGTGTGTGTGTGTGTGTGTGTGTGTGTGTGTGTGTGTGTGTGTGTGTGTGTGTGTGTGTGTGTGTGTGTGTGTGTGTGTGTGTGTGTGTTGTTTATGCCCGTGGGACACAATCTCCCCTATCTGACTTTGAAAAGGACTGACCTAGTATTGTGTGCCCTGCAAATGGTCTTCGGTTTTGTATTGGAACCTCATTCTGTTATAATTGTTCAAAAAGCACCAGTCAAGTGCAATAAATTATGTTTTCACCTTTTGTCTGTGGTTATTTTTGACTCCTAAAGACACAATTAAGATACTATATATTGGATGTTGTGCCAAATAAAATGTTTGTTGCGTGGCTTATGGCTGATTGCAAATGATTTCAGGGTAGGCTTTCATCAGGGACTGTATGATGAACCTTTTACTTAAAAAAAAAAAACGACTTCCTTTCGGTAGCAGTTCTCTCAAGTCTTTATGTAACATTGCTGCCATCTAGCGGCAATCATATACAGTTCTCCTGATTTGTATTTATCCTACATAGATACAGTATCGGTAGTTCTCTTTTTATGGAAATGAATTGTAATTAGTTGTTTGATAAAGTATTATAAACAAATATTGTTATGCATCAATATATTTAACATTAAAAAGCAAAAAAATTGCATAGTAACCATCCAAGATGTATACATAATACAAATTAAAGTTAGTTGTTTGATAAAGTATTATAAACAAATATCGTTCTGCATCAATATATTTAACATTAAAAACCTAAACAATTGCATAGTATACATCCAAGACGTATACATAATACAAATTAAAGACCTATAGGTATCTACCTCAATATTCCCAAATGTGTTATTAATAGAACGCAAAATATGTCCACTGAAGCTGAAGGAACACCGAATTAACACCCGTTAATTATGTGCACAAAGGTGATTTCAGGGGAATTCATATTTTTAATGTGTAAAGTATTCATGTTTATGTCTTATAACTTTACTGCCAATGGCAATACCTTGTTTGATAGCCATTCTAAATGTCGTATAATTATTACGTGGTTATCACCTCCGTATTATTCGTGCATGTTTATTATCACTCCAACGCACTGGGCTGCTCTGTATTCTCTAAATACAAGACGCACGTGTTACCGCTGTGTTGCTGTTTAGTTACGTATCTTACGTATCTTACGCAAATATTTTTCCGTAAACGGAGGCCGAGGTGAAGGAAGTGGTTCCACGGCGGACGACTGATCGGCACATCGGGACATCACAGCGCCTCGGGTGAATGGATGAAAGTCTATCAGTCGCATGAATGTGAGTCTATATTCTCAACGTCGGACTAGAGGCAATATAGACCAGGTAAAATACGTTTTCTTTGTATTATATTGCACTACGTTGTAATATTCCTGGAGGTATCGGCCTTCCCCACAGAGTCCTAACGTCAGGCTATAGTTGTCGGCTAGCACGATGCTGCACACATGCATGTTGTTTCCAACGCTACACCGACCAGTCCCATGCTAATGCTAAGGCTAATGCTAAAACGAGAACAAGTACACCTCCATCTAATCGCCAACGGACAGTTTTGGAAAGCAAATCGTCTGTATCGAATACAGAATAACGGGCTGTAAACGTTATGCTGGCCCTAGGCAGGCGCTGGGGTGGCTGGTTTAGCTAGCGCATGCTAGTGCACTTTTAGACGTAGCTGCTAGCGCATGCTAGTACGGAGGCAAGTGTGGGTGCTGGAGTGTGGGTGCTAGAGTGTGGGTGCTGGTCTGGATGCTGGAGTGTGGGTGCTTTGGATGCTTAGAGTGTGGTGATCTGGATGCTAGAGTGTGGGTGCTTGTTTGGAGGCTAGAGTGTGGGTGCTGGTTTGGAGGCTATAGTATGGGTGCTGGTT
This sequence comes from Pollachius pollachius, assembly GCF_949987615.1. Lineage (NCBI taxonomy): Eukaryota > Metazoa > Chordata > Actinopteri > Gadiformes > Gadidae > Pollachius > Pollachius pollachius. Next base: position 19,085,361 of record NC_136948.1, on the reverse strand, counting down.
TGGAGGCTATAGTATGGGTGCTGGTTTGGAGGGTAAAGTGTGGGTGCTGGGTTGGAAGCTAGAGTGTGGGTGCTGGTTTGGAGGCTAGAGTGTGGGTGCTGGTTTGGAGGCTAGAGTGTGGGTGCTGGGTTGGAAGCTAGAGTGTGGGTGCTGGTTTGGAGGCTAGAGTTTGGGTGCTGGTTTGGAGGCTAGAGTGTGGGTGCTGGTTTGGAGGCTAGAGTGTGGATGCTGGAGTGTGGGTGCTGTTTTGGAGGCTAGAGTTTGGGTGCTGGAGTGTGGTGCTTCGGTGGGCTAATGGGGCTGCTAGTGTGATGAACTGTCTTCTAGTTTACCATCAAGGGGTCCATCTGTCGTGCCCTTTTTCGTTGTCGGTATCTTTATATAACGTTTTAACGAGTTCAAATGCATAAGCTTTGCTTTTCCATTGCTGAAAAAAAAAAAAAACTTTCATTTTTTATTTTCTAAGTAACTTAACAGTTCCAGGTATTTTATGATAACCGGCGATTCATGTTTACTATAAATGCCCAAACCCGGTTTTGTCTCGGCTAGCACAGTTGTGTAAAGCATTACAAGAAATCTGCAATTTAAATAACTGTATGACAACAGATGGTGTTGAATGTCTGGTAGTACTTTCTCTTGATTCATTTTGGGAGGTGGAGTATTTTCTCATGCCATACAGATGACCGTTCTTTTAGTGGCACTTTGCTGACTGAAATACAACCATGTTCCTATTGTTTACATATAAGTAAACTCTAAAGGCATTGTATCGTTACTACTGAAAACATCAGTTTTCTGCAACTATCCAAAAGGCTAGATTACAAACAGAAGCTTTTTGTGTGCTTGTGACAGCCATGAAGAGAGGTGATAAGAGCATGAAAAAGCTGCAGGGCTTTGTGGAGCACTGTAACAACCACTTAATGATAGAGCAAACCCAGTGCCCTGTCATTACATAGACCACACTGTGCAACCCATGGAACTCAACCCTGAAAGGCACATTGCTGCTTAGTATGAGAGCTACTTAGTATGAATGGTAATACACTGTGTATGACCACAATATCTCTAGCACTTTGTTGTAGGGTTACTTTTTGGAGTTAAAATGCTTTTTTTTTTTTTTTAAAGTTAAACAATTATGTAACCAGGAGGATCATCTCTTTGACAAGCGTGTGTGGTGCTGTTGCAAATAGTTCAATGGTTTCGTCTGTCGCCTTTGGCCCAACAAGGTTTTAAATCAGGCTAGCATCAACCATGATTTTAAATAGATATGTTCTCTGTGTAAACCAGGATTTAGATAACATTTCTTAAACCATCTCTGGAGGTAAAATTAGGCATCTATCACATGGTTAGCCAAAGGTAAACCGAGGCTCTGACGATGTACAGTTTATGACAACTCCATGTAGAGGAGGCTGCTTTTCTCTTAATGCACATATTATAAACATCATTATGATGACTACGGGGTGTACGACCATGAGTATGTATGTTGTTGTGCAATTTGTTTGTTGATGGTCTGTGAATGTACTGTAGGAACTCCATGAGTAGGAGGACAGCCTATGTCTGTACTGTATGTTTGCAATATATTGTTTGTATTTTAACAGCAGATACTGAATGTTTTCAAGACCAATTCCCTTCGGGACGATAAAGTTTCTTGTCTTCGTCATCCGCCACCCTGTTTGCGGAATCATGATATGAATACCAGTGAAAGTCAATGGGGAATATGTCTATAGTCATGTGGGCCTTGGCCCAGTGAGATGTTGTTTGCCTTTCTTTTACACCGGATTATACCACTTTGTTACACTCACAATAGTAATCTTGTGTCTACGCTCAATCTAGAAGGTTAACATTTCATGTCAAATGTAAGTCATTGATAAAATTGCCACATGGTTAAGCCACCTGCAAACATTGACTAAGTAGTCCGTATGTTGTATAAATAATATGCTACAGGGGAGTTATCAGTTGTCACCTAGTGTGTCTAAACTCAGCCTGTTCAAGTGTGTATTTACCAGTATTATTTGGTTAGGTAAAATATATATTTTCTTAGGTTTAGGGCGCACATGAAATGTGCTGTTCCTTGTCTGTGCCCTTACATAAATGGCTGCTAAGATGAAAGAGTATTTATTTATACTAATGTACTGTTTATGTTTCATTAAAAAAAATTCAAGAATCTAAGTTGAGAGAGTTGGTTGACAATTTTAGTAGTATTTTTATTTTTTGCCTACATCGATATCAATGTACAGACCATCATGTTAATGTTGAAGAACAGCTCTGGAAGAAAAGAAAGCGGGACTGACCACTTATAGTCGACTAGTCGGAAGCTCCTAGGTAAAGTTTGTTAGTCAAGTAATCACATTTTGTGCTATGATAAGCATGTGCTTCAATTGTTATTACATTTAAAATAATGAGCGTCTCACAGGCACTTCCCATCATCTGAAAGTAAAATAAGCAGCATAGCACTACTGGGTGGTTGTGTATTTAAGAAATAATGCATCTCAATAGCAGTTTGTAATTTAAAATATGGATATTCACACCCCCAATTCAGCACTCCTCTCTATAGGGCCATAGTTCAATCGTTCAATATTTCTACACAACAGGTCAGTGAAATACAAACTACCCTGCCACAAACTGAAACGTAAGCAAACAGGCTACATATCGCGTTTTAAAATGTCCCCAGTCGATAAATCGTAGTTGAGATGTGTATATTTTCTTTTCTGGACCAATTAAAAAAATAACTTGACTAACTAGGTATCGTAACCCTAACCCTAACTTGGCATAGCTGAATCTGCCCTTTCCTGGTTCACATCCTACCTGATGAATCGCACTTATCAAATAACATGGAATGGCTCCTTGTCCAAACCTTTCAAGCTTGATACAGGTGTCCCTCAAGGCTCTGTACTGGGGCCTCATCTGTTCTCCCTCTACACCAGATCTCTGGGCTCTGTAATTACATCCCACAACTTTTCCTATCACTGCTATGCTGACGACACTCAGCTATTTCTCTCTTTTCCCTCATCTGACAAAGCCCTGATTGCAACACGCATATCTGAATGTCTGGCAGAAGTCACCACCTGGACAACTGCCCATCACCTGAGGCTTAACCTCAACAAGACTGAGCTCCTCCTAATACCAGGGAAAGATTGCCCACACATGGACATACTGGTCACTGTTGAGAACATCACTGTATCTCCTTCTCCAACTGCCAAAAACCTTGGTGTAGTGTTGGACAATCAGTTATGCTGCACTGCAAACATCACTGCGGTGGCCCGATCCTGCAGATTTGCACTTTACAACATCCACAGGATCCGGCCCTTCCTCACAAGGGAAGCAGCTCAGCTTCTAGTCCAATCACTGGTCATCTCCTGCCTCGACTACTGCAACTCGCTCCTGGCTGGACTCCCTGCCTCTGCGATTAAACCCTTGCAGCGCATCCAGAATGCGGCAGCCCGCCTCGTGTTCAACCTACCTAAGTTCTCACATGTAACCCCCCTCTTCCGAGACCTCCACTGGCTCCCTGTAATAGCTCGCATCAGATTCAAGATGATGGTACTGGCATACAAGGCAGTCGATGGAACTGCCCCTGCCTACCTCCAAGCATTAGTAAAGCCACACACCCCAGCTCGATCCCTCCGCTCAACTACCTCAGCTGGACATCTGGTACCGCCATCGCTAAGAGCAAGCAAAGGTCGATCAGCGAAGTCACAACTTTTCTCTGTTTTGGGACCTCAGTGGTGGAACGAGCTCCCTACCGATGTCAGGATCGCAGAGTCGCTCACCAGCTTCCGCAAAAGACTCAAAACTCACCTGTTCAGAGTTCACCTCGACTCTGCATAGAAACCAATGCACAGCCACCATTGAATGTTGTACGTCCTGGCACTTGCACATTGCACTTTTCAAGGTACTTAATTGTGTAGCGTCTACAGTAGCTGCTATCGTTGCTTTACACGGGGAATGGGTTAGCCTAGCAATTGTAATACTTGCACTTGGTTCTGTGAACATCTTTACTGTACCGACAGCGATATATTGTTTCACTTCTTATGACAAATGTAATTATTGTAACAAATGCACTTCTTGTAAGCCGCTTTGGATAAAAGCGTCTGCTAAATGCCCTAAATGTAAGTGTAAATGTATCGTCGAGATTTGGACCATGTATCCGATTACAGTTTGGGGATATTTGTTGAATCCCTGAATCCCTATTATGCATCCCTATTATGATTCCCTACAGGAATCCTTATCGCTGCTTTTAAATAGCTAAGCAAGTAGTAAGTACTTTTTTTCTACATTGTACCAATACTGTCTTTTTGTGTCTCAGGGTGCTTCTGGACTGGATTAGAGCATCTCTATCATGAAGCCCAGATTAATTGCTGAATCCTTCCCCAGACGACCTCTGAACCTACCTGTGAGTAGAATTCAATGCCAAACATTGAGCTTTTCAAAATAATGCTACTTAGGCCCGTCCACATGAAGATGATTTTTTGGTGAAACCGCATAAGTCTTGTGCGTTTCGGCCGACCGTCGAGACGGCGAATCTGGCGAATCTGGTGCCCGAAACCGCACATTTCTGCAACAAGCATCTGAGGTGGTTTCAAATCTATCCGGACCTATGCGGTTTCGTGTTAGGATTCGTGTGGACGCCTGAAACGCAAACGATGACGTCAATAGCCCCCCACCAGCTGGGGGACGTCAGAGTTGCGTTGAATTTTTTATTTATTATTATATTTGTATTCTTTTTGTAGCTTTAAATAAAGCCCCTTGATAAATTTAATTACTAACTGTACATTAAAAAGTATTTCTGCTCAATTTAAAAGGTTGAATCTCCTCGTGACTGAATGTTTGTATGCAACGCAAAGGCTGTATGCGCGCAGGCTTGATGCGCTCCACTTTTTTCTGAACCAGCGCCTTGAATATTTACTACAGCGTTTCTACAGCTCGCTGCGGTTTCGCAATGACTCCGTCTAAATGACTCAGCATAAAACAATTCACAACAGGCCTTATCTATAAATCGTGAGAACGAATTTGCGCATAAATTAACATTCCTGACTATTTTTACTGCCATTTCCGCATTGCCTTATATGTAAGATCTTAAACCAGCCATTTCGAAGAGATAAATCACAGCTTTGTTGTATGCACGTGTTATTGAAAACATAATACACATGTTAAATACTTGTCCTCTCATCAGTAAAACAAAACAGAATGTACACTAGCCTTTCATACTAGATTCAATGTTCTAAGTAAAACTATCCAACCATTCAGTACTATCAAAATGCTTCTTGTTTAACGTTTTTTCCAATGCTCATGCCGAACAGATAGGCTTGTGTTTAAGTGCAGCTATTATCAAACAGTCAATCAATCAATCAATCTATTCGAACAGTCAACAATCAATTTGTTGTTTGGTATACTGCAGATATAAATCTTAAATAAAAGAGTATGGAAGGGGCGGGTAGAGCGTTTACCACTAAGGCCTAGTCCTTACCACAGCGACCGAGGTTTGATTCCTGATCGTGGTCCTTTCCTGCATGTCTTACCCTATTGCCCCATACATTCCTGTCTCTACATTAAAAAACGATAAAACCTTCAAAATCAAATTAAGAAAATAAACAAATATATATATATTTTTAATACTAATAATAAAAATAAAATATGGCAGAATTTCTGCAAATTTATTAGGTGACCCAAATAAAATCTCCCGCGACCCAAGTGTTGGTCGTGACCCAGTCTTTGGGAAAGATCTAGAGCTAGAGAACAATAAAATATTTAGCAAGCTAGTGATGTCTGGTTAGCTTGCTAAATATTTTATTGTTCTCTCTATGCAATATGAAATGTGAGATATTTATGGCATTTGTGTAGGACGATTTATAGACTTCCCCTCCGGTATAAATGGTCTCTCATTCAGTCGACCAGCAGTCCTTCAAAGCCATCTTCATTAATAACATGCGTTTATTACTCTGGGTTTCTTTAGTCTCTGTGCTGTCAAGTTAGGTTACATATTGAATACCATTGACTTTCTTAGTTCAAATCGGTAATTACTTTTAACGTGGTTAAAAACCAAGTGAAGTACACTTCACTTACCAGGAACCTCTGGGCCCGCAGTGACCGTCTCTCTTCCTGCTCTCCAGTGAACTCTTGCGGGAGGAGGATGAAATGAGATAGAAGAGGAAGACAGGAGGAGCCCACCCCCGACCCTCCCCCCCGCCGGCACCCACCTCCGACTCCCTCTCCTTCTGAAGCATGGCGGGCCTGCAGCTCGTCACCCCCGCCTCTTCAGCCATGGGGCCTTTCTTTGGGCTGCCATGGCAACAGGAGGCCATCCACGACAACATCTACACGCCCAGGAAATATCAGGCCAGTAGTAGCATGGGCTCCCACATTGTTCATATTGACACTTGACGTGTCAAATAAGGCACCGACAACAACGTGTGTTTTGGTGGTGTATTGTTTGTCTGGGGGGGACATTGGGCAGTGAACTGGAAACTGTCCCGTTACAGGTAGAACTTCTCGAAGCAGCTCTGGAACACAATACTATAGTCTGCTTGAACACTGGCTCAGGGAAGACCTTCATCGCAGTGCTCCTGACAAAAGAGCTCTCCCACCAAATCCGCGGCGACTTCAGAGACGATGCAAAGAGGACAGTTTTCCTGGTGAACACAGGTAACCCCAAAGTAGCTGCCTAGCAAGTCCCCAATCTGCTGCGCCCATCCAATCGTCCATAACAAAAATGTAAATCATACCTTATATTTTGCATTGTAACAGATTCAATATATTCTCTGCAATATGTACATTGCCATTACTACATTTTTTGAATTATGAAATGTAGTGCAGTCCTGATTGAAGCCTAGCCAGCCCCATCCCCATATCACTTGCTTTTGTTTTGAACGGTAACAACGCATTGAGATGGCCCACGCGGTCCCTGAGGACATGTAGTCGCTCTAGCCTGAACCCCGGCCCACCGTGTGTCTGGTGTGTCCGATGTGCAGCCTCGTCGGTGGTCCACCAGGCCTCCGCCGTCAGGACGCACTCTGACCTCCAGGTGGGGGAGTACACCAGCCAGGAGGACGCTGCCGCCCGCACCCCCCAACAGTGGACCCAGGAAATGACGGAGAAGCAGGTTGGTCCCGGACACCCGCACCCTGATCAATGACCAACAAGTCCATTGTTATTCAATGATTGATGTCTGGGGTTTGATGCCTCTCATGTCTTTAATGTCCAGGTACTGGTCATGACGTGCCACATATTCCTGCACGTTCTGAAGAATAGAATCTTGCCACTGTCTAAAATCAACCTGGTGGTGTTTGATGAGTGCCACCTGGCCATCACCGACCATCCCTACCGGGAGATAATGACGGTAAGGGCGCGGCTGCCAGCAGGCCGTTACCACCGCTGGGTGGTCACGTCGACACACCGGCTCTCACACCAACGATCACAGCGACATCATATCAAGCCGTTCTCTATGTAGAAGGATCCGTTATGTTTTCATAATTATTTATAAATAACTTTCAGTGAAACTAAACTTTTTTTGTAAGTAAAGATTTTCTTCTTTGTACCTTGAGTGATAATTCTCCAGATAGTTACCTTTTAGATTGTTGAAGGACAATTCCGGTAATTTGAACATTGAGCCCCCTTTCTGGTTTGTCTAGGATGAAATGGGGTGTGAAATTTTGAATATTGGTCCTGTCTCGAGTATTTGGCTTATTTCGAATCGCCCCTGCCTGCTTCACAATGGCTGGCTTTGTGCATTCAAAAACACCCCTAAACTTTTGTTTTCAGAAATGTGAAACTCATCGAGTGGTTAGTGGTGTTGGTTGATGTTCCTAATCAAGTATCGTAGCGAAATACAGTTTCTGTCGTGTTTTATTTGGCATTTTGTAAATTAGGGATGGGCCGATGGTGGACGATCGACGATAGATGGATTCCATCGTCGACCGTCTCAAGTTGCCGTTTTTTCTTTTGCCGCGTTTTTATTTTATTTATTTATTTTTGTCAGGGAAAAAAGCGCTGTGGTGTGGTGGCTACCTTTACAGCTTAAAAAGCCCCGCAAATTGTAATTGAAGTTAACTGGCACAGGTGGAAACGCACTCTGTACCGCTGACCTGCCGTATTCACTCACTTCTACGAGAGGAGAGGGGAGGGCTCGAAACATACCGGTCTGTTCGCACGACGAAATGACATCACACTCCGCTGCATGTCACTCACACAAACTGTGTGTGTGTGTGTGTGTGTGTGTGTGTGTGTGTGTGTGTTAAAATGGCGGAGCAATTGCGTGTGTGTGTCTAGCCGTGTTTACATGGACACTTCTGATCCGATTCAATTTCTAAACGGAATTGATCTATTCCTATCGTACGTCCGTATGTCTCTCGCGTACAACCGTTATGTTGGTCTGGACTTATATGATATATGTAAGGGATACATTATATTATACACTATCCTGCTTATTACACGGCTCCTTGCCAAAACGAAACAGTATCTACACACGGTGTGTCTTTTTACAATTACCATTTCTGGTGTTGAATTTGATCAGAAGAGAAATAGTCTGCCGAAGACGTTGACGTCGCTTAGCATGCACTGCATTCACGCTTTGAATGCACATAGCCAGTCATTGTGAAGCAGGCAGGGGCAATTCGAAATTAGCCAAATACTCGAGACAGGACCAATATTCAAAATTTCTATTTCATCCCAGACAAACCAGAAATGGAGCTCAATGTTCAAAATACCGGAATTGCCTTTAATATTTTTTGTTTTCTTTTTATTATGTGATGGTGTGTGTGATGTGCTGTCCACAGGTGGGATGCATATTGAAAGTGTTTCTCTGGCTCTGTCCCCACAGCTGTTTGACAGCTGTTGTGGAGGCCCGCGGGTCCTGGGCCTCACCGCCTCCATCCTGAACGGGAAGTGTGACCCGTCAGAGCTGGAGCGCAAGATCCTGAACCTGGAGGACATTCTGAGGAGCAACGCCGAGACCGCCACCGACCTCGTAGTGCTGGACAGGTAGGACACGTCATATCCCAGAAGGATGTGGCTGCCTCTGTATTAGGGCTGAACGATTAATTGAATTCAAACCGACATCGCAATGTAATCAAACGCGATTTGCAAACCGCAAAGGCTGCGATTAAAACGTATTTATTTGTCTTTTGCAAAGAGAATTGTTATAATATCAATTCATCTCAACACATAGGCCTGGCCTAAAGGAAAGCACACTTTATATGTTGACTTCTTCCAATGCTTTGATGGCACTGCTTTTAAAAATTACATTTTTAAAAGAAAAATTACATACTAAATCGAAATCGCATTATTGGTTGAAATGATCGGCATTCAATTATTTCCCCAAATCGTTGAGCCCTTTTCTAGTTAACCTAGGGAGGGATAAGGTAGGAGGATTGTGTGCATTGGATGGGCTTGTGCCAGCTGTTGATATTGTGTTATGGAGTCAGTCAGGTCTAATGTCTAGACTGCACCGTACTGACACTCGTCTGAAACCCGTCTGACTGCCTATTGCAGATATGCCTCTCAGCCCAGAGAGGTGATCCTCGACTGTAGCCCTTACCTCGACAAGAGCGGCCTCTCAGCACGTCTGCAGTCTGAGCTGGAGGAAGCTCTTCACTTCCTCAACGACTGCAACATACCCTCAGCCCGGGAAGACCGGGACCCCACTTTCATTTCCAAACAGGTAAACAAAATAGCAGAGCCTAGCATCCAGCAGATGGTGTTCAGCACTGAGAGATAACAGAGCATCATGTCAGCACGTCCTACCTTGTGTGTGCTGCTGACCCCTGGGGCGGTTAATTACCGACACAGGCTGCATGCGTGAAATAGGCTTATGAAAATAAGCCGATAGTGCAAGCAGAATAAAATGCATGATGTAGGCATCCAACAGCTGTTAGCAACAACCTAAGGCTGTGAAATTAGTAGTAGGTATACTGACATCGGAAAAACAAGGCGAAGAGTCAACTGCCAAGAAGTGGGAAAAATAGCAACAGACACGATGCAAAGCGCTTGCAAGAGGAAGAGAAGTGGAGCCCCTCTTGTACCGGATGTAACTGATTGAGTGCCCGTCCCTGTGTCTCCGTATGTTCATCCCGTCCCTCCGCCCTCAGATCCTGGGTGACTGTCTGGCGGTGCTGGTGGTGCTGGGGCCCTGGTGCGCCGACAAGGTGGCGGGCATCATGGTGCGCGAGCTCCAGAAGTACGTCAAGCACGAGCAGGAGGAGCTGCACCGCAAGCTGCTGCTGTTCACGGACACGGCGCTGCGCAAGGTGCACGCGCTGTGCGAGGAGCACTTCTCGCCGGCGTCGCTGGACCTCAAGTTCGTCACGCCCAAAGTGCTGCGGCTGCTGGAGATCCTGCACGAGTACAAGCCCTTCGAGCGGCAGCAGTTTGAGAGCGTGGAGTGGTACAACAACCGCAACGAGGACAACTACGTGTCCTGGAGCGACTCGGAGGAGGAGGACGACGAGGAGGAGGACGAGGAGCAGGCGGAGGCCAAGGAGCGGCCCGAGGCCAGCTTCCCCTCGCCCTTCACCAACATCCTGTGCGGGATCATCTTCGTGGAGCGCCGCTACACCGCCGTGGTGCTCAATCGGTAGGGAGCCGGAGACTCGCTTCAGGCGTTTTTTTGTATTAATGATTAAGTGTGGATTTGGTCATCGTGGGGAGAATCTTTGCAGCTACATGATAAAAATGGGGGGGGAAATGATTTTTTAACATCTGTAAGGAAAGGGTTAGCTTTCTTTTGATCCTTTGCTTCCTCTGATACTTGCCTTCCCAAAGAATTACACATTCTAAATGTATTTTAAATGCATTTCTTGAAACTTTTATCGCTTTGCTTGACCTCATTCAACCCGATTTGCAGCACTGCAGGCGAGAAGTATTTTAACATGGGATGAAAGAATGCCCATGTGATGAAGACTGCAAATTATGTTGTCATAATATTGTGATGTTTTCTTTGAAACATGCTCAAAGTATTTTGTGTGTTTTTCCATCTTAATGTGAATTCCCTTTTACAGGGCGTGTTGTTACTACGTACATCAGTAGATATATTTAAACCTTGTACTTCTAGATATATTCATTTATCTGTTTCCCAATCTCACTCATGGATATAAGAAGGCCAACACCAGAGAGACCTGAATATCACTATCTGTATTTGCACACCTGTATAACTGTATTTCAATCGGTTTTTTTTCTTGGATAACAACATGTATCACTCTTGCTCTCTCCTGCCGGCTGTTGGGTCATCAGCCTCATCAAAGAGGCAGGGAAGCAGGACCCAGAGCTGGCCTACATCAGCAGCAACTTCATCACAGGCCACAGTATCGGCAAGAACCAGCCCCGCAACAAGCAGATGGAGGTGGAGTTCAGGAAACAGGAGGAGGTATGCACACTCTTACTCATTTTTATTTAAGCATGGCATAATCAGCCCTTTTGACAGTGGGAAAAACAAAGTTGTAGCTTATAACAGAATTAATGGTTTTGTTCGATTTAGGTATGGCAGTGCACCAGTACAGAACCAACTAGTCTAGTAAATAGAGATTGACCATGCTGGTGCCATGACAACCTAATGTTAAAATCACAGTAGTCTGAAGTTCCTTTACCTTACTCTGAATGACCTGGGGAAATAGGCTCAGTACAAAATACAAATCAAAAAGTTTCTGACAATATAATGCGTTTGCTAGACTGCCAGATTGCAATTGTGATTTATTATGTGGATGCAAGGTTTGTGCATTCAGTGCCAGTAAAAATGTCTTTATCAAAGTTCTCCCCAAACAATTTTGTAGTGGCGCTGTCATTTTGTAACACTTTGTTACACTTGTTAGAACACATATTTGTATTGGAATAACGCTAAGACACCATTTCTGCTGTTTTGAAGAGGTTGGTGGCTTTTCACTGGGTTACGGCAGAGCTTCAACGTGAAGTGGGGCCCACAGCAGACCAGAGGCAGGGAGCGTTTTGTAGTAGAATGATGATAAACATCGGAAGATGGGAATTTAGCTCTTGTTCTGTTAATATGAGTGGTGATAACGAAGGATTAGAGCAGTTCTGAATCATTTAGGTGGGGGGAGGGGTGCGTGGCGTAGTAGCGTGAAGAGTTTAATCGTGAGCCAAGAGATATCGAGGAACTGGCATTATTTTGAGTGAATTACGTTTTTTCAAGTGGGTCATTTAAAATGAATGTCGACAGATAGATGTGTACGGTTGTTAGTAAGAAACAGCCTGTTTATACTGCGAAACTTCTGATTATCTGCCACACACGTTTTCACTCATCAGAGAGGACCAGCACAATGCACAATCAATTTGAACAAATCTTCGACCGATTTTGCAGGTTCTTCGGAAGTTCCGGGCCCACGAGACCAACCTGCTCATCGCCACCAGCATCGTGGAGGAGGGCGTGGACATCCCCAAGTGCAACCTGGTGGTGCGCTTCGACCTGCCCATGGAGTACAGGTCCTACGTCCAGTCCAAGGGCCGGGCCCGCGCACCCGTCTCCAACTACATCATGTTAGCCGACAGCGAGCGCACCAAGACCTTCCAGGAGGACCTCAAGACCTACAAGGCCATAGAGAAGGTATCCGCCTCCCATGGGTCACCTGGGCTTGTGTTTTTGGTTTTGGCTTAAACGTATTTTGATTGGTTTAAAGCATGTTCTGTGAGCATATGTTGTGCATCCATACTTCTTCATTTCTAACCATGATTTGCACCAGCCTCGAGTTTAAATTCTGCAGAAACATTTTGATATTGCAAATTCATTTGTGGCTCTGGCACTTTCCGATACACCAGACAGACGTCGACCGCTGAACGGTAAGCCTCACCGCTGCTCTGTGCCTCCCCACCCAGATCCTGAGGAACAAGTGCTCCAAGTCCGCAGAGCTGATGGAGTTTGAGGCTGAGCATGTGCAGGACGACGACGACATCCTCCCGCCGTACGTGCTCCGCTCCGAGGACGGCGGGCCCAGGGTCACCATCAACACGGCCATCGGCCACATCAACAGGTATGCTCACGGATCTGGTAAACGGGTTTCAACATCAGAAGACTGTTTCTAAGAATGTTTTAAGTTCAATTTAAGAACGATTGGAATTATTATTTTTCTCGCCGTCCTCTAGGTATTGCGCTCGGCTTCCCAGCGACCCATTCACCCATTTAGCCCCCAAATGTAAGAACTATGAGATGAAAGATGGCCGCCACCAGTCCACACTCTTCCTGCCCATCAACTCCCCACTGCGGGCTCCTGTCAAGGTAATCACCTTCGAGCCTTTGAGCCTTTCTTCTGACGCACGTACGAGGAGCCGTCCATAACGCGTCTCGTGTGATTCCAGGGTCCCATAATGAGCTGCGCCAGACTCGCCGAGAAAGGGGTGGCCCTGCTGTGCTGTGAGAAGCTTCATAGGATCGGTACGCCCTGCCTGATATTTTGGGGTATGATGTTGAAGTCTCTGCGTGTGTTCAAAGGGTTTCAACCAGCGCTTCTGCCCGGGTTTCAGGGGAGCTGGACGACCACCTGATGCCGGTGGGGAAGGAGACGGTGAAGTACGAGGAGGAGCTGGACCTCCACGACGAGGAGGAGACCAGCGTCCCGGGCCGGCCCGGCTCCACCAAGCGCAGACAGTGCTACCCCAAAGCCGTAAGTCCCGCCTCCCGTCTATATACTGGGACAGTTTGTTATTAAATTGTAAATATCCTGTTACTGCAAGGGTAGCGAACAAGAAGTGTGATGAACGTATGATATTGTCATAACCTGTAATTAATCCAGCAAAAAATGATTAATGTTTATATAATCTTCATTATTATATCTAATCTTCAAAGACCATGAAAGGGATCGTTGAACTTCCCACCCCACCGTCTCTCCACCCCGCCAGATCCCCGAGTGTCTGCGGGACAGCTACGCCCTGATGGAGGAGCAGTCCTACTACCTGTACGTCATCGGCATGGTGCTGACCACGCCCCTCCCCGACGAGCTCAACTTCCGGCGCAGGAAGCTGTACCCCCCCGAGGACACCACGCGCTGCTTCGGCGTCCTCACCGCCAAGCCCATCCCGCGGGTACGTCCCCTCTCGTGCTTATGAACCTTCCCGCCACCCGGGATGCAGAGGTAGCATGTTCTATGTATTGCGTTGGTCATGCATAGAATAGCACTGGGAATGTGTTCTTTTTAAACTTGCATTTTTATTGAGTTTACAAAAAGTATTTTAAAGAAAAGCTCAAAAACATTATTCCAAAAAGAAAAAAATACAAAACGATGAACAAAAATTGAAGAAGGATTTAATAGTTGTCTGTTGGTATCTAAATTTCCAATCCAAAAACTTTCGGATTGGGCATTCATTTCTACTGTGTCATGGCTGTTATAAATGTTAAATTTTTCACAGAACTTTTCAAAAGTGTTCTCTTTGACCCTCAAAGTGTCATATATTCCATCCCAAAAATGTCTTGTCAGCCACTGTTCCTGCTTGGGCGAATGGGATTGTTTTCGCAAAATAGATTTGATGGATCGGAGTGACAAGCAGGGTCTAGAATTTGGAATGGAGAAAACGATGGCTTTTTGACGTCTAATTATTTAAACCCAGACTCTTTTTACCTGCCAAATGTGGCAGGTAGGGCTGTGGGATATGGGAAAAAATGAATATCCCGATACATTTTCTGCATTTCACGATATACGATATATATCTCGATATTTTGAAATCTCCTTTAAAGTACCCCATGAAATTGCACTTTTACCCTTTAATGTTTTCACTACAATCCCTGCAGACTACATACCAGACTTAACTTCCCAGGTGGTTTCCATCAAAACATTTTATATTTTAATTTTTATAGTTAGTGATTAATCACAATTGAGTTGAAATAATAATTTTTTTATTCAAACAAAGCACAAACTGCAAAAACAATCTAGAGAGAGAGAGAGAGACTTATAAACCTCAAGGCTGAATCATCTCAAAATATTTTACACAAATAACTCATTTAGGCAGCAGTTTTTTTATATGTAGGCCGTTGCAATAAATTAAACTAAAATATTATAAACTTATTTTGATACAATGTGTTCGATATTTTTGAGCCCATTGAATTAATTAAGGAATTGTAGGTGTGCTGCCCTCTACCCCCAGCGCCTTGCCGGGGTCGACAGATAACTCCACGCCCTCCTCTCGATATCCAAAAAACTGCCAGTTCACTGGTCCCTTATTAGTTATTTTAGGAACCAGCAGTTTGTCTGCTTCCATGTTTCACTTGTTGATTGAATTGGCTTAGGATACACTGTATGCTACACTAAGCTGGCCGGCGCTGTAAACCGTAAGAAACTTGAAAATTAGTTCCCTCCCTTCCGCACCTAGATGTCGCGTGGGATTGGTTGGTGAGTGTGTGACGCAAGTGTTTTTTTTACCCCTCACTCACGTTACTGCATGAGGGAGAGGGAGAAAGCCACCGGAGAATGTTTCAAACACGAAACCAAGGGAAGTCTCGGCAGCCGCTTGAAAAAACAGATGACCGTGAAATACTCGATACTTACGAAATAATAATTTTATGTATCTCAAACAGCTATTTCGGAGATATATTGAGTATATTCGATATATCGCACAGCCCTAGTGGCAGGTGTCCAGTTTGGAACCCGATTGATGCGATCGCCGATAGTCGATACTATCGGCGGGGGGGGGGGGGGAGGGGTCGCTGATTTATCACATTATAAAATTGCCATTTTATTTTTCAAGGATGGTCTTCCCCTTGGACCAGCGTGAGCCTCCGCTGATTTAAGTTTCGATACGTTGGTGCCGGCGGTGCTGTCATGATGACACAGTCGCTGTGCCTCAATAGTGAAACCTGGGGGGGGGGTGAGGTTGTGTGGTCGTCGTCAATATCACCATTTCATGTAACGCCGGATGCAACTACTCCTTTCTACTACTTTCAGTTGGTTTCATTGAAGCCGTCTGGTCAACCTCTGACAATTCAACACATCGTAACCAATTCATTTTTCAACCGTTTCCCTTCGTTCAAACCAATGAACAAAGCTACGCACTTGTATCTTCAGTAATATCTAAACGAAATTTCGATAGCTTTTATACTTTTTTCAGAATCACAGTTTTAGTTTCTTACCGGCATAGTTTTCAGATGCTCTCATTGATTTCCTTTGACGCCAGAGCGTGAGGACGTTCATGCACACACACACACAATAGCTCCGCCACATAGCCGCGTTTATGGACACTTCTGATCCGATTAGAAGTGGAAGAACAGCTCAATCTGAATAAAAAAATATCATAGATACGCCTCAATCAGAATACAATTCTCTGATCGGAATAGAATTTCATGTCCCAGTAACTTATCAACCCCAGCGTGTCCGGTTGCTAAGCGACGTCAACGTCTTTGGCGGACTATTTCTCTGCTGATCAACACTACCAATGGTAATTGTAAAAAGACACATCGTGTGAAGATATTGTTTTGTTTTGGCAAGGAGCCGTGTTATAAGCGGGAAATGTATAATATAATGTATCCCTTATCATATAAGTCCAGACCAACATAATGGTTGTGCGTGAGACATACAGACGTACGCTTACTACTTTTGTAAATGCCATATATTGGGATTGCATGATAGGAATAGATCTATTCCGTTTAGAAATCTAATCGAATCAGAAGTGTCCATGTTAACGCGGCTTACAAACACACGCAATGGCTCCACCATTGTCTTAACACACGCACACGCGCGCACATAGATGAGTGATCATCAGCGAGATGCAGCGGAGTGTGATGTCATTTCGCCGTGCGAGCAGACCGGTAGGTTTCGAGCCCCTCCCCTCTCATCTCCTCTCCTCTCGTAGCAGTGAGGGAATACGTCAGGTCAGCGCTACAGTTACGCTAACTTCAATTACAATTTGTGGGGCTTTTTAAGCTGTAAAATTAGCCACCAAACCACACCCAGCACACCACAGCGCTGTTTTTCTGGCAATAAAAAAAACAATCACAAAAAAAAACAACGCATTTTTCATCGGCAACTTGAGACGATCGACGATGGAATCCATCTATCGTCGATGGTCGATAGAATCGACCATCGGCCCATCCCTATCCCAATGCTTTTAAAACACTCGCAGTCATTTGGCGTAGCGGTTACAGCTTTGGTGTCTTCCAACTCGAGGGCTGTTTCATCCCCCATACCAGTTCTTCAACGCTGCAGTGACCCACAGTCAACAACTTCCCCTTTCCGCCCTCTAGATCCCCCACTTCCCGGTGTACACGCGCTCGGGGGAGGTCACCATCTCCATCGAGCTGCAGAAGTCGGGCTTCACGCTCACACCGCCGCAGCTGGAGCTGATCACGCGTCTTCACCAGTACGTCTTCTCCCACATCCTGCGCCTGGAGAAGCCCGCCCTGGAGTTCAAGCCCACGCTGGCCGACTCAGCCTACTGCGTGCTGCCGCTCAACGTCGGTGAGGCTGGACAGACCACTAGGATCAGGGAGGAGGGGGGGGGCCGGACAGACCTCTATGGACGGGGAAGAGGGGGGGGGCTGACAGACCACTAGGATCTAAGGTCGGGGAGGGGGAAGGGTGGGACAGACCACTAGGATCTAGGGTCAGAGAGGAGGGGGGGCCGGACAGACCTCTAGGGACGGGGACGGGGGGGGGGGGACGGGACAGACCACTAGGGTCGGGGGACGACAGACCACTAGGGTCGGGGGGGGGGGGGACAGACCACTAGGATCTAGGGTGGGGGGGACAGACCACTAGGGTCGGAGGCGGGGGGGGGCGGGCATACCTCTAGGGTCGGGAGAGAGAAGGCATATGTTGATGTTTGCTGTTCTGACTCGTTCTGATTTTTCTCTGTCTTTTCCCGTCCTCCAAGTCGGGGACTCGGGCACGCTGGATCTGGACTTTGAGTTCATGGAGGACATCGAGAAGTCGGAGGCCCGCGTGGGCATCCCCACCACCCAGTACACCAAGCAGAACCCCTTCACCTTCAAGCTGGAGGACTACCAGGACGCCGTCATCATCCCCCGGTAGGGCTCCACACCCACGCTCCTGGACGGCGGGCAGTCATCGCCATTCTTGTTCTTTTTTTCTTGCACATTTCCTTTATTTGCACTTTATTGAGCTTGACCTGTACTTCTCATTGGAGTCATAGAATATGTGCATATCGAAAAATAGCTAACAACAAGTGTCTTTGTATGTCTAATGTCTATTGCATTGACATCCCTGTTATAGCGGCCACTGGTAGACACGTTCAATGGGACTCACTCCCTCTCTCTCCCCCCCCCACCAGCTATCGTAACTTCGACCAGCCGCACCGCTTCTACGTGGCGGACGTGTACACGGACCTGACGCCCCTCAGCAAGTTCCCGTCGCCTGAGTACGAGACGTTCGCCGAGTACTACAAGACCAAGTACAACCTGGACCTGTCCAACCTCAACCAGCCGCTGCTGGACGTGGACCACACCTCCTCCAGGTGACCCGAGCGGGGCATGCTTTCGTGGGGAGGAGTAGAAGTGTTGTTGAACGAGGAGGGATATATTCTAGTTGTTTTTGTCTGAAGAGGAATACAGTCATTGTTATTTATGGGCTGTAGTGGACATTATGGAAACAATTCCCCATACTGTGTGTTACATTTATTTCCCTTGATATATATTCCCTTATTATCCTTGTTTTGCTTATCATCAGTCGTGCGTTCTGCACGACATGTTATTGTGTTCCAATATAAGGGACGCTGTCTCTTTAAGGAAGCGGACCTGTTTTGGTTGTGATGACAACGGCGTGGTTTGTTTATTCCGGTTTGGAGAGCAACAATAAATGACACGCCGTTGCGTTGTCAACGTGAGAAATCGCTTCTTTCATCAAATCACGATTTCCACACTGGTGACCCCGACGTTTGTCTGCTGGACGCATTCCAGTGACACACCGAACAACTATGTCGACGAATGCTGTTTCATTGAAACTCCCGGAGTTCTGGGAGTCGTCGGCTTCTGCTTGGTTCGCGCAGACTGAGGCACAGTTCGCGTTGCGTGAAATTACCGCGGACACCACCAAATACTACTATGTAGTGTCGGCCCTCGGCAGTTCAACAGCAACAAGAGTGGTTAGTCTCCTGAAACATCCCCCTGCAGAGAATAAGTATACAGCACTCAAGGCTCACCTGCTGAAGACTTTTGAACTTTCTGATGCTGAGAGGGCTAGCCGGCTATTTTCTCTGCAAGGCTTGGGCGACAGCAAACCGTCTGAACTTATGGACAGGATGTTGGATCTGCTTGGAGAGCACAGGCCTGATTTCCTCTTCGTCCAGCTCTTCCTGCGTCAACTCCCGTCTCAGGTACGGGCTGCTTTGGCCAACACTGCCATCACTGATTGCCGCGCGCTGGCAGAGGAGGCTGACAGGTTTTTTCTGGCTGTTCAACACCCTGGCATGACTGCTGCTGCGCTCCATCCTGCGTACGCCATTGCAACCAACTCGGCCCAAGTCCCTCACACCGCCGCCCCGCTCCCTGGTGACTCAGCGCTCACTGCAGTGGCTACAGTTTCGCACCGGCAACGTTCTGACACAAGCCTGTGTTTTTACCACGCTAAATTCGGCTCCAGGGCCAAGAAATGCCTACCACCTTGCAGCTTCAGGGGGACGGGAAACGCCAGGGCCGGCGCTCAGTAGTGGCTTTGAGTGTCGGCCGCACTGGCAGGCTGCTGTTCATCCAGGACACCATCTCCGGGCGCCGTTTCCTGTTTGACACCGGCGCACAGAGGAGCATTCTGCCTGCATTACCACTGGACATCCTGGCGGATGGATTTGGCCCCCCCCTGGAGGCTGCTAATGGTAGCCCCATACGCACTTATGGCACTCGACACGTTGCACTATGTTTTGGCGGTCAGCGCTTTAGCTGGGACTTTATCACAGCCAAAGTGGCTGTCCCCCTCCTGGGTGCGGACTTTCTATGCGCTTACGGGCTGCTGGTGGATGTCAAAAACCGTCGTTTGATTGACGCCACCACGTTTTCTTCATACACCTGCGCTCTCAGTGGTTTGGACTCCATCAGACTGTCTAGCGTGCTCTCGCAGGCCGACGAGTTTCATCGCCTGCTCGCAGAGTTTCCAGTGCTCACACAGCCCACCTTTTCTTCATCTAAGGCCAAGCATGGAGTGGAGCACCACATCGCCACCAATGGCCCGCCTGTCTACGCCCGGGCACGACGACTAGACCCAGCCAAGCTGGCCATTGCCAGGGCTGAGTTTGACAGCATGGAACGCCTTGGCATCATCCGCCGTTCCAGCAGCCCGTGGGCTTCGCCTCTCCACATGGTTCCAAAGCCCGCCGGCGGGTGGCGCCCCTGCGGCGATTACCGCAGGCTTAACGACGCTACAACGCCAGATCGCTATCCAGTGCCTCATATCCAGGATTTTTCAGCACACCTGGCTGGCAAAGTTCTTTTTTCGAAGGTGGACCTCGTCCGTGGATACCACCAGGTTCCTGTCCAACAGCTCGATGTGCCCAAAACAGCAGTGATCACCCCTTTTGGACTGTTTGAGTTCTTGAGGATGCCTTTCGGCCTGAAAAACGCCGCCCAGTCATTCCAGCGCCTCATGGACTCTGTACTACGTGATCTGCCTTTCCTGTTTGTGTACCTGGACGACATCCTCGTGGCCAGTACCTCCAAAACCGAACACCTGGCCCACCTGCGGTTCCTCTTCGAGCGTCTCAGCCAGCACGGCCTTATCATCAACCCAGCTAAGTGCCAGTTTGGGTTGACCACCATCGACTTCCTGGGACATCGAGTCACCAAGGGCGGGGCCGTGCCACTCCCATCTAAGGTTGACGCGATCTCGAACTTCCCACGGCCCGTCACAGTGAGGTCCCTGCAGGAGTTCCTGGGAATGGTGAACTTTTACCACCGCTTCATTCCCAGAGCTGCTGCAATCATGTGCCCCCTGCATGAGGCCTTGAGGGGGAAAATACCAAAACATCTGGTGGATTGGTCCTCGGAGAGAGACAAAGCGTTCATGGATGCAAAGGCCGCGTTGGCCAAAGCGACGATGCTGGCACACCCATCACCTGATGCGCCCATTGCCATCACAACAGACGCTTCGGACTATGCAGTGGGCGGTGTGCACGAGCAGAGGGTGGATGGTGCCTGGCAACCGCTTGCTTTCTTTAGCCGCCAGCTACGCCCGCCTGAACGCAAGTACAGCACGTTTGACCGGGAGCTGCTTGCACTTCACCTTGCCATCCGACATTTCCGTTCACTGCTAGAGGGTTGACAGTTTACAGCTTTTGTTGACCACAAACCTCTAACGTTCGCCATGGCTAAGGTGTCTGAGCCGTGGTCTGCCCGCCAACAGCGACAACTCTCTTACATCTCAGAGTTCACCACAGACGTTCAACACGTTGCAGGCAAAGCCAACCTTGTCGCAGACTGCCTCTCTCGCACCGTTGTGGGGGCCGTCCACCTGGGGCTTGACTACGCCCACATGGCAGCCGATCAGGCCACGGACCTGGATGTACAGGCACTCAAGACTGCTGCCACTGGACTGCAGTTGTCGGAGATCGCTTTTGGCAATGGCGGCACCATGCTGCTTTGTGATGTCTCCACTGGAGAGCC
The DNA here is from genome assembly GCF_949987615.1 of Pollachius pollachius. NCBI lineage: Eukaryota > Metazoa > Chordata > Actinopteri > Gadiformes > Gadidae > Pollachius > Pollachius pollachius. The sequence goes on along the minus strand of NC_136948.1, from coordinate 19,063,838 downwards.
ACGGCCCGTCGTTCCCTCGGCATGGAGACGACGTGTTTTTGACGCTGTGCACAGCCTTTCCCACCCGGGTAGGAAACCATCTCAGAGGTTGGTGGCGGCCAAGTTTGTCTGGCATGGCCTCAAGAAGGATGTGCGTGACTGGGCAGACTCTTGTGTGGAGTGTCAGCGATCAAAAATTCACCGCCACACCAAGGCTCCGCTGGCGCATTTCCCGGTGCCGGAGCGAAGATTCGACCACGTCAACGTGGATCTCGTGGGTCCTCTTCCTTCCTCCCTGGGTTTCACTTACCTCCTCACCATGGTGGATAGGACCACTCGATGGCCGGAGGCTGTCCCATTGACATCAGGGACGACTGCTGAGATGGCGCGGGCGTTCATCGGTACCTGGGTTGCCCGGTTTGGCACCCCATCTGACTTGTCTTCGGACCGGGGCTCACAGTTTACCTCTGAGCTCTGGAACGCCATTGCGGACAGCCTGGGTGTGAAACTTCACCGCACCACTGCATATCACCCCCAGGCTAACGGACTTTGCGAGCGTTTTCATCGTGCTATGAAGGCCTCTCTTCGAGCCAGCCTCAAGGACAGTGGCTGGGTTGACAGGCTCCCTTGGGTCATGCTGGGCCTGAGGACTGCCCCTAAGGAGGACCTACAGTCCTCATCAGCGGAGCTGGTGTATGGCCAGCCATTGCGGGTTCCAGGGGATTTCGTTCCTGACTCTACAATTCCCTGGTCCTCAGCCCATCAGCGGACAGTGCTTCAGGATAGGGCTAGGCTTTTCGCGCCTGTGCCTACTTCACGCCACAGCCTCCCACAATCCTACACGCCCCCACGTCTTTCGTCAGCGGAGTACGTCTTCATCCGTCATGACGCACACCGGGGGCCGCTGCAGCCTCCTTACGACGGCCCGTTCCGTGTTTTGGAGACGGGGGTAAAGCACTTTGTGGTGGACATTGGCGGTAGGGCAGAGCGCATTTCTGTGGACCGCCTTAAGCCAGCTCATCTGGATGTGGACAAGCCTGTTGGGCTTGCCCAGCCTCCAAAGCGTGGGCGCCCTCCGGTGCGGCCCAAGTCCCTGAGGGTGGAGCCTAGGTTTTCCTCACACCGCCATTCTCCCTCCCGCCCCAATGCCTCAGAGGCGCCGCCGCCGTGCGCAGGGGCCTCGACCCACGCCCAAGTGCAGAGGAGTCGTTGTGGCCGAATTGTTCGCCCTCCTCCTCGCTGACTTTGGATTGTTTTTGTTATGGTGAATTCTTGGGGGACGTATGTAGTGGACATTATGGAAACAATTCCCCATACTGTGTGTTACATTTATTTCCCTTGATATATATTCCCTTATTATCCTTGTTTTGCTTATCATCAGTCGTGCGTTCTGCACGACATGTTATTGTGTTCCAATATAAGGGACGCTGTCTCTTTAAGGAAGCGGACCTGTTTTGGTTGTGATGACAACGGCGCGGTTTGTTTATTCCGGTTTGGAGAGCAACAATAAATGACACGCCGTTGCGTTGTCAACGTGAGAAATCGCTTCTTTCATCAAATCACGATTTCCACAGGGCATCATTAAAGGTTGTTTTTTTTCTATTGCCGTTTCTGTTAATTAATGTTTAATTTATTCCCATTTATTTGCTTCTTTTTTATTGAAGTTGTGTGTTTGTGCCTGTGTGCTTTATTGCTACGGCCAGCCTGACCTGCTGTTTGTGGTGTCCTCAGGCTGAACCTGCTGACCCCGCGCCACCTGAACCAGAAGGGCAAAGCCCTGCCCCTCAGCAGTGCAGAGAAGAGGAAGGCCAAGTGGGAGAGCCTGCAGAACAAGCAGGTAAAGCCTCCACATCACGCCTACACCAAGCTCTATTCTCCAGCATGAAGTTTGTCATTCGCATTGACCGGTGCTGAACCTCCATCTTTTACTTTGGTCTGCATCTGCTGCAGGGTTGGGTTGCATGTCCTTATTGAGACGTAAAGAATAAGGTACTCTGTTTTACTCTGGCGCAGTGTTCTGTCCATCTATTCCCCTTGATTGGCACAGGAGAGGCGTTTGGCATTTGAATGACACACCGATCAGAACACACAGTGAATACTGAACGGCTGAAGCCAGGCTGGCCAGATATTGTTACTGCTGTCTGTGGCGTGTTGTGGGGGCCATTTTAAAATGGGTTATTTCTTGACCTTCTTCTTGTGCCTTGGTTGCGTTGTGCAGATCCTGGTCCCAGAGCTGTGTGCCATCCACCCCATCCCCGCGTCCCTGTGGAGGAAGGCGGTGTGTCTGCCCAGCATCCTCTACCGCCTCCACTGCCTGCTGACGGCCGAGGAGCTGAGGGCCCAGACGGCCAGCGATGCCGGCGTGGGAACCCAGAACCTTCCTCCTGACTTCAGGTCCGGCTTGCGCCGCGACACTTATTAATATAAATAACCATAATGATCATGATCGTCTGGGCCGGTTGAAGGACACGTTGGACAATTCATCCACTTATTACAAGCCATATTTGGTCTACAATTCTCTTTTGCGTTCCAGAGTCTGGCTGGGCTTATCTTCACTTTTTTTGTTGTTGCACATCCTGACACCTGGTGTCAAGCTAGTGTATTGCAATTACTGAACTTGACAAAACAGTAGTTTTGTATTACATACAATTCCTTTCAAAAGTTTGGGTTCACTTAGAAATGTCCTTATTTTTAAAGAAATGCACAGTTTTCTTTTTTGCAGATAACATTGAATGAATCAGAATTCATTCAACAGTCTAGAGTCAGACAGTTAATGTGGTAAATTACTATTCTGGAAACAGTTGATTTTTAATGAAATATCTAGGTGAACAGAGGCCCATTTCCAGCAACCATCCCTCCTGTGTCCTAATGTTACATTGTTACAGCTAATCGTTTTATAAGTCTCATTGTTGATTAGAAAACCCTTTTGCAATTATGTTAGCACAGATGAAAACATACAATTTCATGGAACATGAAATTGTCTGGGTGACCCCAAACTTTAGAACAGTAGTGTATGTTGGAGGCTACTTTAATTGTAGTGAACGTGATTAAGCAAGTACAGATTTTGTTTTTCTTCTACCGCTTATCGGCCAACAATAATGTCTAGTTTTAACAGTGTGGTGGAGCACATTGGTTTGTACTGGCCATGGGCTCAAACCCTGCTGGTCCCTTTCTGTGTTGAGGTCGTATGTTCTGCCCGTGTTCGTGTGGGTTTTGTTCCACACCAAAAGACATCCATGTTGGGAGATCTCCTTTTGGTTGTGTAGTGCTTGTGCATTGACGCGGTTGAATCTTGAACCTTAATGGATTTCCTCTGACTCATCTGAAACTGCAAGAGGCTGATATTGTGTGATCGTGACGGAGGGCTTTGGCAAATAACCATGACTTGTCCCCAGGTATCCCAACCTGGACTTTGGCTGGAAGAGGTCCATCGACAGCAAGGCCTTCATCCCCTGCCCCGAGGCGTGCAGCGAGAGCCCCTGCCCTCACCAGCTGGCCGAGGAGGAGGAGGACGACCAGCCTCCCTCAAGTCCTCCTCCCCCCCCTCTGCCCGAGCAGGGCCCCCCTGGGGCCCCCGTAGCCCCTCAGCCCGGGGACAAGGCCCCCACCGGGGTCCTCCCCACCGGGGTCCTCCCCAACGGCACCGGCCCAGCCGGTGACAACGGCCCCCACCAGGGCCCCCCGGAACAGCACCTTCAGCAGCACGGCCCCCACCAGGGCCCCCCGGAACAGCACCTTCAGCAGCACGGCCCCCTCCAGGGCCCCCCAGGACAGCACCTTCAGCAGCACGGCCCCCTCCAGGGCCCCCCAGGACAGCACCTTCAGCAGCACGGCCTGCGACCCCGGCCCGGCTCGCCGCCGCCGCCCCCCCCTACCTCAGCCCCCCAGCAGCTCTTCCCGGGACTCCCAGCCCCCCCGGCCAGCGACGACACAGCTACCTCACTCGAAGTGGACGTGGAAGAGCGCGCCGGGGCCCCGGACGCCCCCCAGGGCCTGGGGCCCAACCCGGGGCTGATCCTGCAGGCGCTCACCCTGTCCAACGCCAGCGACGGCTTCAACCTGGAGCGGCTGGAGATGCTGGGCGACTCGTTCCTGAAGCACGCCATCACCACCTACCTGTTCTGCACCTACCCCGACGCCCACGAGGGCCGCCTCTCCTACATGCGCAGCAAGAAGGTGAGGCCCCGGGGGCCCGCCCTGTCAGAGGGGTGTCCCCCGGTGGACAATACACGGCGCTGCCCCGCACGAGTCCGTATGGTCCGCGAGTGTCGCCGTCGATTGTCCAAATCACTTGGCGGAGTCCACGGCGCACTACACATACATTTATTCTGAGGTTAAGCTTGTATCACGCCCCTTTAATCTGCCTCCAGCACCGCCTGCGCACAAGCCTTCCCACAATCCTTTGCCCCACGCAATATCGTGCTAAAAACAAAGTGATTGGGGGGCGTTGCCAATCATGAGGCATTGCGTCTGATGGGGCCAGTAAAAAAAATGATTCGTTCAAGAATGCCATTATAGTTAGCATGTGGAGTCTAACTTGTATTGTTGTACTTGTTGTAAAATTCACATGGCTCTGGATTGAATGAGACTATTTTAATACACCCACTTTCTGATTCAGGTGAGCAACTGTAACCTCTACCGGCTGGGGAAGAAGAAGGGACTCCCCAGTAGGATGGTGGTGTCCATCTTCGACCCGCCGGTCAACTGGCTGCCCCCCGGCTACGTGGTCAACCAGGACCGGAGCCGCCCAGACAGCAGGGCCTCGGACGAGGTCAGTCGAGTTCCCGTTTACCGTCGCCATGTCTGCTTGGCGCCACTAGAGGGCGAGATTTCCCCTCGCTGGGGAGCTCAGATTCAGGCCAGCCTTCACCCAAATGTGACTGATTTAAAGAATAGACTAGAAAAAAGATGTGCATGCCATTTTTGTAGCACTATTTGTCTGGCCTGAAGTCCAACACTAGTAGTTGTTTTCTGCGGTATTCACAGTGGGGTGAGATGGATAATACAGTTGCAGTAAGTAGGTGTATCGTATCATTATGATCGACCCTTCACCACTTTTTAAACGTGTCCCGCATTAATCCTTGGACTCAAGCTCGAATGTTCGATTTTGAATGCAGACCCTTCTAATAAACCATAAGCGGTTATGCTCTCAGTTTACAATGTTAGTTATGGCAGGGGATTACGTATGTTTGGCAGGCAGACTTATTTTCGCTTACAAGTGACAGTAATGCATTTATGGCTGTAATATTATGACTGGGGCTGAAACATGGTTGAACCTGCCCTGCGGCACCAACGTGTGTGTGGGTGTGTGTGTGTGTGTGTGTGTGTGTGCGCGTGCGTGCGTGCAAGACTGAGTAACACTTGGCTCTGCCGATTCCCTGTACACACATCTCAAAACAGCCTGATTTAACTGACCTTGGGCTGCTGTTGGCTCTGTAATCCCCGCAAATCTCTTTCAGCGTGTTGGAAAATGTCTGAGACGGGCTGTGTGAGCGCTACACCATTTTAGAGGAAGAATAGAAAAATATGACTTTTTTTCATGAAATTGCGTGTTGTACATGTAAACCTGTGTTTGGCTACCCTCTGACTCTGTGCACATGTTTGACGGTTGCACGTTTACAACGATTTGCGTATTTGGAATTGCTGTGGAGTCCTCGGGGGAATCGTCTGGGGCTGTTATTTTCTCATCCTTGTTTTCATCCAGATTCTTTCCTGATTGAATTCTGTTGGCCGTCAGAGCGTCTCTCTCTCGTTTTTGTCTCTCGTGTGTTACACTCTGCCGTCTCCTTATTGCAACTCCTCGCAAGCGTGTTTTGTGCAACTCCTCTCCACAAGGAAACAATTGATTGCTGTCGGTACAATAAGGATGTTCGTAGAACTAAGTGCCAAGCACTAACAAGCGCTAGGTTAACCCATTCCCCGAATACAACAGAGATAGCTAGAGTAAGATGCTTCACAACTAAGTACTATATCCAAGTACCAAATACAATAAGTGCGTACATCAAGTGCCAGGACTTACAACAAACCGTTACATGTCTTTCTTCCCCTCAGGCCAAAGATGAGCTGCAGGCCAACGGCCTCTCGGGAGAGGAGTACGACGACGAGGACGACGACATGGCGGAGGAGGAAGAGGAGGAGCTGGAGGCGGACGATGAGCCGGCGCTGAAGGACGAGCCCAAGGACGAGGTGAACATGGAGGAGGACCTGGAGTACTACCAGGAGCACATCAAGTTCATCGACAGCATGCTGATCGGCTCGGGCGCCTTCGGCAAGAAGATCACCATCGGCCTGCCGCCCTCGCCCACCCCTGCCTCCTCCCCCGCCGCCTCTTCCCCGGCCCCAGAAGAGTGGAAGCCTCCCCGCAAGTCTTCATCGCACGCCGCCTCCAACGCCGCCCCCCACTTCCCCTCGGCGGACGGGCCGCACGCGGGCGGCGGCGAGGAGTTTGACTACAGCTCGTGGGACGCCATGTGCTACCTGGACCCCAGCAAGGCGGGCGAGGAGGACGAGTTCGTGGTGGGCTTCTGGAACCCGTCGGAGGAGAGCTGCGGCGCCGAGCTGGGCAAGCAGTCCATCTCCTACGACCTGCACACGGAGCAGTGCATCGCCGACAAGAGCATCGCCGACTGCGTGGAGGCGCTGCTGGGCTGCTACCTGACCAGCTGTGGGGAGCGGGCCGCCCAGATGTTCCTCTGCTCGCTGGGCCTCAAGGTGAGCGGACCCCCTCGCCACCGACCACCGGAGGCAGTGGAGCACGGGATGGTTGCCAAACAATTAATACAGTTCCACCTAGGGTGGGGCGGTCGTCCAATCGTGGGTATTCTAGATATGCGATCCAATTGCCGGGGGTCATTGGGAGCAGTTATGTAAACTTCAAGTCATTAAATAGTTAAAGTTGCATGATAGATTTATTTGTTTACAAAAGTGATCGATATTTTAAATAAAATGTAAAAAAAAAAAAAAAAGCTTTTAGGGATGTGAATTAATCAACATATTCATGGCCGACCATTCAGTGGGTGATCTGAACGAATAATCGTTTCAAGCCATGGAAAATCTGCAGGAAATCGCTTAATATGCTTAATGTATGCTTTGTTTTTTGAATTTATTCATACATTTCTTCTCGCAAATACTAAACTTCTGTAAACTGACTATGTAACTTTCACAATGCGCTGGTGAATGACATCAAACTCTCCCCATTCAATGTTTATTAGCGCACTGGTGTTGTTGGTTTGTGTTGAATTTGACCATTGGGAACAAACTAATGGAAAAATGGAGATTCTGACCCCACACTCCCACCTCTAAACAGGCCCTCAAAACCCACCTTTTCAAGATCGCTTTCACCACATAACCTCCTTCCCTTCGCTCCCCTTCCTCCTTTTAACTATTCCTAGTTTTATCTACCTATTTTAGGTTTTAGCTACCTATTTTTATTTTGTCCTATTTTATCTTTTTAACTTTTTCCTTGTACACGTTCTTATTAAATGATTTTATTTTGTGTTCACTCTGTAAAGCGTCTGAGTTATATAAGTTGACTGTATCATTATCATTATCAGCCCTGTTGTCCTGGGCTCTTTAAACGCGTCCTGGATGTTGTGTCCTCTCCCCAACCCTCAGGTGTTACCGGTGGGCCGGCGGACGGAGGCCGTAGCGTTGGCCCCTGACCTGGGCTACGGCTGGCTGAAGATCCCCCCGCGCTCCATGCTGGACCACCCCGACGCCGAGCGCACCCTCAACCACCTCATCTCCGGCTTCGAGAACTTTGAGGCCAAGATCAACTACACGTTCCAGAACAAGGCCTACCTGCTGCAGGCCTTCACCCACGCCTCCTACCATTACAACACCGTCACTGGTCAGTGCTCTGAGCCACGCCTCCTACCATTACAACACCCTCAATGGTCAGTGCTCTGAGCCACGCCTCCTACCATTACAACACCGTCACTGGTCAGTGCTCTGAGCCACGCCTCCTACCATTACAACACCCTCAATGGTCAGTGCTCTGAGCCACGCCTCCTACCATTACAACACCCTCACTGGTCAGTGCTCTGAGCCACGCCTCCTACCATTACAACACCCTCACTGGTCAGTGCTCTGAGCCACGCCTCCTACCATTACAACACCCTCAATGGTCAGTGCTCTGAGCCACGCCTCCTACCATTTCAACACCCTCACTGGTCAGTGCTCTGAGCCACGCCTCCTACCATTTCAACACCCTCACTGGTCAGTGCTCTGAGCCACGCCTCCTACCATTACAACACCCTCACTGGTCAGTGCTCTGAGCCACGCCTCCTACCATTACAATTCCCTCAATGGTCAGTGCTCTGAGCCACGCCTCCTACCATTACAACACCGTCACTGGTCAGTGCTCTGAGCCACGCCTCCTACCATTACAACACCCTCACTGGTCAGTGCTCTGAGCCACGCCTCCTACCATTACAACACCCTCACTGGTCAGTGCTCTGAGCCACGCCTCCTACCATTACAACACCCTCACTGGTCAGTGCTCTGAGCCACGCCTCCTACCATTACAACATTGTCACTGGTCAGTGCGACCTCTACATTCTGTGTGCTTTGCGCCACCCATCCAAAATAATATATTTATTTTCGTTTTTGGTTTCTCTACATATATGAAGCGAATTTTGGGCACAGTGTGCCCAAATGCTTTGATTTTGCACAAAAATCATATTCAAAGTTTGTTTGTTTATTAATATTAATATTTGAATATTTATTTCGAATATATATTTTTACCATTAAATGCCCTTCAGTAAGACCTGTATATGTTTTGTCCAACAGAGGGCAGTGTATGAGTCAACGTCAATAGGCAGGCAATGATGTTTTCAGAACCTTTTTTTATTAAAAGTCAGACACAAACTGAATGCATTCGGTTTCATCAAAATGAAGATAAATAAGCCATCAAAAATAAAGTCAAATAAGCCAGTCAGGCTAAACAGAAAAGACAAAATAAATAAAGGTAGGCCTATAAACAAAAACCCATCCTACCAGCCATTAACGGCCCATTAACAAATTGAGAGATGGGGAAAGGTTCGGAAGCGCTTGCCCACAGTCCTCGGCTTGTGGAGAAAAAAGGGAGGGAGAAGTGAAATATGGAGTTATTGTATATAACGGATCAGAAGGGTCCATGTCAACGTGGCTAGTGACAATTCTGATCCAATTAGATTTCTAAACTGAATAGTTGTATTCCTATCATGCAATCCGAATGTACTGTATATATTGCATTTACAAAAGTGGTAAGTACGGCCATATATCTCTCGCGCACAACCGTTATGTTGGTCTGGACTTATACGATATATGTAAGGGATAATGTTGTACAGAACGCCTGTCATGATCGGGAAAATAAGCCCCGACAGGGCGAACCGGACCCCGACGCGAAGCGGAGGCGTCTTGCTTCGCCCTGAAGGGTATTATTTTCCATAATGACCGGCGCGTTCTATACATTATCCCGCTTATTACACGGCTCCTTGCCAAAACGAAACAATATCTTCACACGGTGTGTCTTTTTACAATTACCATTCGTAGTGTTGATCAGCAGAGAAATAGTCCGCCAAAGACGGTGACGTCGCTTAGCAACCGGACACGCTGGGGTTGATAAGTTACCGGACTACTTGCGGAGTGATAAGAAAGACGAATCAGGCAAAAAATCCACTTTCCTTGACAGCGGTCTAGTTCGCCACCTACAGGAGCCCAGATGACCAATAATAGCCTTGCTAATGAGCTCGCGATTCACAACTTCACCAGGCGTGGAAAAGCCTCGGAATCTGAATTGAAAACAACGTTCAAGCATAGACATTTACAAAAGATAATGCCCATAACAGGTTCAAGTCTAAAGGGCTGTCTAATATTCGTTCAAATATTGATTTATTTTTTGTTATTCGAATAACGAAGTTCGGAGTCAAAGCCCTAGTGTGCGTTGGTCTTCACACTACAGGGGCGAACGGTTATTATTCAGCACACTGATTATTCTCTTAAAATGCCCCATTCCAATATTGAGGAAAACCACCCGCATGTAAATGCAGTGAGTATGATGTGATTGGTCAGGAGGCCCCTCGCCCCCCCCCCCCCCATTCCCCAATGACCTTTCCTCCCAATATTGCTAATACTATTCCCCCAAATAAATGGTAAATGGACTGCATTTATAAAGCACTTTTCTTACCAGTTGCCAGTCAAAGTGCATTACAATATTTCCTAACATTCAACCATTCACACACCAACGGCGGATTCAGCCATGCAAGGCCACAGCCAGCTGGTCAGGAGCAGTCAGGGCGAGCTGCCTCGCTCAGGGACACCTCGACGCTCAGCTAGGAGGAGCCGAGGATCGAACCGGCAACCTTCTGGTTACCAGCCGACCCGCTACACCTCCTGAGCCTCACGCCTCCCCCCCCGCTCTCTCCCACCAGACTGCTACCAGCGGCTGGAGTTCCTGGGCGACGCCATCCTCGACTACCTCATCACCAAGCACCTCTACGAGGACCCGCGGCAGCACTCCCCCGGCGTGCTGACGGACCTGCGCTCGGCGCTGGTCAACAACACCATCTTCGCCTCGCTGGCCGTCAAGTACGACTACCACAAGTACTTCAAGGCCATCTCGCCCGAGCTCTTCCACGTCATCGACGACTTTGTGCAGTTCCAGCTGGAGAAGAACGAGATGCAGGGCATGGACTCCGAGGTGGGCGGGCGCGCACGTGCACACACACGCGCACGTGTACGCACACACACACACACACACACGTATACACCGCATACGTCTCATCGCTTCTACATCTTAATGCGTACGTCAGCGCTGAGCCACAAACCTCCTCGTCACAGAAAATGCAATCATGCCCATCTTTGTTAAAGTTGTTCACCAAAAGAATAAATGACATATTTTCCTAGAAAATCTACCGGCACAGAGGACGCCAGTGTCTGTGAATGTGTTTCACATTCGAGCGATATGATCACTGAAGCGAGAGATGCATTTGGATTGAATTTGTCAGTAAATGGCTATCTTGGCACTAAATCTCTTCCCATGCTGCTGGCGGAGGGATGTTGTTTTGATACTTGGGGGCATAAACAAGGACACATAAACCCAGAACACACAAAGGAGAAAGAGGAAACATGAGTCGAGGGCCGGGAGACAAATGAAAGGCGGTGCGGTGTGAAAGTTCTACCGCCCCTGTGCCCCGACCTGTGTTTGGTGAGAATCGCCCGCTCAGCGACTTCCAGTTCCCTGTCGTTCTTGCCCGAGACCCAGGGGAATAGCGTTGAACACTTTTACATTCCTGTCTATTCTTTCTTTTTTTGGAGGTCTTTATTTTTCCCTCCACCCCAGGTCAACGTTACAACCCTTTCAGGAGTGCTTTGCCCTTGCCTTTTTTATTTCTTCTTTTTCTTTTCTTTTTGCAACACTATGGGCGCGCATGTGAAGCCAACTCACACAGACCCCCTTTCTCTCTTTCCTCAGCTGCGGCGCTCGGAGGAGGCAGAGGAGAAGGAGGAGGACCTGGAGGTCCCCAAGGCCATGGGGGACATCTTCGAGTCGCTCGCAGGGGCAATCTACATGGACAGCAGAATGTCGTTGGAGACGGTGTGGCAAGTGTATTATCCAATGATGAGGCCACTTATAGGTGAGGCGCCTCACTGGGGACTGGGGGCCTTTCTCATTCATCAACTGTCGAGAAGTTCAAGTGATTGGAAACATTCTATATATTTTCTGCATTGGGGGGAGGCTTGCTCTTCAGTGTTTCCTTTCTTGTTCTTTGATTCCCCCGTCGCCCCCCTCTGACCACTGCTCTGAAACCCTCTCTGCATCCTTCAGAAAAATTCTCTGCCAACGTGCCGCGCTCCCCGGTGAGGGAGCTGCTGGAGATGGAACCGGAAACCGCCAAGTTCAGGTGAGGACCGGCACAAAGTGGTTCTTCGACACATTACTGTTTGTCTTTGTTCAACCCCGTTTGTGAGCGCCATCGGGTCAAATGACAGCGGGTGCTGCGTTGTTTCTTCTTAAAGACTTGATGAATTGTCCAGATGATGAGAAACTATCCATTGACGTATTTAATTTAACAGTTTGGATACCCATTTCAATTTTACCATCACACATTAAGTGCTTTCAGTGCAGTGGTTAAGTATCTACTTAAACGATATTGACGGAGGACACTTTAACTCCCGATTCGCATTTGTGACCCCGCCCTCGCCCTTCGTCCCCAGCCCTGCGGAGCGGACGTACGACGGCAAGGTGCGCGTGACGGTGGAGGTGGTGGGCAAGGGCAAGTTCAAGGGCGTGGGCCGCAGCTACCGCATCGCCAAGTCTGCGGCCGCCCGCCGGGCCCTCCGCAGCCTCAAAGCCAATCAACCTCAGGTGCAAGGCAGCTGAGCGCCTCCTCCCCGCCGCCAGGGAGCTAGCGCCCTAAGCTAACGAGAGGCAGAGACACGAGGCTCGCGCTGACCTCTGCCCTGTAACCTTTGCCTCCCCCTCGACGGCACGACCACGGCGGGCCGGGGAACACTGGGGGGCTGCAACGCAAGAAGCGAACCGGTCTCGCAACGGATTTCAACCTTGGTTATTTTGTTTCATTTTTTTGTTTTCATATTTTGCGCAAACACAATCTTTCCTTTCCTTTCCTTCTCTGCTTTGTGAAACCACAGGAGTGCTTTAGCGATGTTAAGCAAGGCGTTGCAAGGGGAACGCGAGGGCTCGGGTCGCCTGGTCTGCTCATTATTCACTTTGTTTTAACATGAAGCGAGGCGTGTTAGGCTTGTTGTGTGGTGTTGGTGTGTACATAGTTTAGATCCGAGGTGTGAATCAAAAGTCCTGCAGCTGGGTGGGGTTAGGGCTGGAGTAACGCTATACTCCTCGGCCTGTGCCCTCGTGCCAGTTTATTAAGCTGTTTGGAAAACAAAAGGTTGCCCTCGGCCATCGGAGGCCTCGGACAGAGTCTTTCCACCTCTCTGTTGCGCTACTGCCTCAAAATTGTATTTTAAATCAGTTTTGCACTTATTTCATTAGGGTCTGTTATTTTGAGACCTGAGAAAATTAATTTGCGTAGCAAAGTCTATATAAAAATAAATAAGTAAATGAAAACTACATTTTTATAATATAGTTTGCCATCGTTTTTAAGGCCTACCATATCCTGCAAAAATGATAGGAATTTCAAACATTCCCAGTTACTGTAATTTAAAATAGATTTTTACTTTGGGTTTGCATGTCGTTGAAACATATGTGTTGACCCTAACAACTGGACTGCTTATATGTAATTAACGTTTAATTAATGGTGATTGTGCCGGAGGGGGCCATGAAGAAACACAATGTTGGCAGCCTGACTGTGCCCCAACCCTTTTTGATACGCAGTGATTTAAAATGACATTGTTCATCTTTAGCTCGACCAATGACTTTAATAATGACATCGAACCAAGAAATTGCTTTCCACAAAAATAATATTCAACAGGCATACTAAGAGAAAGACATATCAGCCGTACAATATGCTGCAGATGTTTCCTCAAAGATAGGATGCTTGTGTAAGGAACAGGCAGACAAAAAAGGAATGTTTCTCCAGAAACGGACCGTTTCAATATCAACACATGTAGTGGTCCTTGCATCCCTCATTTACCAAAGCTTTTTGCAGATGTGACTGTTAGATTGAAGTCACTCCCAAGGATTAGGCAGGCCAGCAGCTTATCCTCGCTTTTTTCACTTCAGGTTTTGTTTTGCTTTTGCCTCAATGTGTTTTTTTTTATTTTATTTTTTTTATACACGATCAGCCCCTTCTCATTCAAATACCTCAATTAATTGCATGCATTTTCTATATATTTTTTCCTTGTTTGGTGCTATCGTTTTTGTATTGAGCTTGAATTCTCACTTTTTTTGCACTGTAACTAAATACCTCTTTGTTTGACCTATTTTTATTTGGTTTTGTTTCATTTTTTTAATCTGTTGGGTGTGGTTGTCCTGTCCTATAAGGCGCTGTAGGGGTGCGGTGTATTGTCAGACTCCCCTGCCTGATGCAAAGCTGAAACAAGACATTTTGAGCGTGGAGGGAGTGTGTTTTCTGCACAAAAGCCCAACAATTGCATCCCCTCATTTCCTAATCATGGATTTAATTAGTCGCCAAACGCTTAAATCACATGGACATCACCAAACATATGTTATGCAATGGCTATGTGTGACATCAACCAGCATCATTTCAGCCAATAAGAGGCTCTTGCAATGTCTGCTTTACCATGGATCGTGATGTCCCTTGGGCGTGGCTTTAGTGTTTATCTACTCATTATTATTTTATTTTGGGCGGTAGGGATCGCTTTTCATGAATACATTTATTTTGTGGGTAGGCTCTCTTAAATGCTCATGGAGGTAATCTGATTGCACTCTGTAGCACGAATTGCAATTATTTCAGGAAATGTCGTACACTCTCAACTGACAAGAAAAAGTAAGTGTTAACTAAACCTCTGTGAATGGCACTCTTGCAAAGTACTGTTAGCATGGCTACCTAAACTCTATTTGAACATCTAAACATAACACCTTATGTGCTTCTACCTCAATCTATAGATAAGAAATATTTTTTAAAAGTATGATATGTATTCCTGATTAGTACTGCCCTTTTAACAAATGCTTATGGCAGGGACACATACTGTAGTCTTTACTGTGATACCTGTACCTTGAAAAGCGTACACATGTGTGTTTGTAGACAACAAATTGCACTCTTGAGTCGACATTCCCACAGAACAAAAAAGGTAGACAGCATTGAAAAACAACCAACTCCCCAGACCACATTATCCAGTGCCTTCTGACCGTAACAAGACCGTGTCTATTGAACACTGCTGGCCGCGGCAACAGCTTAGTTCTACGGGATGTAGGGATGCAAAGACTCGCCTTGGAGTGCCATACATGTCTTTGTTCTGGATGTCGAGGGTTTAGCTTCTATAGGCATTGTAAATAGCCATGTAAATAGTGAGGTGGGAGTTATGCTTCAAAATAGTAACCTTCAATTATGAGAATGTGAACTAAAGTAGAGAAGAAAAAAGTATGGATGTGACCTACATTTTTTTCTTCATTCAACTCTTTAATGTAGTATTACCAGTAAACAGAGTGCGATCGGTCATTATTTCTGAAGCGAGAGTCCAAACCACTTGTCGTCGTCCCCCACCCCCAAGAGAGTAGGCCTACCATTGAATCATTGTGATCCTTTTAACATCAGAGAAAGCTACATCCAACAGCCTACATGTAACCCACAGTGGTCATGTTTTCGTCACTCAATCACAAAGGCACACGGAACATTTGTTGAACCTGGAAAAGAAAAACAATACAAGGAAAAACTAAGTGGAGTGCCACACCTGTTTTTTTCTTATTTTGTGTGTGACGTGTTACAAAATGAGATTATAATTGGTGGCATGAATTTTGTACAACCTCATTGTTATGTAGGTGGTTTTGTTAAGTGGCAGGTGGATGTCATGCAGGCGGTCAATTCTTTTTTTGTTTGGTTTTGTTAAGGGAGTGATGAAGTGGATGTTTTTGTTTTGTTTGTGCGTCACCAGCAGGATTATACTCTTATTGGTAATGTGATGGGATATGTGTTTTGTTGTTGTTTTTCGGTATTTGTCTGTTTCTTCATGTAGCACAATGGAGCATTGCACTTGGGCGCCAAACTTTACCTCATGTTGGAGTGAAATGGAGAACAGAGGGAAGAGAGACTGAAGGTGTTTGTGTGTATTTATTTGATGTGCGCACACGGCTTTTGGTTAGGAGGACTTGCTTGTTTCACTTTGCTGCTGTTTCAGTTGCTGGTGAAATACAACTCTGTTCAAAGGAGAACAAAGACTGCCACAAGAGAAGAATTAAACGGGCATGTGATTAATACACTGAAGACTCTCACACACACACACACACACACACACACACACACACACACACACACACACACACACACACACACACACACACACACACACACACACAAGCACACTCACACACACACGCATAAATAAATATGGTATTGGAGCCGCCTCCCTTTTCTGTATTGGTAAAGGAAGGGCTAATCCACACTAAACACCACAGAAACTAGGCTTCACCAAGCAGTGAAACACCAGCAGATTACAGAATGACGTGCTTTCTACCAGTATGGTGATGCAAGGGATGAGGGGGGGGGAACACAATGGGCCATTACCTGCAGTTCGAAGATTTTAAAGGACGTTGAATTGAATTCAAATGAAACTCCTCCCTCATATACTGTAATACCGTGCTGTGGTGGTTTGCGGTCTGCACCTTATGGATCACAGTTACCTATTCATTTATTTTTTGTTTCTTTTTTTTTTTGTAATTCTTGTAGCCGAATCTATATAAATATACAATAAAAGTAATGGTATGGTCGTTCACGTATTTCATTGAGTGGAATTTGTATTTCATGAGCGTGTAAGGAAACTGAACTATGCCGAGGTCTCCTGGAAGCCACTGACTGCACATGCAGAGCCTTGGGCTTCCCTTTGCAGCCTTGCTCCGAGCACCAGCCACTTAACGAGCCACCCGGGGCTTCTCAACCCCCCCCCCCCTTACCTGTTTCACATGACGCAAGCACCCGAGTGGTAAACGTTATATGGTGCCCTCCTAAGTTGGAGGGCACTAGTAATATTATCTTTAGTTACTATTGGTGGCAGAGGTGGAGGTTTTCTAGTCTTCAATTAGCCTTTTAACATGATTCCGATTAACAATGTATCATGAGAACACAGGAGTGATGGTGACCTGGATATGGTCCTCCGTACACCTATGTAGATATCACATAAAAAATCAACCGTTTCCAGCTAGAATAGTCATTTACAACATTAACAATATCTAGACTTTATTTCTGATTAATGTTATCTTCATTGAACAAACCTGTGCTTTTCGTTAAAAAATAAGGACATTTTTAAGTGACCCCAAACTTTTGAGTGGTGGTGTACGTCTGGCCGCGTGCTCGGGTGGAGGCGGTACCTCGGGACCTGGATGGACAGGCCTCTCCTCTGGGGAACGGGGTCGTCCATTCTGCTGGCTCCTACCATGACGGGATCCCAACGGGAATTTCTGTCTATTCTTGGCAAAACCTGCACATTCATAAAACCTTTGCTAAATTCTCACCATGAGTTATTAAATTGGAAAAATGTGTTTTGCCCCTGATAGGCTGACATTTTAGTGCTCAAGTTTATATTGGCTTTGCAATGTGACAAGGGCTAGTTTAATTGCAGTACTACACTATATGTTTTTTGAAATATAGATTTTGTAATGCACAATAAGTGATGGCTTTGCTAAAAGCTTTGCTACAATTCTCCATTTCAACAGCCCAAATTATTAACAGGTTACGTTCAACGGATGGATTGTAGTTGCAAAGGTTTGCCAGAAGGTTGCCAATAAGGAGGCTTGATGGCTGACGTGTACGTTTTAGATGTATAGTCGACTCGTGAGTGCCTACCGCACTCACAAGAACTACGGGACAGAATTCAGAATTCCTGCAACTTATTTCTCCTTGAAAAGTAATTTAGTGGGATATGATAATGGAAGGAAAAATATTTATTAGTATTACTCAATTAGGGATAAATCAAATGTCTTTAATATGATAATTATATCACAAAGCTTTATGGTAGGTCTATTTCCTGCTGAAGTTTGGCCTGCATTTGCCTGCATCAGTGTTAACACCATCAAACAAACTCTGACCTTTCTGTTTAACTACTTTCTGTACATCTGAATGGAATGAATACAATCCACCACACACACAGACACACACAGACACACACACACACACACACACACACACACACACACAAAAGAATGGCTAAATGATATCACACAGACCCAGAGTCCAAAGACTTGTGGCTTTAGCATGCTGTTGCACTTCTGTGACTGGACTGGACCCCATTCATGTGGACTGGGAGCGTCCTACTGGGGGGCTTGTTTGTAACCACACAGAGAAAAGAGAACCCCCCATCTTTTAAATCCGGTACCCATTAAAATGCAACTCTGGACAACGTTTCAATGGAGCCCCCATAGGCCTGGCATCTGTACGGAGCCACGGTTTATCCCTCTGGAAGCCCAATAGCCCTGACTATAGGCCCTGACTATAGTCCCTGGCTATAGGCCCTGGCTATAGGCGCTGGCTATAGGCCCTGGCTATAGGCCCTGGCTATAGGCCCTGGCTATAGGCCCTGACTATAGGCCCTGGCTATAGGCCCTGACTATAGGCCCTGACTATAGCCCTGACTATAGGCCCAGGCTATATGTGGACATTTAGATTTAGGGCATTTATCCAGAGCAACTTAAAATAAGTACAATTGTCAGAAGAAGAGAAACAACACTATATTGCTGTTGGTACAGTAAGGATGTTCATAGAAGCAAATGAACAGCACTAAAAATCGCTAGGTTAACCCATTCCCCATAAACAACAAAGATAGCTAGGATAAGATGCTACATAACTAAGTACTATAACTAAGTATGACATACAATCAGTGCGTATATTAAGTGCCAGGACCTAAGCGCATAAGTGGGAGGGGGAGGCTATGCAGAGACTAGGTGAACTCTGAATGTGGAAGCCTAGCCAAACAGCCGTGCTCTCGGCAGAGGGGTTCTGGGGTGCAGCGACGGAGGGAAATGAACACAGGCTAATGGTGACTTATGGGCTGTGTTGACGATATGCAGCAGCGGCCCGTGTCACTTGAGCCATTTATTCTGCGCGCTGTAAAAACAAAAAGGCACGCCGAATAAATACCAGTGCCTGGTATGGTCTGAGAGTGCGGCACCATGTGCATTGTTTCCCACCGGGGTCCTTTAAGACACAGAGTTAAAGGTATTTGGGTGACCCCCCGACCACGGGTCCCTAGCCAGCGGTAAACTGTCTGCCACTCAGGGCACACGCGTTCACTCAGGACGGCCTTTCCACCCGGCGCCATCTTGTTTCATTGTCTCCTCTGGCTGAAGGTCCGAGTCTCCCTCTGTGACGACATAGACCAAGAACAGACCTGGAACAGACCTGGAACAGACCTGGAACAGACCTGAAACAGACAGGTTGACCTGACAGGCCCTAGTCCAGGGGTCAGCACACTTCACTCTCAAGAGCCATTTCTGGCCATTTTCTAAGCCTCTTCTGGAGCCACAAAACCTATTTATAAATATAAACCCTGTTTATAAATGAAGATAACACAGCATCTAACGTTTATATACTGTTCAGTTATACTACATATAAAATAACCAATAGCCGATAGTTTGTTGAATTTATAAAATGTCTGGGTGTAGGATGTGACGTTTATTTTAACTGAAAAAATATTAAAACAATTGAATTAGCTAATTTAGTGAAACAGTATCACCTTGAACTCCAAAAAAAAAGTAAATATTTTATTTTTAAAAAATGAAAGCGGAGCTGCTGCAGAGGGGAAGAGTCACGTTGGGTTCCAGAGTCACGGTTGCGGACCGCTGCCCTAGTCTGAACAACATGTGTTAACAAAGCACCAGGCGCGTCAAAAGTCTACTTGTTTACTGCTAAGTTTTTGAATTATGCGGTTTCAATTAACATTGAATTTGCGTAGAAGTTGTATATTGATGATCTAGCCTCGGGACATGGATTTCATCAAACCTCCGTGAATATATAAATTGTGTTCCTGGTGAGGAACCCAATTTAAATGGATGTAAGGCAGTTTGTACTAGCCTATCTGCTACATGCGGTAAAATGTTCCTCCAGTCTTCAACACCCTATTTCGCGATTGGCCGTCTTTAACGTGACGATACAAAGGATCAAGACTGTGATTTGAATTAAACTGTTTGTTGAAGCTGGTCAGCGGGACGGTAAATAAGAAAGTGCATCTTCTTAGAGAGATAATCATCGTAAGGTCATCTCTTCGTGATGTCGAAGCTGACACTGCTGATTTGTCACGCGGTCGGTTGGCAGTAGGAAGCGTGCACACGCACCACACGCACGGACATTCTCATCACCGTTCACCCGGGTTACATCAACCCCTCATAGAGCTACTCCATCATTTTTTTTTTCTGATGAGACGCAAGCAATCATTGCGATATTGAAATCAGGCTGGATGGCGGGAAACAGCGAGGCTCCTTATGGCGGGGGAGCGCTTGGATGACGCGGGAGATAATTAAAACCTCGTTCCGGAGCGCGCGCGGCTGATTTCCATCGGTCGAGGCCACGTCGGCAGCGCTGCGGGTAAATTGCTCCCTCTGCCCCCGCGACGAGGGTAATGAGCTGTGGTTAGGCCCGACACCACGTCCGTTTGATTGACCGCAAATGAGAAATAGGCCGTCGACGGGGGGCCAAACATCCGCGGAGGACTTTAAATATGATGCAGTGAGCGCAAGGCGGTGAATCACAGTCTAAAACGATGCTATTAGGTGTGTGTGTGTGTGTGTGTGTGTGTGTGTGTGTGTGTGTGTGTGTGTGTGTGTGTGTGTGTGTGTGTGTGTAGTGATACTTGGATATTGTCAATCTCGGACGAAATGCCATATTATAAAGATAATAGTGAATCATTCTCCCCTTTCTCTCTGCGGTGAATGTTTTCAGTCGATTTGAATCGCAGGATCATTTTCTACTTTCTTTTGTAAAAAAAAAAAAAAATGTCATCAATTTGATCCTACAGCGTATTACTTTCATCTCGCATCTGATTTGCGTTTCATTTAAACGATGTTTTTCCCTGCGTTGTCTTTAGTCAGAAGATGGCCTCGTTTTTGAAATAGCCTACCGTGTGTGTGTGTGTGTGTGTGTGTGTGTGCGTGTGCGTGTGCGTGTGCGTGTGCGTGTGTGTGTGTGTGTGTGTGTGTGTGTGTGTGGGTGTGTGTGTGTGTGTGTGTCCGTAGGCTTAAATAAAGATGGACGAGATTTTGTCAAGGAATGGCCCCCTAAATGATTCACTGCGTTTAACGTCAGTCTCACGATCTACATTCCCATTCTTTATGTATATAGTATATCATATATAATAGGCTGCGTTTCTTCAAAAAACAACTCAATGTATCTCCAGAAAATGCATCCAATGAGTAGCAATATAAAAGATAATAATAAAGAAAAAAAAATGTCTGACATTATAAATCGTTAACCAATGTTGTCATTATAGGCCTGATGAATATTCCTGTGCATAGAAATCATGTTATATATTCATGGCATTAATAGAAAATCAAATGTCTTGGCTTAAGAAGCCTCAGTTCCTTTATCAAATATTATAGAACTAAAACAACAATTGCTAAATTAGGTAGCTGTTAAATAGTGTTACAGTATTTAGTTACGGTATACCTCTTGAGAAAAAAAAACCGATATGTGTAGAGTTAGTCTATGTCTGGAGCATATTATTACAAATATAAATATATGTTTCTACAAATGTAAAAACATGATTTTTTTGAAATGTTTCACAAACACACCCTTGAGAAACCCGAAACCACAACTCGCCCTCAACGTGAACCTTTGACCCCCGCTTGTACATTTTGGGGTGGCACTGCAGTGTAGACACTGGAACGGCTGTAGACCAAGCAAACCCCCCCCCCCCCCCCCCCCCCATAAGAACAGGGCCGACTGTGGTCAAGAACGCCATGCTGACGCCCCTCCCTTTTAATCTGGGGGACATCATTGGCCCATGTATCCTGAAGCCCCTCCCCTTTCATCTGGGGGACATCATTGGCCCATGTATCTTGAAGACCCTCCCCATTTCCCAGGAACAGTGACAATAGATTGGCTGAGAGTAACGCTAAGCAGACGCACTTCTCCCTCTGCAATGTCTATTGTTAGGGTTAGGGTTACACTGACACCATCGTGTGTGTGCCTGTGTGTGTGTATGAGTGTGCACGTGCCTGCCTTCTTGTGTTTGTTGCAGTGCTTTTTGCTTCCCATGCACAACAATTTTTCACATCATTTACTTTTCTTTCTCATTGCCATTATTCATATGGTTTTGATATTTTAATCTATCTTGAATAGCCTGTATGTGGAAATACATTGTTGTTTACAGGGAATGGGTTAACCTAGTGATTGTTAGTGCTGGTCACTTGGTTCTATGAACATCCTTTATGTACCGACAGCGATATATTGTTGTTTCTCTTCTTCTGACTATTGTACTTATTGTAAGTCTATCTGGATAAATGCACAAAATCTTAATGTCCACGCCTATAGACAGGGCCTATAGTCAGGGCCTATAGCCAGGGCCTATAGTCAGGGCCTATAGCCAGGGCCTATAGCCAGGAACTATAGCCAGGGCCTACAGTCATGGCCTATAGTCAGGGCCTATAGTCAGGGCCTATAGTCAGAGCCCATAGCCAGGGCCTATAGCCAGGGCCTATATCCAGGGTCTATAGTCAGGGCCTATAGCCAGGGCCTATAGTCAGGGGCAAGGGCGTAGGAACCGGGGGGGACGGAGGGGACGTGTCCTCTCCAATATTGGAGACAGGCGCATTTGTCCCACCTAAAAATTATACCGGGGGGAGAAAAATATTTTATTTTATTTTGAAAGCGCAACACAGCGTCTTGTCACTGCTTCTTATTCTAAAAAAACTGGATTGAGCAATTAAAGAATTGATTTGATATTTATCAGTTCATTACTGCCATTCAAAATGTGTTTTCCTTTACATTTACAAATGTATCTTTTTAGTAGAAAATAAAAATATATTTGTGAATTTTTTCAGTGTAGTTCATTTATGACATATTTCTGTTCAAACCATTAACGGATCTGTCAGGTTTCCGATATGTGTCCCCCCAATGTTAAACTCATTCCTACGCCCCTGGTCAGGGGACTATAGTCAGGGCCTATAGTCAGGGCCTATAGCCAGGGCCTATAGCCAGGGCCTATAGCCAGGGCCTATAGCCAGGGCCTATAGTCAGGGCTATTGTGCTTCCAGAGGGATAAGCCGGGGCTCCGTACAGACGCCAGGCCTATGGGGGCTCCATTGAAACGATGTCCAGAGTTGCATTTTAATGGGTACCGGAGTTAAAAGATGGGGGTTCTCTTTTTTTCCGTGTGGTTACAAACAAGACCCCCCTTGAATTTTTTTTTTTTTTAAAAACCTTATTGAGTCGTGCTCTTGACCAGTTTGTGTGTGTGTGGGTGAGTGTGTCTATGTGTGTGTGTGTGCGCGTGCTCGCGTCTGTGTGTATGTGTTTGCGTTGTGTACACAAGAACCAGGTCTTTCCAGGAAAGGGAGACATGTTAAAATGGCCTAATAAAATAGAGCAATGGCCTTTGTAGAGTAACTGCAGACAGCAATTAGCAAACCTAATGAATCAGTCACTTCCTGAGCACACGGAGCGCATGGCCTTGTTGCACACTACCGTACTTGTGGCCCAAGCAACATGTCCTCCGCAAATGGCTTGAGATCAATATGTCCATTCAATCAGGAATCATAGGCTAATGCTATACAGCTTCAGTTTTAGTAAATCACATCCTTCTACAAACGTACCGAAAAACAATGCTGTTGTCTATGCTGTTGTCTATTTCGGGCCTCGGTTGGAATGCATGATCAAACCACCCCCCCTCCCCCAACCACTCACATCTGAGCTGACCCTATTCTTTTCCATTATCTAAACCTATGATTATTAGTCATTAGCAATTGGAGAGGAAAATATGAAGTTGATTGTCTTGGGGTTGTGCTGGAGGAGGAGGGCAGCGGGGCACGCGATGCAGCCAGGCCCAGTGCTGGTGTTATTAGGGCTGGGGGGGATCTGGTGACATGGGTGAGCTGGTCGTGAGCACCGCACCGCAGCAATCGCTGTGTCCGCTCGCGTTAGGGGTGGGCCGCGGCGAGCCCCGCCAGCCCTCCACGGCCGCCCTGTATCATGTTAGCAGCACCGAGAGTCAGCCTGCAGCCGCGCATGACGGGTCTATCCCAGGTGGCCATTTTGGATTGTGTGTGTGGGGGTGGGTGGCTGGTTTGGTTTGTGTGTGTTTGTGTGTGTGTGTGTGTGTGTGTGTGTGTGTGTGTGTGTGTGTGTGTGCGTGTGTGTGTGTTTGTGTGTTTTTATGTGAGAGTGAGTGTGTGTGTGTGTGTTTGTGTGTGTGTTGAATGGGGAATATTGTTAGGTCAGTGGGACGTGGTCTTTGGTATTGCAGAAACCATTGTTGTCGGATCTTATAATTTTGTCTTTATGCTTAATAATATATTATATATATCTTCCATTCAATGAGTTGTTGTTAAGGTCCTATCTATGAAACACATGAATAATGATACAAAATTCCTTCGTTACATAGTAAGTATATCAGAATGTTATACTTTAATAGTATTATTGCTGTTAAAGACCGACCAATAGCTTTCTATATTGTCAATAGCTCACAATTACATCAAATAAAAATGGAAGCATTATTATTCCTTAAATATTATATTTACTTTTCTTTTATTAGGTAAATATGAAGACCAGTATTTCTGCCTTGAAATTGAATCTCTGCATTATAACCCTCTAAACACCGCATCCTACAGTAAATATTTCATGCATATTGATGACTTATATTTCATACAGATATTTAAACCACATGTCCACATGTATTGTGAGGTTCTATCTATCTGTCAGTCTGTCAGTCTGTCTTTCATTTTCTCTTCTTCTTTCCTTTCCCCAAAGCTTTAAAGTCATCGTTTTCAGGAGATGGCTGCCCTGACGCGGCGGCCACCGGTATGTGCCAACGCCGTGTGCCCGGCGCTGCTCCCGGTGAGGCAGAGCTCCAGCGGTTTTCCTTGATAACCACCAGAGATAGAGCCATCCCGCGGCTCCCCCCAGAGAGGGGGCTCTGCAGGGCCCACCGCCGCGGTCGGAGCCCGGCTGTTGTGATTGGTAATACAGTGCAGCTGTGACCATGAAATCAGGACTTAGCCTAATTAGCCACTTTGAAGCGTATATTTAATACCAAAATCTTCGACAAAATACCGGGGATCTGGTGCAGGGATACAGGGATCTGGTGCTACTTGAAGATAATCCGATACCCCAGCCTTTGGTCTCCGTGCCCGCTCCCTCCTTCACAGCTCTTGGGGGACCGGGCTCTCGGTGCGTCGGAGTGTCTGTTTGAGAGCCAGACAGAGGAGCTCCATTGGTATTCATAGGAGACAGCCCAAGTATGACATGCGTTTTTTGTTTTTATTTCAAAAGGACAACAAGCCTTAAGTATAACCTTACAGTGTTATTAGGGTGGCTATTCCCCCTGCCATGAAGACCTCTATGTTGGACCCTTTAGTATTAAAGCTTTAGTGTTGAAATTGTCGGCCGGGGCCATGTTACTGCAGCCTTTATTGAAGTCTTTAGCAGATGGCACACAGGGCATGACATGATTGAATGTGGCAAGATGCTGCCTTTTATCTACGTATTACGCCAGGATACTGTAATTTAGCTAAATACGACAACATTTATTTCGACTAATGCAGTGGGGAACATGATTCTGAGGAAGGTAACAATGATTATTTTTTTCCCTCGCTTTTATTCATCTCTTATTCCTCAAATGCCTCAAAGGTCAAATGTACATATCTGTTCTAATACTTTAATTTCTTTTTTTGAAGATCCTCCCTTTCATTCCTCCAATTTTTTTTCTCGCGACTCTTTGTGGACGATATCAAGCCCAATTGTTTCGGACAAAGTAATCCCTTTAAACTCACATCCGCCTGTTGATGCAATATCCTTTAACGGCATCAAAGCTAATTTGGCCGCGGCGCGGCGCTCCCACAGCGCTGTAAGTGGAGCCCGTCAAGAGGCCCACGATGAGGCATAAACGCACCAAATCAGGACCCCACTTTGGGGGGTGGG
This sequence comes from Pollachius pollachius, assembly GCF_949987615.1. NCBI lineage: Eukaryota > Metazoa > Chordata > Actinopteri > Gadiformes > Gadidae > Pollachius > Pollachius pollachius. The sequence goes on along the minus strand of NC_136948.1, from coordinate 19,038,156 downwards.
GGTGCCAGGGGGGATTTAAGGTGCTCTGGCCTCTCAGATTTAACCCTCAGCTGTTTAATGCCTCTTTAGAGCTAGGGCTGGTGGGGTTGTACTGGTGTTTGGGGCCGAAGGGTTAGCGTTGGGGGTGGGGGGCACCTAATGAAGTGCTTTCAGATGGTGAGGCTTTCCTAGCGCTCCTTCTAGTGCCCTCCACTATATCACACACACATACACACACACACTCTCTCGCCGTCTCTCTCTCACACAAACACACACACACACAAACACACACGCGGTGAGAAGCTGCTGCGAACGATGACCACACCCCCTGAAGCCAATTCCTCGTACTGGAGGAGGGCGTTAGCTAAGCGTTGCCCACCACCTCGTCCCCGCCTCACCCCCCACCACGGTCCCCCTCCCTCACACACACACACACACACACACACACACACACACACACACACACACACACACACACACACCACACACACACACACACACACACACTCTGCCATCACCACTCGACTACACCTCTGCGCTGGTCATCAACACCACACCCAGAAGGGGTGGCACCCCTCCCCAGAAATACCCCAACAAAAAACAGCCCGGATCGGTGGTCCCACCCACCCCTTTATTTCCAGTGGCGTTAAGGCCCCCGTGCTGCTGTAGTTTACGTCTGAACGCAGCTGTGATGTATTTACGACGGGCTGAATCCCACTCTAATCCCACCCCTGATAATAGGGGCTCAGTGTAACTGTTTTCCTGAAGCATGCTCCTTGCGAGCTCTAACGCAGTGTGTGCATTTACCGACTAACCTAATTTACACTTGCCGTATGTAATGGACACCCACATGAGGGGGGGGTGGGGGTGGGGGTGGGTGGAAGGGGGGGGGGGGGAGGAGGAGTTGTGTATGGTGGGCAGGGGGTTGTTTTAATTATTGCTATAACAAAAATAGGATTTACGAATGCAACACAAAAATTCATAAATAATAAAAGCATAAGGATTGTGGGTGGGTGTTGGGTTTTTTGGTGTGGTGTGTGTGTGTGTGTGTATGGGTGGGGGGGGGGGGTGAGATGTGTCTTAAAAATGGGCACCTTGTGGGTGCAAAGGCAACAACAGGGGGCTACCCTGGCTGTCATAATGAGGTGTTACTGGACCTGGGTTTGAGAGTGCAATAACACTAACACTCACCGTAAAAAGATGACGTATATGCGATATTAATACCATGTTTTGAGAGTCAATGCCTAATTTCTCTTGGCTGATTTAAATGTGATTTGTTGTGTTATTTTGCCATAAACAAGCGAGTCGGAAAGAACATAAATATGTCCTCACACGGGACGGCGGGGCAGAGTGATATGGCGGGCTCATTGCGCACGGGAGCGATAGCGCGCAAAACGACCTCGGGGAGAGTTTCTGTCGCCGCAGAAGTTGGTTCCGGCTGGTGCTGGGGTTTCTAACTTTCTGAGCTGAACCCTTTACACCTGGGGCTGTCATTGCCACTACAAAGAGAGACGGGAGAGAAGGGGAGTCTCCATGCTTCGGTAGTTTGGAGGTCTGAGGAATCGCAGAGTTCTCTCTGCGGCCTCTTGGCGCACTGTTTATTTTCACAAGTTCACGCAGGAATTTTAATTTATTTCACCGTCCTTTCATTTTTCTCCGGCCTTCTGACTGTTGTTTGCGGATATACCGACCCCGTGTCCCCCCTCGGCTGCAGGGGCCCCCGAGACCCCGCGGCCAATTACTGTGTCAGGAAGCGTGAGCCTAAACATCTGCGGCCGCTGAGCGAGTGATTTAGCTCCTTTTCTGAAAGATCCTCCATTTGAGTGAAGGTTATATATAGAGAGAGAGAGAACCATGTCCTGGGCTCCTTAGGCTACTGCCTAACATATAGAGAGAGACAGCGGGGGGCGAGATACCGGTTGATCAAAAGTAGTATGTAGTCTATACAGTTGAAAAGGTGGTTTGGGTGATAAAACGTCTTCAATGGCCAATGAGGATCCAAAGTGTACCTTCATCTCAAATTATGTTGGCACTAAAAAAAATACAAAAAGAGATAAAGATGATGATGAAGCAAGATGAATGCAACACATCGGCCATGTTATTGGATTGAAATGCTTGAACGCTTTTTCCTACGTGCGTGCCTATTACACTCCAAACGGCAGAAAAAAGAAAATCTAATTATCTTTAATTCTGTTCTCTTTTATCAGCCCCCCTCCCCCTCAAACCTTGGCCCCAATTGTTCCACGGGCCGAAGCCGTACGGAGTGAGTGTGGATTATCTTTTTTAGCTGAAAAATACCTCCCTATATTACCCCCTTTTTAACACTGTGACAATTTCAGGGGCTATGCCTTCTTAGGGGAGTATGTCTTTGTTTAAGCTCTCTGTGCCTGTCCCATAAGAGCAGCTCAGGCCCGGGCGCGCATGGGGAGTGTCAGCCCTAATGAGCTCTGACAGGGGCATTTAGCGGTTGTAATTCAAATCTAATTCAGAACATCTTAACCCTGAAGTCTGTCAAGCCGCTCCGTCAGAACGCACTGGAACACTCATGGTACCAATCACGTCCGCGTCCGTGTGGCAGCACGCTGATGTGTCAACAAGCGTGGTGAGGCAACGCAGCGCCCGGGTATAGAGAACTCGGTTTACTGTAAACTCGTTCACTGAGGAACGTGTACCCGCGAACCGACGGCTTCGGTGTGAGAGAATGCGCACCGGGTTTGGAATTGCGCCCCGAGTATCCATAACCCTCACCACCGTCCCCTTGAAGAAGAAAAAAATGCACCTAAGAACGTAAATATGCTCCAATATAAATGTGCTTCAGATTTAGGACGCGCCACAGTGATTGCCTTTAATGTGGAACCACCCCCCCCCCCCCCGTGTTCCCACGCCACCTTTTGAACCGTGCTGGGCTAAAAGGGAAAACGCACATCTTCTTATGTTGAAAAGAAAACACAGCGCGTATAGTTCAGAGAACGCCGTGTCACACATGCATGTATGTGGCTGGACCAACAGTGACCCTGAGATTTAAAGAAAAAAAAGAATCAGAATTTGCGGGGACCTTGAACATTGCATATGTTGGTAATCCACTTAAACTCTATGCACGATGCGTGAAGGCTTCTAAAGCACGCCAACAAAGGCGTCAACCGTTTCAATGTCCTTATGGATGTGAAGTTATTAGACTATCGGCTTATTTAATAAAGGCCTATAACACGTTTCTTAAATGCTGCTAATATCTCTGCAGTTTGGTTTAAAACTTTAAATTGTAGGCCGCCTTCCTTTTTGTAAATAGCCCTACTGTTCAGTTGCACATAGGCATAGATTGAGAGACGATGTATCGGAAAAAATCCGCTGGAAAAATCTTTAATTACTGAGACCAGTACAGACCAGTATTGGTCATTTCACTCTGGTATTTTACAGCATGTACCACAATTCTAGTTTTTTATTCTGACTCTGGGCAATGGAAAACGTCCGTAATAGAAAGATTGTCCTTTTCAATTAAACTTGCAATTACTGTTAGAGAGCCGTCTCGTTTGCTGCCAATGGCATCATTCACTGTTGGAGTGGACAAATCCTCTTCCTGCATGACGACTGTTTGCAATGTTCTCTCGCTGTGCAAACAGTAAGCAGATATTCAAAGCCTCTGACGGCGGCATCCACTTACGTCGGCGTATTTGCATTGCTCCCATAATATAACAATTGTTAAGTGACACATGATTGATGAGGGCTTTTCTAACCTCTGTAAGTGCTCAGAAAACAAATTAAAGCTTTCATCACGGCAACGTGTCTATTAAAAGATGTGGTAATAGCCCCTCGTTGTATCAAGTTATTTGTGTGTCTAAATAATTTTGAAAAATTAAACTATTAATCATTCTTCCAGGGCGTCTGACAGGAGATCACGCGAGAGGAGCCGGCGGAACGTGCTGCGCCCATCCACGCTACACTTAAGAGGTGTTTAGGACTTACTTTGTGAAATGGGCCTAATTGCTTAATTGCTCATCTGTTGGCGGGAGTGCAGTGTTTTAAAAGGAGTAAAAGTTAAACCAGGACGTGAATTTCACTGGAATTATCCAAAGTAAAGCCAAATGTTCACTTGAAAGGGATGGCTATTTGGAATGTGAAAAAATAGGGGATTTGTTGATTTTATTATTTCTTAATGCACGCCATTTAACCACAATTGTTATTTCGGAAAAAAAAAGTCGAACTAATAAGTCCAAATAAACCGAGAAATATCCCAGTTGACAACATCTGGGCTGTAATTGATTTGACACGCGGTCGCCCTAACGCGCGAGGACAGTTTCCTGACATACCTTTTACCCCAGCAACAGCCGTGTTTGGGAGCTATACATCCACCAGCCCCAGCCGGGCCCTGGCGGAGGAGAAGTGGAGGCGACGCGTGTTGAGAACGGTGAACAAATGTAGGCGGGGAAGTTCACACGTGGAGCTAAAGCGAAGGTGTCATGCTGTGGCTCCGCGTGCGCAAAAAAAACGAGGACGCTGGTGGACGGAGCGCACCTCGATCCGCACGGGCCGATCTTTGTTATTAAGCAGGTCCCGAGGAAAACACAAAGGGATACTGTTCTATTTTTTTTTTAAAAATGAGTAATGCATTAACCTGTTCAGGAGAAGTTCATGTTAAACGTATGGGCTCGGACAGCACAAGATTTATGGCGATGGCTGCAGAAATTATGCTTTTCTTCCCCCCAAAGGCACTTTAATTATGTAATTACGGCCAGCTGTTTTTCATTTGCGGTCGCCGTTAATTAGGGACAGGGGTCCGCAGTTCAAGTAGTCAGACTGGTTACTCTCTCTCTCCCTCTCTCTCTCTCTCCCTCTCTCTCTCTCTTGCCCTCTCTCTTGCTCTCTCGCCACTTCTTTCTCTCCCTTGCCCTTTCTTTCTCTCTCTCGCCCTCTCTCTCTCTCTCTCTCTCTCTCTCTCTCTCTCTCTCTCTCTCTCTCTCTCTCTCTCTCTCTATCTATCTCTCTCACTCTCTCTCTGACACACTCGCCTGTTCTCTCCCTCTCACACACACATACTCTCCCGTTCTCTCTTGTCTCCTCCCGTCTCTCTCGCTGATAGAGCAGGAGTCGTGGCCGCAGGGGCCGGAGATGATTAGCCAAATCCCCAGCAAAACTCATTTGTTATTCAAGCCTTGGCTGTTAGCCTCCTGCCGGGCCCGTATAGAGAAACATACAGCCCCCCCCCCCCCCCCCCCCCCCCCCCCCCCCATATCCCTCCAACCGCCAGCGCACTACCTTATCACTCCGACTTATCAGCAACAATTGTCGCTCAAATAAGAAGCAGCTATAGTCGTATGTGTGTGCGTGTTTGCTTTGCTTATTAGGACCCTGCAAATTCAGGGGAAGAGAGCCCAGGGCCCCCGCAGCGTTTGATAATCTAAATTAATCGTCTCCGTCACATAGTTTCCCTCAAGCAAACCACAGGGGAGAGCAATGTATGTACGAGTGAGGGAGGGCTGGATGTTTGATGAAACCTTTGAGCGATGGGTCGATTTGAGTCTGGTGTCCGCCACCCCTTAGCATCATGAACACATATATTTTTCAATAATACCTAAAAATAATTGTTCTTAGGTATTGAATAAAAGCATGATACGAATAAAATGTTCAAGTATAAAGAGATAGTTAACACAAACATTTTATTTTCCTTTCCCCAACGACATTTTCAGAAAACCATAGCAACACAGGGACAGGTGGCGGTATTAAAAGTTAACAGCAAGTTAGACAAGTTTCAGGGGCATTTTGGTTTCCTCAACCACCACACTTAAAGAGAAAGTTCTGAGTTATTATCTCATGATGCAGAACACGGCTGATATCAAATATGCAGAAATAAACGCTGGAAGGAGCGAAAAAAAAGCAGAAAGTGATTCCTCCCGCATAAAAACATTTATTTTTTCTTTAGTTAAGCGTGAGCCACAGAAGTGTCTTGTAAGTGGTGCCAACTGAAAATAAAATGACTTGGGAAGGGGGGGAGGGGGTTGGAGAGGACAAGCTAAGTGCAACCATTTCTCACTTTCTTAACCCTCCCCTCAGACATGCACACACACACACACACACACTAAAAACTGTAATACACCTGACACTAAGTGGAGACAAGCCCCCCACTGCTCGGCTGATGTGTCACCGATAAGAATGCTTTCCACAAACGGCGCCGCTATCCTCCAAACCTCCACCACCGAACCTCCACCACCATCTCGATCCATTTGGGAGGAAAGAGGCAATGGCACTCTAAAGAAAAAAACGAAAAATTAATAAATAAATAAATTCTAACATTGAGAGGAAAATAAGCCCGGGGCCTGCTACTTTTCTAGCAGGCTGCTTTGTGTGTTTGTGTGTGTCTGTACTAAGTGTGTTGCTGAGCTGCTTGGCATGTGTGCGTGTGTGTGTGTACTAAGTGTGTTGCTGATCTGCTTGGTGTGTGTTTGTGTGTGTGTGTGTGGCTGAGCTGCTTTGTGTGTGTGCGTGTGTGTGTCTGTGTCTGTGTGTATCGGAGTTGACAGCTCTGACGGGGGCTTGATATTTTACTCATGGAAATGATCCCTTTCCACCTCCCCTCTCACCCCCACCCAACCCCTCACCCCACCCTTACACTACCCCCGTCAGGCTTGTCCATCACTGAGCTCGGTGGAATAATAACCAAAAATAACACACACACACACACACACACACACACACACACACACACACACACACACACAGACGGTCAGACAAGTAAAGCAAAAGGAGTGGTGTGGTGAAAGGGGATGTTTTTAATGTTTCTGAGTGGCTGTCACCAGGGGAAGTGTTGGGTTGTGACACACATGTGATTACCTATGCATTAGCATGGATGATAGGGGCCTTACCACTCAGGCCCCGACAGGCTTAGAAAAACACCCACACACACCCACACACACAGTGAGCATCCAATGCGTCATTGACACAGTATTTCTCTCAAGCAAATGTGTGGACCAGCTAGTGTCTAGATGGCTTTGGTCACTAAGGTGTGTACGTATATTTTCTTCAATATGATACACATATAGCATGCCTGCATTCTACAGTGTTTTCACTAAAGCTAATGGGTACACGTATATTAATCAGGCTGCTGTGCAAACAAGTGTGGGAAATGAGTCCTGGAAGTATAGCTCACTGAACCAGAAGTGCTTTTCACAATATTATACCTCCGATGACTCGCAAATGAATCACACTTCCATGGAAAAACACAACTGGCCAAAAAAAAAGAATAATAATGAAATCCCCTTCATGAAATATGCTCATGATTGGAAACCTGAGGATTAAGTATTATGTGAGGAATAAATGCCTGGCTTCCAACAGATATACGATCGCTCGCTGTGGGATTCTACTATCCACTTAACCGAAGCCTTACCAAGCCCCGTTTGGATGCATGGCGCTGCCGGTAATGGGCCGCGTTTCATGGGCGTACGGCGTCGGACCGCGACGACAGAGGAGAGAGGTTCATTTCAAAGCAACATTCATCAAATGAGGGTTGACTCGCCGCGGCCGTGATGGCTCCTTCCAAATACCTCATCAGGGTCCTGAGCTGGGGGACCGGGCCTCCATGTGTTTAAGGAATTAGCCTCCGATGCAAACCTGTGAGGTACCATTTCCCTGCAAACCACAGCTTTTTTTTAACAAACTAGTGTGTGTGTGTGGGTGTGCGTGTGTGTATCTGTGCATGAGAGTGCCAGTGTTTACATACGCCTGTGTGTGTGTACATCTGTGTGTGTGTGTGTGTGTGTGTGTGTTTGTCCGTGCATGACTGTGCCAGTGTGTATGTATGTCTGTGTGTGCGTGTGTGTGTCTGTGCGTGTGTGTATCGGTGTATGAGTGTGCCAGTGTTTACGTACGCCTTTTTGTGTGTGTGTGTGTGTGTGTGTGTGTGTGTGTGTGTGTACACCTGTGGGTGTATCTGTGTGTGTGTGTGTGTGTGTGTGTGTGTGTGTGTGTGTGTGGGGGGTGGGTGGGTGGGTGGGATGGGGGCAGAATGTGTTAATGAATTTTTTAAGTTCTGTGAAAAAAGAGCTTAACATCTCACCATTCAAAAGCCAAAAAGTGAAGTATTCTGGTACGTTGTTTTTATACCAGCGTCATTACTTCATTGAAACTTCATTGAGAGGGAGAGAGGGTGAGGGAGAGGGAGAGGGGGAGAGGAGAGAGGGAGAGGGGGAGAGAGAGCGAGAGAGAGAGAGAGCGAGAGAGAGAGAGAGAGAGAGAGCGCTGCCTCTGCTCCCACTCAAATGAAAAGTACCATTGTTGGAAATAAATGTTGAGAAAAGAAGGTAGGAGGTAAAAAGGAAGGGGAAAAAAAATACATATATAGGGGTGGGGAGCCAGATCTTGATTTTTACAAAATCCAGGCCCCCTTCAACTTAACGTTTGAGAGCATATACTCTTGATAGTTGATTTTATGAGGGGTTTGAAGTCTCTCATCGTACAATAGTACAAGGCCTGCCTGGGTCATCTGCAGTGAAGCGGCGGCCGTGACCTGGGGCAATTACAGACAGGCATCAGCGAAGCCTCCCTTTAAGTAGGGTCTTGTCTGAACTCTCCTGACGGTGCGTATTACTCAGCTGTCCGCCCGTGGAGCCGCGGGCTCCCTCACAGCCACAGCCTGTATAGTAAATCCCTAATACTTGGCTCTCATAGCATTGGAAGTATCTCTGAATGTAATCGAGGGTATAACACCCTGTTTTTTATCTGAGCCCAGAGGACCCCTCTTTTTTTGCAGAAGATTCCGGTCTTTTTATTTTTTTTCTAAGGAAATCGGACAGGCTTTTCATTGAGGTTTTGCTGCTCTTTTATATATATATATATATATACGCGCGTGGCTCGTTCCCTGTGTTGACCGTCCCAGGTTGGTTTGATGTTGAACAGTCATTACATTGCCAGTTCCGTGTATTCGCCAAACATATTATGTATGTTTTTAATGGGGGAGGGGTCCGTCTTTAAGTCTCCGATAAAAGGTTCAAAAGGGGGTGGAGGCTTTTTCCGAACGTCTGCACAGCGTCCGTGCAGGTGTGATGTCATCGCGGCGTGTTCAACGTCTCCGATCACCCGCTCAGCGAGACGCGCCTGACGGAAGGCGCGCGGCAATCGCAGCGACAGTAAACGTACGATCCCTGTGCTCCGTACTAATCCGAGCAGATTTATTGAGGAGGGTCATTCGTCCGTCTTCATCTGGGTACTCTCTCTCTCTCCACTTTTTTTCTTTTCTTTTTTTTTCTCATTCTCTGGATCACCCTCCTACAGGGAATCATAAATATTCAAAAGGGTTCAACAGCGCTTTATAGGCCCCATGTGCCAGAATCCATATACTTTCATGCGATAGAAAGGATGTTCATCCGCAGGTCTGTTATAGGGCAACAGGTCTGTATTATAAGGGCAAAACAATATGTAGCACGCCTTTTAACGCAGATGAGATAGACCCGCTGTAGAAATCACAGTCTCTGATTGGATGCATGTCAAATTCACGGTGATTTGATTAATTGCAGACGTGTTGTTGGAGGATATTACCTGTAAACCACATTTTGTTTGCCTTCTTTTTCTGAGCAGTTTAAACCAAGTGGATGTTACAATTGTGTAACTCCTCTATGAATCCAACAGGCAGATAGGCCCTTCTCAGATTTGAGACAATTGGTAGTGGTATTCAGTATTCATCAATTGTATTATAATCTATTTCCACCTCAAACCAATGTAAAACCAATGTAAATCAACTTTCACTAACTATTGTTGGTGGCAAATTAAAGAAGTTTAAACACAACATACAATGATGCAGCTCCAGTACAATTCTGGAGGTGCTGTATAATAATATGAAAGCCTTTTGCACAGAATTAACATTGGTATTCTTGTTAGTCTGCCTAAGATGTTTCAAGAGTAGGCCTACAATTTTATAACAATACTATTCAATAATAAATTGTTTTAAAGGCCTATTCAATTAATTACTCAAAACTTTCCAACAGATTATAATACAGTAAAAATATTACATGAAAAAATAGGTTCTTGCGATGGTGAGATATTCGTATTTCCTGAAAGACGCTACAATACAGCATGCAACACTTTAGCAATGGCGCACAATCGCTACAGCTCCTTAGCGCCCCACCGCTAGGCCTACAGCTCCTTAGTGCCTCACCGCTAGGCCTACTGCTCTTTAGCGCCCCATCGCTAGGCCTACAGCTCTTTAGCGCCCCACCTCTAGGCCTACAGCTCTTTAGCTACCCCACCGCTAGGGCTACAGCTCCTTAGCGCCCCACCGCTAGGCCTACAGCTCTTTAGCACCCCACCGCTAGGCCTACAGCTCTTTAGCTCCCAACCGCTAGGCCTACAGATCTTTAGCGACCCACCGCTAGGGCTACAGCTCCTTAGTGCCCCACCGCTAGGCCTACAGCTCTTTAGCGCCTCACCGCTAGGCCTACAGCTCTTTAGCGCCCCACCGCTAGGCCTACAGCTCCTTAGCGCCTCACCGCTAGGCCTTCAGCTCTTTAGCGCCTCACCGCTAGGCCTACAGCTCTTTAGCGCCCCACCGCTAGGCCTACAGCTCCTTAGCGCCTCACCGCTAGGGCTACAGCTCCTTAGCGCCCCACCGCTAGGCCTACAGCTCTTTAGCTCCCAACCGCTAGGCCTACAGATCTTTAGCGACCCACCGCTAGGGCTACAGCTCCTTAGTGCCCCACCGCTAGGCCTACAGCTCTTTAGCTCCCAACCGCTAGGCCTACAGATCTTTAGCGACCCACCGCTAGGCCTACAGCTCCTTAGCGCCCCACCGCTAGGCCTACAGCTCTTTAGCTCTTGAGCCCTGTAATTATCTAGCAAAAATCCCAACCCTCCCTTGAGGCTCCCTCCAAAGCCCCTCCCTAGACACTGGTCACTAGCTTGCTAGCTTTAGCAATAGGACTGACTAGCCTTGTGGTAGACAGGTATGCCATGTTCATTCAGGCTTACAGGCCTACGATAGCCGCAGAAACCAAATGTTTGCCAGTTTTAGATTTATTGATTTCTATCAAGAATTTCTACAGATATGACAAAAAATGCTATTTAATCCTAAAAGCTAATCATCATTCTCATCTTCTCATCCGACTTAATCACAGTATGTCTGTTCCCATTAGTTCCCTAATTCAATTCAACTGTGTTACCCAGAACCGATTATCGTGCCCATGTGGCTGTGTCCAAACCCGATCCCAAAGTATGCAGAGTGGCTTGTTTAGGTTTCTGTGTGCTTTCTGAACAATGGACAAGCGTGGCCCTAAGGGGGAGCTTCCAGGAGGAACACTTAATAAGCTGCTCAGAGTTGGTGGGGTTTGTTTGGGCTGTTTCAGGTGAGCCGTGTTGTTGTGAATGTTTGGACCACACTCTCCTTACACACGTGTGTTTACCCTCACTCACTGCTCTGTATTAAGCCCTTTGGATCACTATTGTTGTCAACATGGTTCGGCGAAGTTGAGCTTGTGTGGTGTAGGGTTATATGTTTTGTATTAACTGGGGTCATTGTACTGACTGACTTGACTCACACCAGATGAATCACAACACAAGCGTCGGCTGCCCCACAATTTGTTAATGGCTTACTGGTTTACAAACATCATAAACACCATTGTGTTGAAAGACTGCAATGCTCCATATGATTTGGGCCTACCTCAGGCAGGGTCCTTTGATGAGCCATTGTCAGCTGCCACTTCACTAATCATACATGGCTTGTTTGGTTTACAAACGTCACAAGTGTGTCTTCTTGCTAAGACGCCCTTCTGGCAAAGTCGAAGGTCTCTTAACATCCAAGCATGAGGGACCTATGGTTCTCATTCTGGGAAACGACACAGCACTATCGGCAGATGCTGGTGTATCTGCCTTCAGGAACACGTACCATGTGTTTCAAGGACCTCCATTTGGCCAAAGGCACCCTCAAACAGTGGGTGGAATCCTCCAATGCTTCAGATGTTTGTTTACATTTAAAACTTGGACAGGATTTTTGTCAGTTTTGTTGTATTCTTGCTCAAACAGGGCAACATGTGTTCATAAAATCGGATACAAAATATTTGTGTACAGCTGCTTCACCTGCTTCGCTGACGTAGCCAGGAGGGGAAATAACACCACCCATTCAATTGACATGAAGACATAGAGAGCAATCGATAGACTGATTTCATGGAACTATTCCTGAGGCATAATGCAAACCTTGCTTACCAAGAACATAATTAAAAGTCAATTATAGATTTCTGTTGTCCACCACTTTCAATTGATTATAGATGGTTCATTTAATTTTCTTGCTGAGGTATGGGTTGAAGGTATTTATGATCGTTGTGACATTTCAAGATTTTTTTTGTAGAATCTTCCAAGATCATTTATTTTAAATGTTATGATTTTGACAAGCCTATCTTCGAGACATAGGTATGACATACCCTTCATGGACTGGAGCACAGGTTGTACAGATCTATTTAACATTAGTCTAAATCTAACTAGGTAAAGTCTGTATACTTTCTTTGGATATATACTAACCTAAAGAGCATCTGACAGGTTGCCAACCAAGCTAATTAAAAGGCCTGTAGATTCAAGAGTTATGAATTGAGTGTCATTTGTCAGAAATGCCATAGCCATCAATCAGCTCTTGGTGAATGTTATACTCAAGAGTATCTGTTCTAGCTGCCTGCCTCTGTATGAGACTATTTAGTATTTAGCCTGTGCCTGGCTGACTGACCAATCAGGGTATCTCTTCCCCAACCGTTAGAGAGATGTTAGTCAATATGATCATAGTAGAGTTAAACTTGAAAACTGTGAAAATGACAATCAAATCAAGCATCGTCATGTTGGAAGAGGCTCAAAGAGCTTACATTTTATCCATTGCCTTCAGTCTATCGATTGCTATCTATTTCTTCATGCCGATTGAATGGGTGGTGTTATTTCCCCACTCAGCCCACTCACCTCCAACTACTTTTTTCATCGATATGACAAGATCACTTTACAAGTTCAAATGGTCAAAAGATAAGTATTTTGCATTTTGATTATAATTCAACCTGTCAATCATGTGCACACACAGCATTATCATTGCTCCACAACAGAAACGTAAATGCATAATTTCTCAATGGCAGCGAACCGTAGGGAGGGAGCAGAAAGGGAGGGGGGGCAATCATTTTTGGTTTATTCATTATTATTACGTTTATACATTGCCGGTTGATAACGGTCCTGGGGGCTTTGTCTAAACCAGATGGGGTTGATTAGGGTTTATTACCTTTTGGTTGCATGCACAGAATTAACTCATCCAGCCATAGCCGGTTTACAGTGTTTACATGAAAAATATTAATTGTCAAGGATTGGGTTACCGAGGTGTCGTAAGCGGTTTATGCAATCTGGCTTCTAGTGTGCTTGCGTACACACAGTCCACCCCCTACCCCTATAAGTACAGTTTCATGTGAATATTACCCTTCCTAGTTTTTAGTTTTATGTACTGTTGCACCCTTGGGCCAACCATTAAGGGACCACTTCATGAACACACTTTAGGATTGTTATTTTCACCATTAGCTATGTGTTAGTATTGTGTACATCAACAAAAATCCTGCGAGGCAATTGAACGCATATGTTATCATTTACAATTTTGCGAGAGCTATTGAGTTGATCGTAGATACCACAGCTTGTCACTGATTATCTGTTGACCAATTTGTCCATGGACTCTGTGTGACTTAATGTGTATTTATGTACCTGTGTCTCTGGCTGGTTTTAGCAGTGGATTACATCACACCCCTGCGGTTTACCAATTATCCCAGTGACAGGGCGAGCCAGCGGTAATGACCTGTGAGAGCTCGGCCCTGCTTTATGGCTCCACCAGCCCGCCGTAAACCAGTTTGACTTTGGGTGTCTGTCAGAGTGGGCCTGTATTTACCCACAACTCAAACAAGTGGGGCCTGCTTCCAATGTGAAGTACTCTAGCTTACAATGACAAGACCAAGGGCGACTGTTTACACACACACACACACACACACACACACACACACACAAGCCCGCCACAAACCCCTCCTGCTCCCACACTGAACCGTAACCAAGCTCAAACCCAAACAAAAAAGCTGAGGCACAACCACAATACCTCTATTATAATGGAACACACTGAGACCAGCTCGCGAGCACTAAGTAGTGATCATCCTCTCCTCGGGCCGAACCGCCATGAAGGTGACTCCCTGGCCCCGCCCACCCGTACCAGGCCTGCACCCTCTACTTCTTGAAGAGCAAGCGCACGTAAAAGCCCCCCCCCACACACACACACATACACACACACACACTAGCCCATCGCACTGATTCGCAGGTAAATCACGTCTGTCAGTGTAGCACCCCTGATTAAGGTTCAGGAGTTGAATTGATCATTTTAAGTACTGCACTAACCCTGCATCCCCCCGGCCCCTTCCCCTCTATCCCTCCCTATCTCTCTCTCTCTCTCTCCCCCCCAATCCACCTGGCCCCCCTCGCCCCCGGGTGCATGGCAGTCCTCAGCCGTCGCGGGGCGAGCCAAGTCCAGGTTGTGCAGTTCCTGTGGAGTCCCCGAGGACGGCGCACTGCAGGCCTGCACCAACATTCTCAGCTGGGTTCAATCTGCCCTGAGACAAACTGGCTATGAGAAAATGCAACCAAAAAAAAATAGAAGGGGGCGGCTTGTAACGCACTCACACACACACACACACACACACACGCGCAAAACCATGCACGCATACATGCGTACGATAAGCATACACGCGCACGTGTACACACACACACAGGAGTGACATGGAAAGTTCTGGAAGTTTAGTGCGCTTTGTACGCTTGGTTCAGCTGGAGTCCGCCCCCCCCCACCCCCGACCAGGTCCCCTGGCGACTCGAGTCTCTTCCAATTAATCGTGTTTAACCATTGTAATCACACTTTAGCACATTAATCCTATTTTCAATCCAAAACACATCTGAGACGACGAGCATCTGAGCGGCTAGAGTTCTTTCGGGTGTTTTTACAAAGTTTCTCCTCTGCTGTTATTATTATTGCCACCGCAAATCAGATGAAATCCAGAGACTCAGGAGCCCCCAGTTAAGCCTGCACTCTCCATGAACTTGGACTTCATAAACCATAGATCTCTCTCTCTCTCTCTCTCTCTCTCTCTCTCTCTCTCTCCCATCCCTCCCCCCCCACCTACCCAGCTCCCAGGTAGAATTTATGGCTTGATTCTGATGCCTCTATTCAGAGCGGCGTCCCTGTGGAACCTTAACTTATTATACATTTGATGAGGTAACGAGCCAAAGGTCCGGTATGAGGAAGTGTATGTTTCTTGATTGTCTTGTTTTTCTAGCTTGATGGTGTTATTACATTATTGCCATTATTATCCCGCGCATATAAGGGGCCCCCGCCTTCCGGAGTCAGGCTATCTTATCAGTTTGACATCCTAGGCCGCGGCGACGGGCCAGGGAAAGGGTTGCCGTGGCGATCCATCTGTTACCGGAGGAGCGGGGCCCGGGGGCGGGACCGAGCAGGCGCTTATTAAAGCATCTTGGAATCCATCTGAGCGGTATAACTCCGCTGCGGATCGAGCAGAGGGCAAAGCATTATCAGACCTAGCCGGGGTCTGCGCTGCCGTCCTTCAGTGGAATGACGTCCCTGGGGGACGCCGAAATTTCTCGATTCCTACGAAAAGAGTTGGCGTTGGTGGTAGTGGGAGGTGTTTGGCGCTCCCTGAGGCTCCGCCTGGAAAGTCCTCGGAAGATCGCGGATGTGAACCCGCCCCCCGCCCCAGGCGCTCCTTAAACCGCCCAGTCAGGGGTCCTTTAAAAAGGTGGTGGTGCATTGATAACTAAGCCCAGCAAAGAAAACAAAAGAGTCCAAAACTCCATTTTAATGCTCACTCAATGGAGACGTTAAAGTAATTGAGCTTTAGAGGCGATGTAATAATTTGGCCGAGAGCGACGCTAAAACTGAGCAAAACAAACAAAAGGCCTACTCATGCTTAAAGGAACGGCTCCGAGGGTATTCTGCACTGAGTGACATCACTGGTGCTCCCAGCGCACTGTGTGGGTAAAGTGATGTAATGAGAGTGGGAGCAGTTCGCTTGCCATTGACTTTTTCACCCTACAAAACCCCCCAGCCACCAGTAACCAACACAACACACACACACACACACACCCCTCCTCCTTCCGTTGCCTCACTGCTCTAACGACCATGGTGTTGTTGCCTGGTCGCAACTCTACCTTTATTAATCCTAAACGTATTCTGAATGTATGAATTTAGCTAATAACCGAGGTGAACATTTTGAAAATAGTCGCGTGGCATACCAAGGAATCTAGTTCACATAATTGAATGCAAACATTAATCCACAAGAAATGGGAAGTTGGGTGTAGGTCTCCACAGTTAATCCACAGTTTGGGAAAACTCTTATCAGGAGGCCGAGTCTTGTGTTTTTTGGATGAATAATGGTGGTACGATGGTGTTTGCCATGGTGTTTAAACCAATGTATATGTACGTCTTTACGTGTTTGTTTTCCTCCTCATTTGTGTACATTTCCGTTCAATTAAATATCTTGGCACACCAACCCTCATCCACCCAATGGCTCACCTATCTATTCATCCATCCATCCATCCATCCTTCAACTAAGCCCTTCATATAGTCATCCATTGCCCGTACTGGTGTATCACGTTTGCTTCCAAAATGACTGGTTCCAAAGTCCAATGTTGCTTTGGAACCAAACGTGTGTGTGTGTGTGTGTGTGTGTGTGTGTGTCTGTCTGTGTGTGTGTGTGTGTGTGTGTGTGTGTGTGTGTGTGTGTGTGTGTGTGTGTGTGTATGTGTGTTTGTGTGCGTGCAGTAGGATTTTTGAAGTAATACTTGGCCTGATGTTCTTGATAGGCAATACAAAAATGGTAAACAATCTGAATTATTATTGGTCGATGTTTTTCAAGCATTCACATTGGCTCTAGTAACAAAAAGTGACCTCCACAGTGTGTGCCCCTTTAAGTGAAAAGGGACATGGTGGTACTTCATAGAAACCATCTGTATGGCAATCTGGTTAAAATATCAGCGATTGTGGTTATGTATTGCGGCTTTTCCGGCCTGTATGCTTGAAATTATTTTGACGAATTTAGCAGGAAATCTGACCTGGTAGCAATCATAAAGGAATATGGAATCATCATCAAATTGCGAGTTGTTTTCCTGAATAGCTCATTTGCTTAGGTTGGTTTTAAATACCAATATACATTTAATGAATGGTGATGAATGCTTTTTATTTTGTTATCCCTTCAACCTGTTGGCATAATTGTATTGTTTTTAGATTATATACTCTCCCCAGTTCACCTCTGAAATATTTAACAGAATACTGTATATCCTTACCCTCACAGCGAGTGAATATATAACTATATAACGATGGAGAGACAGGATAATTCATCTTTCAAAGGAAGTATGTGTGTGTGTGTGTGTGTGTGTGTGTGTGTGTGTGTGTGTGTGTGTGTGTGTGTGTGTGTGCGTGTGCGTGTGTGTGTGTGTGTGCGTGTGCGTGTGCGTGTGCGTGTGCGTGGGTGGTGTGCAAGAAATTAACAGAAAACATCAGCCAGGCTTCCCTCGATTGTAGTGTGTCCAGGCCCGCCGCTCCCTATACGCAGAGTACACAGAGTGCTTAGGGCACCAAGTACCTGGGGGGGGGCACCAAAAATTATGGTTTGTAAAAAAAATAAAAAAATTAAAAAAATTATAACAGTATTGAATTAAAAAAATGTATAAATTAGTTATGAAGAGGCCTACTGTTTGTTTTTTCTTAATTGCATAACCTATCACTCAATTTCGGCAATTATGTGTTTGTACCTAATATATAAAAAGAGGCTCCCCTTCCCCCCCCCCCCCCCCCCCCCCCCGCTCCCGTAGGGCACCGAAATGGCCAGCAGCGGCCCTGAGTGTGTCTGTCATAGAAAAGAATAGAATAGAATAGAAAGCTTTATTGTCATTATACAAAGTACAACGAAATGCAATGAGTAGCTCCTTAAATGTGCATACATAGTTATCGAATATATAATATATCATAATATACAAAAGCAATATATAATAAAAATAAATAAAAAATTAAATACACAGTACAACTTAAATACACAGTAAAGACCACAACAAACATCAGTGCAGATCTGAGTTCAGTATGGCGACAGCTTTGGGAAAGAAGCTGTTCCTGAGCCTATTTGTTCTGGCATATATGCTCCTGAAGTGCCTGCCAGACGGCAACAGGTTGAAGAGATGGTAGCCGGGGTGGGTGGTGTCCTTCAGGATCCCTCTGGCCCTGCTGAGACAGCGGGAGCCGTAGATGGTGCTTAAGGAAGGCAGAGGGCAGCCAAGGATTTTTTGCGCAACGTTTGCCACCCTATGCAGTCTCTTCCTGTCGGCCTCCGTGCAGCTGGAGTGCCACACTGACACAGCGTAGGTCAGCAGGCTCTCGATGGTGGAACGTTAGAAGGTCACCAGCAGCTGTGTGTTTAGATGCTCCCTCCTGAGCACCCTCAGAAAGTGTAGCCGCTGCTGGGCCTTTCTTGACCAGCGCCGAGGTGTTGACCGACCAGGAGAGATCAGCAGAGATGTGGACTCCGAGGAATTTGAAGGACTGCACTCGCTCCACACCTTCACCGTTGATGTACAGGGGGGCAGGGGCGGCTTTGTTCCGTCGGAAGTCCAGGATGAGTTCCTTGGTCTTGGTGATCTCCAGTGCCAGGTTGTTAGATACACACCACTCACCAAGTTTCAGGACCTCATCTCTGTAGGCTGCCTCGTTTCCCCCTGTTATAAGGCCCACCACCGTTGTGTCATCAGCGAATTTGACAATGATGTTCTCTGGGTGGGGTGGACTGCAGTCGGATGTGTAGAGGGAGTAGAGTAGTGGGCTCAGCACACAGCCCTGGGGAGAGCCAGTGCTGAGAGTGCGGGAGGAGGAGAGGTGAGGACCCAGTTTCACCTGCTGGGGTCGGTTGACCAGAAAGTCTTTTATCCAGGAGCAGGTGGGTGGTGGGAGCCCCAGGTTGATTAACTTGGGGATCAGAATGTCTGGTATTATTGTGTTAAAAGCTGAACTGAAGTCAATGAAGAGCATCCTGACGTAGCTCCCCCTTTTCTCCAGGTGACTCAGCGCTGAGTGGAGAGCGATGGCTATTGCGTTGTCGGTGGATCTGTTAGTCCGGTATGCAAACTGATGTGTGTCCAGGCTGGGGGGGGGGACAGGCTTTGATATGTCTCAAAACCAGTTTCTCAAAGCACTTGGTGATGACTGGGGTGAGTGCTACGGGGCGGAAGTCATTGAGGCTGGTAGTGGGTGACTTTTTAGGGATTGGGATGATTGTGGCAGATTTCAAGCAGGATGGGATAACGGCTTGTTCCAGAGACTGGTTGAAAATGTCAGTGAAGACCTGTGATAGCTGCTTGGCACATGCCTTGAGCACCTTCCCTGGTACTCCATCTGGGCCTGCAGCCTTCCTGGGGTTAACTGCACTGAGCACCCGCCTCACGTCCTGTACCTCAAGAGTGAGTGGGGGGGTGGTGGAGGTTGATGGGGGTTGTAGTGGTGGTTGGAGTGATGTGGCTGAGTGCTGTGTTTGAGACTCAAAGCGGGCAAAGAAGCTGTTCAGCTCCTCTGCCAATGGCGCATCTGAGTCCCCGGGTGTCACAGCACAGCCTCTGTAATTGGTGATGGTCTGTATACTCAGCTTGAGTGGGAACAAATGCTTAAAAATATAGCATACCGTAAGTTTTTGGTATCTACTATATATTTTACTATATACTTTATGATATAAAAAAGTTCTCATATCTCTCACCACCGGATTGAAACCCCCTGATAATTCAGTGAGTAGGCTACAGCCTAATTCCCGAAAGAACTCAGAAAAGAGAGTATGTATGACTTGAAATATTCCACATTCCCATTCCCATGCCATTTTTATCCAATAACCTTTTCAACACAATCACGATGGGGAATTAAACCCACTTCTCTCTGCTCCCAAGCCCGAAGCATGGCTCCAATTAGACATGTGATCATATGGGGGAGGCCACCGACAGATTTAGGTTTAAAGAAAGTTGGCGTACCACCAGAATGGTTCTGATTTAGACCCCAAGGTACACTGGGAAACCCCGGGCTGGGGCCAGGAGGGGAGGGGGGGGGGGGAACTAATGGCGTCCCACTCATCCCAGCTGTCGGTCTGTAAGAGACACTTAACCTCAGCTATTGGCTTACAGGCACTTTCCTCTCTTCTAATCAGTTAACTATTGTACCACAATGTTTATATTTGTAGATTAACTGTTCGATTAATGGAGATGATTCCTCTGGCATGCCCTGTGACAACCAGAGACTAATTTACTTTTTAATGCTCAATTTCAACCATTTTACAAAAAAAAAACTTGATCCAAAAGATGCATCATTCCCAAAGTGCTCCCATTATACTTGGCATATTTTTGAATAACGACTACAATCTACAATATCCGCACCATCACGTGCCAGCTATCTGTTTCTTTTTTAAATTGAACCTATCAAAATAAAATACTATTGTGGTGGATGCTGGCAGGATTTCACCTGTTATTATACAACACCGTGTTGGTGGATGTGTGGAATGGTTCACTGCTGCTGTGGACATTACATATACATATATATATGTATATATATGTATGTAAGTATGCCTTACATCAGTAACCTTTAAAACAAGCTTTCTCACGTGGAACACTCCCTGCTCGGTGAACACCTCTTCCCCAAGCTCACCTGTCTTCTTCATTTGACATTGCAGACTCAAATAATTATTATATCCTGGAGAATATTTGACCACCACAAGACTCTCAAGCCTATTGTATCTTGAAGAACCTCTTCATTTTGGTCAATGAGTAATCAATAGATTCACTCTCAGACTGAAACATAATCCCTGATTTGGCCAGCAGTCTGGTCTATATTGGTCCCTGAGGTCTCCTCTGTGTAATCTGCCTGCTCTGCTCCTGTGTTTTATTACCTCTCATGATATCCTCTTTTGTCTGCATCTCCACCTGCTTTACTATCTCCATTCTTGGACCGAATAGATCTTTGATCTGTGTACTTATGCAGTTTGAAATAATAACAAATATAACCAATATATGTTATTTTATTTTTTATTTAAAAGGGACAGCGTACATTAATAAACATGAGCACTAGGGTTACACATGTAAATGTGTCATATTAAGCCATGAAAGCTCATTTTCATCTGTTGTCACCCCCCCCCAATATTGTTCAGTAACTATATATGTTTGACTTATATGTTTGAAACTTAACCCATCCTATGGTGCCATAGGGAACTACAATCATTAATATGTATCAGCTACATTTATATATATTATGGTAACCACTGCAGGTTAATGTATAAATTCAGCCCCAGTAAATGGTATATGAACCAAACCAGCGGTAGACGACAGAGGGCGCCCCATTGTGGGAGTACACATCGGAACTGCTAAGTAAGCATGCTCTCTGAGCGGGCTAGCAGTTCAGCTAGAGCCCAGCTAAAGCACGGCCCGCTACTTTGGTGTCACTTGGCCATTTCCAACACATGATGTCAACGCTCTGGACATTCTCAGCTCTTGTCTCTGTGAATTTACGTCCAGAGTAAAAAAAAAAAAAAAAGGCTTAAAAGAGAGTAGACATTTTTTCTCCCCCACCCCGTAGCGGAACCGCGCGTCAAAAAATAGGTTTATATTAACTTTTACACATGGCCTGAGAATGATCTCTTTGTTTCCTTTACTTTCCTCCGCACTGTTCTTCTCGCTGAGCAGAATAAATAAACCAGCAACGCGAACTTAGAGAAAGAGACAAGAAGGGGTGCTGCTCCTCGCTGGACGGCTGCCATCTACCGCTTGTAGACGTGTTTGTAAGTAGGCCACAAGTGTGAGCAATCATGGGAAATTATATGCTTTGAGGAGGATTTGATATAAAGGTATTAAGCCACTCTGATATATTTTGGCAGGGCCCAAATCGACTCGGAATCACATTCCTGGACAGGATGCACACCGCAAAGCGTGGCCGCGTGTCAACTCCGCCATAGTGCATATTTTCCGACTTGGATCGCGGCAGATTGGTGTAATAGGATAAATGCGCAGCAGTGGAGTGGGGTCGGCAGTGAGCAGAGGGTGGGGGGGTGGGGGGGGGGGCGGTGGACCACCGCATGGTAGGTGGGATTGAAACTCTACTCTCGGCTCTGTCTCCCTTTTCCCTCTCGGCCGCCGCTCAAACCTCCCAGCGTGATGCGAGTCGCTGGATGGAAACTTCAGGAAGAGTCTCTGAGGGGAGGATGGTTGATGGTTGAGGACCCCTGCCAAGCCCCCAGATCTCTCCTACCAACCCCCCCCCCCCCCCCCCCCCCCCCCCCCCCCCCTCTCACAGAATCCACGTGCAAAGGTGCTCCACAATGGCGGCCAGAGGGGAACGTAACATAAGTGAGGTCTCCCGCGTTCAGCGGCGTGCTATCGTTCAGTCTACCATCAAAACTGCCACCGTGGCCAATTGCACTGGGCGAGGCCTTTATGCAATCAGGGGCCCGATGATAAGCCTGGTTTGGTTTTGGTGTCTGGCTGTGGTGGGGGCTGTCTGGGTGCAGAGAGAGAGAGAGAGAGAGAGAGAGGGGCGATACAGTCATGGATAGGAGTGTGTTATGACTCCCGTTCCTATCGGAGCGGTGCGATGGGCCGGATGATGAGATAGTTGTGCGGGGCGTACCTGCGGTGAGATCACGGTCCAGCTGGAGAGGGCCAGCCCCCCAGCCCCCGTGGTTCAGCTGCGGTTCGTACGACGGTTCAGAACCCCAGGCCCAGAAATGGTCAATGCTCAATTTCCTCTTCCTCTCTCTTCCTGCCTTGCATTGATCAATTTCCGCCCTGTTCCAATGTTTTTTTTTCAGATCAAATCAAATTATGTTGGTGTGTATGGCCTAACCCATTCTGTTGGGACTTGATATCTTACTCACTGGCTGAAGCAGAGCAACCGATGTCAAGCTGCACAGTTCCCCAGTCATTTCTATCATTACTTACGCTGAAGAACCGTACTCTTTAAGGGTCCTTAACCCTTTTGAGACCTTTTACTCCTACTTGAGATGCACAAAGGTGCATCCCAAGGAGACACATTTTATATCGCAAAAATCGGTCACGGCTGATTTAATAATAATGTATTACTTTTTGCCCTGTACAAATTTTAGAAGGGGATGTTTGGAAGATGCATTAAAATCATTAATTTCCCAAAAAGTATTTGGGTAGCTAGGTGATCTAAGGACCGCAGCAGGGGTAAACAATGAGCAACACGACTCCATGAAATAGAAGAAAATAATGTGACCTGGAAATCTGACAAGACAAGAATCCTGAGAAAGAATATCACGATAAATTAAATCAAGCAACAGGGCAGGAGGCCTGCAGGAAGGCTGCCCAATTTAATTTTCTATATAATCCATATATATGTCGTTTTTTTTATCAATACAATGTAAGCTAAACAGTCCCAGCCTAAAGCAATATCCGAGTATTGGGTTCTTGGAAGGGAGTGAGGCAAAGGCAAATGAATGAATTGATTCAATACTTGTGTCTAATTCATTACTGACAAGCTGTTATTAAACTCTTATGCTCTCAACGTGAACTTGACATGACATGGGGGCTAAAAAGGCCATTTGTGGGATTATGTGGACGGTTCCAGAGCCATTCCCCTGTGCCGAGCCTCCATAACAGATAGGCTGTGTGTGATATGCACCTACACTTTCCATAGCTCGGTAAGAAGAGGAGATTTCCCAGGTCGAACATAGGTCCATGTGTAAGCAAAAAAGCTTTTTATCACCATTACGTTCTAATGATGGCTATGCAAAATTGCCTGCCATTGTAAAGTGACTCGCCTGGTCTAGGGTCTGTTTATTTGGCTGTGGAGTGAATGTGATGTATTGACTGCTGCGTTATGGATCCTGTACAACTCAGCTACCCCGAAAATACCTTGCGCAATACAAAAGGAAAATATGCTAGTTGAGTATTTTTGTGTGTGTCTGTGTGTATGTGTGTGTCTGTGTGTATGTATGTGTGTGTGTGTGTGTGTGTGTGTGTGTGTGTGTGTGTGGGTGTGTGTGTGTGTGTGTGTGTGCGTGTGCGTGCGCGTGTGTTTTGGTGCGCGTGTGCGTGTGTGATTCAACTAGGCTGATCTAGTGACATGTGTTCTACCTCAACCTGGGAAAAGGGCAGGCCAGCCGGATGTGTTGGAGGAAATATAGCAACAAACACCAATGAACGATATCAACAAATGAGAAATAAGAAAACGATAACGGAAGATGAAGGTAAAGAAGGGACTTCCATTTAGTGGTGACATGGTGGCTCCATTCTCTGGCAGTAAGCGGCCACCTGGCGCTGTTGCGTCCCTCGCTCTCTTTTCCATTTGTGCCCGCGGTCCCAGCCGGGTCCCAGCCGGGTCCAAGCCGGGTCCTAGCCGGGTCCCAGCTGGGTCCCAGCTGGGTCCCAGCCTTGTCCCAGCCCGGTCCCACCGTGTCCCAGCCGAGCCGCCAGCCATCTGTAATTACATTCAGACGTGCTAAATGCAGACAGGTTTCATCAGTCCAGCTCGGGTCGCCTGTCACCTGAACGACGCAAGATGTGTGTGGGGGAAGGGGAGCCGCTCATATATGCGTGTACATATCTGCGAACAGAGGCCCCCTTTACATGATCGCAGGCCGACCGGGTTCACCGCAGAAAGGGCGACTAACCCGAACCCTTTTTCTTTCCGTTTCCCATGCATAATGGCCGCCGCCAGCTGGCCGCTGGGTTGTTAAAGCCACGTATGTCTGTCAGAACCTGGTTGATAGAGGTGGCAGGACACTTTCACATCCCAGACTACAGCGTGCATGTGTCGCAGGAAACGGCCATATGCTTGACCTGAATGTAGATTTGTCAAATTACCATTTTCTGAAAGAATTTTCAATCTGGCAGATTTGATTATTTATTTATTCATTTATTTTCTCCTAATAAGACTAAAATCGAAGTCTGAAGGCCATAAGCCACCCCCCTCCCCCAACCAGATCGGTTTACTAACCTTGGCTATGTGAACGACGCCCCTTATGGGTAAGACCAGGGCCCTAGGGGGAGGTTGTGGGTTTGTTTCAGGGGGGCTGTGTACCTGTCCCATTGCCCATATAGTGGTAGACGGTTGGGAAAAACACTTCTGACATTTCATGTTTCATTCTGTCGTCAGCTGCATGTATCCCATGGAAAAAAAGAATCAGATTAGTCTACAAACCAAGCAAATATAAAACAGAAGTATTAAAAAAGAAAAGAAATGCTGTGTTTTTATTCCTGTGTGAATGTGTGTCCGTGGTTTGTGTGAATGTGTTATGCTATGTCTGTATGTGTGTGTTGTGTGTGTGTGTGTGTGTGTGTGTGTGTGTGTGTGTGTGTGTGTGTGTGTGTGTGTGTGTGGTTCGCGCATATTCTTCACTGATATTCCCACAACCACAAACATTCCCCTTTTCCACCCTTTCAAAAAAAAGTTAAAAAATAACAGTGCTGCTTGCCTCAAAATCCTTTAAAAAGCAAATGTGTTGCGGTGCTCCGAAAAACTTCTCAGATGTCGGGAGAGAGAGAGAGAGAGGGAGAGAGAGAGGGAGAGAGAGAGAGAGAGAGAGAGAGAGAGAGCAGGAGAGCAGGAGAGAGGGAGAGAGGGAGAGCGAGAGACAGAGAGAGAGAGAGAGAGAGGGAGAGCGGGAGAGAGGGAGAGCGAGAGAGAGGGAGCGAGAGAGTAAGAGCGAGCGAGAGAGTGAGAGCACGAGAGAGAGGGCGAGACCACCCGTGAGGATCAGATAAGGCCATGTCTGTGGGCGAACCTGGCGTGAATCAGCATGGCACTTGAAATGACACTTATGTCCACCGCTCAGGCCAAGAGGAGGTTGGATGGGGGGGGGGGGGGGGGGGCCGGGGTCCCCCCTACTGTCTTCTCCCATATAGAACCGCAGCGCTCCACTGTAATAGTTTTCACTGGTGTTTCTTCTCTCTTTCTCGCCCTCTTTCTTTCTGCTCTTGTTTATTATCGTTCCAAATGACAGAGTGCAGACACTGGGAGTGGTGGTGGTGTGTGTGTGTGCGTACGTGCATGCGTGCGTGTGTGCATGTGTGTGTGTGTGTGTGTGTGCGTGCGTGCGTGTGTGTGTGTGTGTGTGTGTGTGTGCGCTGACTCTTAAAG
The DNA here is from genome assembly GCF_949987615.1 of Pollachius pollachius. NCBI lineage: Eukaryota > Metazoa > Chordata > Actinopteri > Gadiformes > Gadidae > Pollachius > Pollachius pollachius. The sequence continues at coordinate 19,012,034 of NC_136948.1, read as the reverse complement.
CAATAACGGACATGGTGGAGCATGGCTACTGTCACTCCACAGAGCAGAGGGAAACCTGAGAGCTGGTTCACAGCGGTTTACGGGGTGTTAAACGCCACACAGCCTGCAAGCTACTGTCAACCTGTCTATTGTCCTGTGTCACCAGACCTGTCTTTCTGGCTAGTTTTTCTGATTGTCTGAAGGCCTGTTTGTCTGTCTGTCTGATATCTGTGTCTGTCTATCTGTCGGTTGGATTTTCTGTCTGTCTTTCTGTCTGTCCGATTTTCTGTCTGAAAATCCTGAAAAAGTGAAAATCCTGATAGATATTTAATGGTAGGGAAACAGGCCCAATTCCTCCCTCTCGCTCTCTCTCCCTCGCCCTCGCTCTCTCACCGCCTTTCTCCTTCTTCTTCCTTGTTTTCATGCTGTTTGCAATAAGGTTAGAATCCGAGTCCAGTCATACTCCAACCATCTCGGAAGAAATGTTGAAAAGAAATCATAAGCTCATCATTGAACTCTTACACACATTCACACAACCAAAGACACTCTTGTGTACACTTCCGAGTATTTGTGTGAGAATATAATACAAATCATATGACTGTATGAGATTGCGTGTAGTGAATATGATAGTTTGCATGTATTGTGAGTAACCTTTAAATAGTGTTTGTCATGGGTACGTTTACATCTTTTTACTTAATAATTTTGAGGGGAATCTGTTATTTGTAAGATACATCTTTGTTGTTAGTACACACACACACACACACACACACACACACACACACACACAGAGTTACAGCTGCAGACGGATAACGAATAAACAGCTTTGGCGCTTTAAGACGTTTGTTCCGCGGGCCGGTCCTTTGTCAGATTAATTAGTGGGGCTCCTCCTCAATCCATTTGAATTGAGATGGGATTAGGAGACTCCCTGGGGCTTTGGGTCCTCCGGCCCCTCCCAAAGCCTGCTTGAGGACCGCATGTTAGCATTTGTATTCACACACACAGCGCAACATGCACATAAGCTGAAACACACACAAGAACACAAATATACACTCCAGAACCTCCAGTTACTTACTCACTCACTTAGTCTTTCATATTCAA